>NW_021604764.1:3375726-3395209 GCF_004785775.1 Grammomys surdaster
TCCTTCTTTCTTTCTTTTTTTCTTTCTTTCTTTCTTTCAAGACAGGATTTCTCTATGTAGCCCTGGCTGGCCTGGAACTTGGAACTTGATGTGTAAACCTGGCTTGCCTTGAGCTTGGAGAAATCAGCCTACCCTTGGCTCCCAAGTGCTGGGATTAAAGGCATGCACCTCGTAGTGCTGGTGGTGAGTTGATAAGGAATCTTGTAATACTCTGTTTCACCTGTGTGGCTTTGACTAGATTTTGAAAACTGGTTCTGTTTTCCCATTGACATCTCTTGACCTTGGAATTCAAAAGTATGCAAAGTCTTATCCCAATGTATTTTCCCTCCTGTGGTAGAGTGCTTGCTGTTGTAAATTCTGTGCTGTGGCCATTCATTTGAGAACTGTGCTCTGAAATTGACCTGGTAGTTTTGTTTCTCACTTATTCAGTTGGATAATAGGACTTTTCTACATAATCAGAGTCTAAAATGGTTTCAAAACAGCCCCAGTCCTATGATCCCATGCCGTCCTTCTTACGTCTTCCAGTGACCGTCAACTATCTATGTCTTCGAATTTCAGAAAGTGCTACTTTCCTTTGGCCTTTACTGCTTCCAACATTGTGTTGCAGTAGTGTATGTGTGCTTTGTCCTCAAGATCTGGTGATTCTGTGAAAACAAGAACAGTGCTTTGTAGCCAGGCAGTGGTGGCGCACGCCTTTAATCCCAGCACTTGGGAGGCAGAGACAGGCGGATTTCTGAGTTCAAGGCCAGCCTGGTCTACAGACTGAGTTCCAGGACAGCCAGGGCTACACAGAGAAACCCTGTCTCGAAAAACAAAACAAAAAAAACAAAACAAAACAAAAAAAAGAACAGTGCTTTGCTTGTGTCTGCTTTGAAATAATATTGCACATGTGTTCAGCAACGCATTCTTCCCTAGGGCAGTGGTCCTCAGCCTTCCTGATGCTGCCACCCTTCAATACAGTTCCTCATTGTGGTGATCCCAACCATAACATTATTTTTGTTGCTACTTCCTAACTGTAAATTCTGCCACAGTTATGAATCCTAATATAAATATCTGATATGCAGGATATGTGCAATCCTAATGAAAGGATCGTTTAACCCTAAGAGGTCTTGAGCCACAAAGAAAAGTCAGTGACTATACTGATGTCCAAGTTGCACAAAAATTAACCAGTCAAGTGTATTTACTATAGTGTTTATAAAAATTGGGAACTCACATCAAGGCTTGACTTCTTAAATGGCACTCCATAAAGTATGAGAATGCTTGTCGTTGTTTAGTGTCTTGATATGTGGCAGTTGCTCTATGTTAGGTACCACAGGGGCTAGAGAGATGGCTTAGTGGTTAAGAGCGTTGGTTTCTCTTCCAGAGAATCCAGGTTTGATTCTCAGCACCCACATGGTGGTTACAACCATTTGTAACTCTAGTTCTAAGGGATATAATGTTGCTTCTGATTCTTTGAGGGCACCAGAAACACAGACGGTACACACACACACACACATACACACACACACACACCCCATTCATACACATAAAACCTGATTAAAAAATGACCTGCTACCAGAGATCTGAGATTTCTAATTATTCAGAACAAGTTTGAGTAGTAGAATATTCTTTTTATTTTGTTTAATGTAGTAACTTAAGTGCCTGATGCAAGGAGAAATAAGAATATTTAGAGTAATATGGAGGAAACCGGAAACTGAGTGCTGGCCATGTGGTTTCCTCATGCTGCAGTCAACGCCAATTTCTTCAGGAGGAAGAGAGGTGGGACATGCCCACAGGTTACACAGAATTTAACATTTGCTTTGAAGTAATTTATAACTGGATTTAGCTCTTTATATTTGAACCTGAGGCTAAACTAATAGCTCTAGGCATATAGTTTTTTATTATGTGTAATTTCACAAGCTTCCACTTGGTGGCAGAAAATACTTACATATAGAAAGACTTTACAGCCCAAAGTCAGAAACTTTGGTTTAGTCCGAGTACCAATATTCATAAAGTATTTAAGCTAGGTATGCTGTTGTCATCCTACATATCTTATGTGCTTACTGAGTTTAAAATAAAGTTGTCTGTCCTATCTTCTCTGGAGCTTTAATCCATTTTGAATGGTTCTTTGAGTTTCTGAATAGGATTTATGTAATTGTATTTTCTTAGGTTAGGCGAAATTGAGAAGAGTTACTTGTTATCTCCAAAGTAAAAACTAATGTGTGAAATGATTTTATTTAAAAAATTAATAACTGGTATATTATGATCATTTGTGTTATTAGATTTTTTTGCCTTCTTTCTTTTGCACCGTTTTTAAAGTCTTCTCTGTATTTTCCCGTTCTTAACTGAAGAAATTAATTCATTCAGTATATTCTTTGTAAATGCCCATTATGTGTAAGGTACCATCCTACATACTGATGACTGCAAACAAACAACAACAAAACCAAGAAAGACTTGCAGAATTGCTCAGCAGACCAAGGCGCCTGTGGTCAGACTGTATTTGATACTGGATCCACAAGAGGGCAGGAGAGAACCAGTTCCTGAGAGTTGTTTGACCTCCACATGCCCAACACACACACACACACACACACACACACACACACCCCACAATTAATTAATAAGAAATTAACTAAACAAAATACAAGGAAAGCAACCCCTAACATGATAGGGGTTTTGTTTATTTGTTTAGATTTACTTGTGTATGTTTCTATGTGCATGAGTGTGCAGGTACCTTTGGAGTATCAGAAGAGGCTGTCAGAGCTCCCGCAGCTGGAGGTGCAGGAAGTTATAAGCTGCCTGGCACGGGTGCTGGAGACTGGAGAGCAGTTAGAACCCTCAATCCCTGAAACACCTTTCAGCCTTTCCAGTCATACGCACCAAGTATGAAACGTATTTGAGTTAATGTTTGTCATGTTTCTAGAACAAAATATACTGTCTATGACCTTTTTAAGAGCATGTAGCTTTTTCATGGGTAAAACAGACTGTTGGGGATAACAGAGTGGGGATAAGAGTGGTATGATGATCTAAAATGTCAAGTTAGAGATTTAGAAAACTTCTGAAAAAAGCCAAACTATTTTTTTCTCTCTGCTTTTGAATAATAGGTGGTAATGACTTACAGTATAAAAAGACATCGGTTACTTTCAGTCAGTAACATTTTGACATTTTTCAGTGAGCTTAATGTTTTCCTTTTTTTAAAAGCAGTATTTGTATTTTTATTCTTTGAGAATTTTATATTATGTATTTTGAACATATTCACCCACTGTCTGAGCCAGTGTTATTGCTCTGAAGAACCATCACAACTAATGCAATACTTACATAAGAACACATGTAATTGGGGCTTGTTCGAAGTTCCAGAGATTTAATCCATTGTCATCATGGTAGGAGCAAGGCGGCATGTGGGCGGATGCTTCTGGAGAAGTAGCTGAAAGCTACATGCAGATCCAGAGATAGAGAGACTCTGCTTGCCATGGGCTTTTGAAACCTCAGAGCTCAGCCCCAGTGTCATGCTTCCTCCAACAAGGCCACACCTCCTGATCCTTTCAATATTCCTGGTGACCAAGCATTCAGATCTATGAGCCTATGGGAGCCATTCTCACTGAAATCACCACAGCCCCTACATGCTTTCCTAACTGTCCCCATCACCCTCCTGCCATCTCTTCTCCCCTTTCTGTCATGTTTTTGCATAATTTGTTATCAGGCTATGGTGCATGTAGGGAAGGAAAGAAGTACAAAGGCACTGTCTCCCTACATGTTTGAAATGCCAATCAATTGACTTAGAAAACCGGGCTTCGTCCTTAGAACTGTAATATAGTTATCTAGAATGAGTGTTGCTGTGAACATAAGTTTTCAAGTTATGAAAACATATCTGGGTACGTTATGGCCAAAAAAAGATATGATTACATGACCATTGCAAAAAGAACATAAAATAGTCATAGGCCACACCCCTGTACTTTTACCTGTTAATATCTCTAAAGCTTTTTCTCTTTCCCCCTAAAGAATATACATATGGTTTTATTTTTAAAAATCTCTTCAAATTGCCTGCAGTCTTTTTTGAAGGTGCATTTTGTGAAAATTGACCCTCATGTGGGTGCTGAGGTAGGCAGAGAATCTCAGGGTGAATTCTGCACATTAGAAGATGCTCTTATATCGGCATCTTCAGTGTGTTTGGTGTGTGTAAGTGCATTAAATATTTAAACCTAAATGCGCTATCTTTTTGTCCCCAGTTGGGTGAGCTTTCTTTCGAAGTTTTGTGAAACCATTTGTCCCATCAGTTGTCCCTGTTTCAGATTATTATGAATGCTTTGGCATCAGTATGAACATGTCCCATTTTAAACAGGATATCCCTGTGCCCCTAATAGCACTCCAGAGGCTGGGTGCTCACAGATTTTTTCCAAGATGAAACCTCATAGACTGTGCTTTCATGACTGATGGCTCCTTGGTCGTGACTTTCAGTGTCCGGTTTACAAGCTACCTCTTAAACATTGTTGAAATCACCAGCTTTCCTTTCTTTATTTGATCAACACTTTGATTAATGGTGACTGATTTGAACAAAATGCAACTAAAATTTAGGGTGCTAGATTACAAAAAAAAGCCCAGTCTCATTGTAGGTCATGTAGGTTGATTCACATATGAATTGTGCAGATACTGTAGTGTCCGCCATCATGATGAAGAGCTGACACCCCAGGGCAGTCTTACTGCAAGATCTTGTCAGACTACTTGTGCTGTAATAGAGGGCAGAGTTTTAGGAAAGTGTCAGTTTGACAACAGATTGTTTGGGCTGTGACAGTTTGGGCACAGTATGAATTATACATATGCTGCAACTCAGATGAAATACATTCCTCCCTAAAGACTCTCAGTTTAGCAGAAACATTGTTATCTCCTTTGACATTCTGCTTTAAATGTGTATTGGTGTTATCACTTTAAAACCAAATAATTTGTCTTCACAGCTGAACTTGTAAAAACTGAATTTACCTTAAGAATACTATTTGTAATCGCCTTACTACAATTCCATGAATTTGATAAATCAAGATATCATTAGAGCTAATTAATTGGCTTTTATTTAAAGCATTTTGTAGCACTGATACAAATATATCATTTAAATGTTTGCCACGTGGTTCTTTTTGCTATCAATTTAACAATTTTTGATTTTTTTATATGTGCACAAAAAAATCTAGGATGAAAATGAGTAAAGTTAACTTAGATGACAAGTTGTAAGTTGATCTGATTCTTAAAAGATGTTTCCCACTGTCCTAGGAGTGTACTATTTGTACCTGTTTAGTGATCATTTAGATTGAAGCAATCCATTCTGCAGGGAAGAATGGAAGGGAAACAATTCAAAACAGCTTCAGGAAGTCCCTGAAACTGACCAGATTCACTAGGCTCCTCTACTTACTGTCATAAAAGCCAAGAGTCCCTGCCTCAGGCAAAGTGAAGTTGAGCTGCATATAAGTCTCTCATAGGAGAAAAGCTCCAAAGACTCTCAGATAAGCAAAGCTACTGGGGAGAAGCAGAAACCAGCAGAGCTGCTTGAAAAAGATTGATATTAACTGAGGCACCTAAAAAGCATACTCTTCAACCGGTTGATCTACCTGCAGGCTGTGCACTGTGCTCCAGGTTCCCAGCTTTATAAAGTGTTCACACCCATGCTTGGGTAGACTTTGGTGATGCAGCTACCCTTATGTCAAAATGTAAAATATGTACAGCAAATTGAGTATGCAGAAAGTAAGTACAACAAAGATTTTGTTTCTAATAAGTAATCTTCTATAAGTAATCCCTCACCCATATTCCTGTAAGTAACCCCAATAAAACTCATTAGTTTACCAAGTTGGACTTCCCTGGTATGTGCACTTTGGGTCCATCTTAGGTTGTGTATGAGTAGCTGAGAATGTTGTATCACCCCAGCAAATGCTTTTCCACAAAACAGGAGCTATACATGATGAGTATGTATAGCTTTAAAATAATTCCAAATTACCTTTAAAGTAAATATTGATGCCTAGTAGATATGTATATATTCATTCGTATGTTACCAGTGATTTTGCAGTATATTGTATATTTATCATGAAATTGTTTATTAACAGAGATTTTATATTTGTCATTCAAGAGAAACCTTTTTTGTTAGCTCATTATGAGTGCCAAAGTAATTACAAAATTAAAAGCATTATCAAACAAGTAAATAGTTAACAGCTTTGCATCATATATAAAATGACAAAATTATTGTCCTAGGAACATAGTGTTTGTTGTACTTACTTTCTGCATACTCAATTTGCTGTACATATTTTACATGTACCTAACCTGTACTTTCCCATGCTTCCATGCAATGCACTTACTGGCTGCTTTGTATGTTTTATAGGCCAAAACATATTATAGCGTAAATGCCTAGAACAGTGGTTTTCAACCTGTGGGCTGTGACCCCTGGTTGGTGTGGGGAGTGACCCTTTCACAGGGGACACCTAAGACCATTTGAAAACATAGCTGTTTATATTGTGATTTATAACAGTAGTAAAACTACAATTCTAAAGTAGCAACAGAGTAATTTTATGGTCAGGGCACCAACACACATGAGGAACTATATTAAAAAGTTGTAGCATTAGGGAGGTTGAGAGCCAATGTTCTAGAGTCTCAAGGGCATGGTTCTGGAATTACTTCGGCCTTGGCAGGACCTTAAGGTCTGTGAAATCCCAGTAATGGAAATATGCTGGTGGAGTTGAGGGGAGCATATCTTGAGACAGTAACTGATTTTAAAAATGGGGTTAGTATAGGAAAATGAAGCTTCCTCTTAATTTTAACACTCAATATTAAACATAAATATATTGTATGATATGAATAATTCTCTATAAACCAGAATATGATTGTTATATAATTCAACACTTGATAACAGTAATTTTCTTAGAGATATGTGCTATGGTGTTACGCGTAAAGTCCATTTTTGGGGGGTATGTGGTGCTGGGTATTGGACCCAAGGCATCTTGCATGCTCACCCTTGTCTTGTTTCTGGTTTCCATGGGTATGTTTTGAGTTTTGCTTGTTTTTTTTTTTTCATTATTATAATGTTGGCTGTACCTTTATTATATGTAGATCTGTCTTCTTAATAATTCTAAATTCCACCAAGTTGAAAATCAAGATTAATCACATAGGGATGTTGTTTGCTGTGCCAGCATTAAAGATGATGAGTGTTTTTTTTTTTGAGTGGCATACAAGTTTATTTCAATGTTTGAAAAGATAAGAAATACAAGATTTTTTTTGCGTTTAACTGACTGAACATACATGTCATAGTTCCCAGTTTTCTTGCTTTTTTTAAATTATTTTTTTATTGGATGTTTTACATACATTTCATATGTTGTCCCCTTACCCCATCCCCCACCCACCCAGGAACCCCCTATCCCCTCACCCCTCCACCTTCTTCTCTGTGGATGTAACCCCTACCTACCCCCCTTCCACCTCCCCACCCTCAAATTCCCACCCCCTGGGGCGTCCAGCCTTCATGAGGTCAAGGATCTCTTCTTTCACTTATGCCCAGCAGAGCCCTCCACTCTTACGTATTCAGCTGAGGCTATGGATCCCTCCCTGAGTGCTCCCAGGCTGGTGGTTAGGACCCTGGGAGCTGTGGTTGGTTGGTATTGTTGCTCTCCTCGTGGGGCCACAAACCCTTTCAGCTCCAATGGTCTTCACTCTAACTCCTCCATTGGGAACCCCATGATCAGTTCAATGGCTAGTTGTGTTTTTATACACATTGGCCATCTGCATGTTTTCTTTGGTAAAGTGTGTGCTCCTGTTTTTCACCCCTTTTTCCAGGTTGTTTTTTTCTGTTCAGAGGTTCTACAATTTGAATTTCAGTCCTTTTGTACATGTGGCTTGCATTGTCGTCTCAGTCTTGTATTCATCCTCCTTTAAAAGGAGTCTGTTTAGAGCAAGTGTTGGTGATCTGGTTTATCAAGCTTTTCATTCATGGATCAGGCTTTTGGTGTCAAGTTATCAATGTTTCATTTGCATTGAAGATTTGCTACTGTTCTCTCCTGATAGCTCTGTAGCTTACATTTTATGCAGTTCATTTTCAATTAATTTGCGTGTAATTTAGAGTTTAAGTTAAAGGTTTTTTGCTTTACTCCTCCAGGTGTCCAGTTACTGCAGTCTTGTTGAAAAGGCTGTTTCTCTTGCACTGAATTGCTTTTGTAATGTAGTAGAAAGTTTAGTCAAATTAAGACAAAACAAAATTAATCGTAATCCCAGATTTGTGTCAGTAATCATATGTTAAATGCTCAGTAGTCACGTATATTATGGGCACTGTCTTGGACCAGGGATCTTGTAATGCCTCTATGAACTGGTCTCTGTCTTTAGGCCCACTTCATATCTTTTAATTTTAGATTAATTTTTTAGGCTAGCATGCATTCAGCAGTGTGTTTTATTATGATACTTCACATGTGTCATTTAGCTTTGCTATCGTGTGTTCCCTCCCTGGCTACCCATCGTAGTCCAGCCCTCCACCTGCCTCTGGAAGATTCCCTTTATTTCCTCTCCTGACTTCCTTAGACTTAGGTTAGGTGGCACTTTTTTTCTGGAGACATTTTCTGCTCTGTGTCTCATCTCTCCGCCAAAGAGTTTCCATTGAACTGTGTGTTCTTTTCTATTTATGGCAATTATTATATACTCATTCCTTTTCATTATTCCTTGGTAGTAATTACTTTCTCCCCTTGTCTGCAGCACCACTAAATTATAAGCTGCTTTGAACGAGAAGTTATGAGATAATTTTGTATCCTTCGGTCTGACATTGAGAATACACACAGCAAAGAGTTGTTTATATATGGACAATAGCACCCTTCTCTTTGTTTTTGTGGTGACTATTATTTTCAGAGTTATGATCTCCATTCTTTTGAAGCATATATCGTTTGTTTGAACATTTATTGCTTTATAAATTTTGAAATATCAAAGATCAATATCATCTTGAGGGAAGTTATTAATAACAATTTGTTAATAGTTATTAACAAATTTTAATATTTATTAAAATAAATTTGCATCCAAATGTTTCAGAATGGGCTGAGGTTCTTTTCCCTCTCTTTCAAAAAATTATTTTACTTATTTACATTTCAAATGTTGCCACCATTTCAGGTCCTCCCTCCAGAGTTCTTTACCCCATTCTCCTTCTCCTTTAGCTCTGAGAGGGTGCTCACCCACCCACCCACCTACCTCCAACTTTCCTTGGGGCATCAAGTCTCCACAGGATTAGGCACTTCCTCTCTCACTGAGGCCAGACAAGGAAATCCTCTGCTACGTATGTGCCGGGGGCCATAGACTAGCCCATGTGTGCTTTTTTGGTTGGTAGCTTAGTCTCTGGGAGCTCTGAAGGGTCCAAGTTAGTTGACATTTATTTTTTCTATTGGGTTATCATACCCTTCAGTTTTTTAATCCTTCCCCTAACTCTTCCACAGGGATCCCAGACCTCAATCCAATAGTTGGTTGTAAGTATTTGCATCTGTCTCAGTCAGCTGCTGATAGAGCCTCTCGGAGGACAGCCATGCTAGGATTCTGTCTGCAAGCCCAAGATGACATCAGTAATAGTGTCAGGATTTGGTGCCTACCCATGGGTTGGATCCCAAGTTGGACTGATCACTGGATGGCCTTTCCTTCAGTCGTTGTTCCATTTTTGTCTCTGCATTTCTTTTAGACAGGAATAATTCTGGGTCAAACAATTTGAAGGTAGGTAAGTGACCCCATCTCTCCACTGGGGCCCTGTCTACTGGAGGGGGTTCCATCTCTCCACTGTTGGACATTTCTTCTAAGGTCATCACCATTGAGTCCTAGGAGCCTCTTATATCCCTGGTCTCTGGACTTTCTAGAGGTCCCAGATCCCACCTCACAGCTGAATATTTCCATTCATTCTCCTGGCCTTCTGGGCTTCTCTCCTGTCTTCACCCATACTTACTTGATCCTGCTCTTCATTTCCACTCCCCCTTCTCCTTCACCTCCCACCCAGGTTGCTCTCTTCCTCTGCCTCCTGTGATTATTTTGTTCCCCCTTCGATGTGGGCTTGAAGCATCCTCATTTGGACCTTTCTTCTTGTTAAACTTCATACAGGCTGTATCATGGGTATTCTGTATTTCTTGGTTAATACCCACTTATCAGTCAGTACGTAACATGTATTTCCTTTTGGGTCTGTGTTACCTGGCTCACAATGATATTTTCTATTTCCATCCATTTGCCTGAAAAATGCATGATGTCCTCATTTTTAATAGCTGAATTGTGTAAATGAACCACATTTTCTGTATCCATTCTTCACTTGAGGTTGTTTCCAGCTTCTGGTTATTACAAATAAGGCTGCTACGAACATAGTGGAGGCCGTATCCTTGTGGTTTAGTGGGGCATCTTTTGGGTATATGCCCAAGAGTGGTATTGCTGGGTCTTCAGGTAGAACTATTTCCAATTTTCTGAGGAACCGTCAGATTGATGTCCAGATTGATTGTACCAGTTTGCAATCCCACCAGCAATGGAGGAGTGTTCTCTTTCTTCATGTCCTCACCAGCATCTGTCACTTGAGTCTTTGATCTTAGTCATTCTGATTGCTGTGAGGTGGAATCTCAGGGTCTGTTTGATTTGCATTTCCCCAGTGACTAAGAATGTGGAACATTTTTTTTAAATACTTCTCAGCCATTCGAGATTTTTTTTTTTGTTGGGAATTCTCTGTTTAGCTCTGTACCCCATTTTATAATTGGGTTGTTTAGTTTTTTTGGAGTCTAACTTCTTGAGTTCTTTATATATTTTGGATGTTAGCCCTCTAACGAATGTAGTTAATGGGCTAGTGAAGATATTTTCTTAATCTGTAAGTTGCTGCTTTTGTCCTGTTGACAATCTCCTTGCCTTACAAAAGCTTTGTAGTGTCATGAGGTCCCATTTGTCAATCGGTGGTCTTAGAACCTGAACCATTGGTGTTCTGTTCCGGAAATTTCCCCCTCTGCCAATGCATTTGAGTTTATTTCCCACTTTCTCTTCTATTCGATTCAGTGTATTGGCTTTTATTTCTTTGATCCACTTGCTTTGTGCAGTGTGATAAATATGGATACTTTTGCATTTTTCTACATGCAATCAATCAGTTAGACCAGCACCATTTTTTGAAGATGCTTTTTTTTTTTTTTGTTCACTGTATGGTTTTGGCTCCTTTTTTCTTTCTCTTTTTTTTTTAAATCAAAAATTAAGTGTCCATAGGTATATGGGTTTATTTCTGGGTCTTTCATTCTATTCCTGTTATTGACTTGTTTGTCTCTGTACCAATACCATATGGTTTTTAATCACTATAGCTCTGTAGTACAACTTGAGGTCAGGAATGATGATTTTCTCAGAAGTTCTTTTACTGTTGAGAATTGTTTTGGCTATCTTGGCTATCCTGGATTTTTTGTTTTTCCATATGAAGTTGAGAATTGCTCTTTCCATGTCTATGAAGAATTGTGTTGGAATTTTGATGGGGATTGCACTGAATGTGTAGATTGGTTTTGGTAAGATGGCCATTTTTCACTATGATAATCCTACCAATCCATGAGCATGAGAGATCTTTTCATCTTTTGAGGTCTTCAGTTTTTTTCTTCAGGGACTTGATGTTCTTATCATATAGATCTTTCACGTACTTGATATTTTATATTATTTGTGGCTGTTGTGAAAGGTGGTGTTTTCCTAATTTCTTTCTCAGGTGGTTTAACATTTGTAGAAAGGTAGGCTACTGATTTGCTTGAGTTAATTTTATATTCAGCTACTTTGCTGAAGTTGTTTATCATCTGTAGGAGTTCTCTGGTAGAATTTTTGGGTGACTCTTGTATACCATCATATCATCCACGAATAGTGGTAGCTTGACTTCATCCTTTCCAATTTGTATCCCTTTGATTTCCTTTTGTCATCTAATTTTTCCAGCTAGAACTTCAAGGACTGTATTAGATAGGAAAAAAGTGGACAGTCTTGTCTTGTCCCTGATTTTAGTGGGATTACTTCAGGTTTCTCCCCATTTAATTTGATGTTGGCTGTTGGTTTGCTGTGTATTGCTTTTTGTGTTTAGGTATGTGCCATGAATTCCTGATCTCTCCAAGACTTTTAACATGAAGGGTTGTTGGATTTTGTCAGAGGCATTTTCAGAATCTAATGAGATGAGCTTTGATTTTTTTCTTTGTGTTTGTTTATGTAGTGGATTCTGTTGATGAATTTTCGTATATTGGACCATCCCTGCATCCCCAGGATGAGGCCTACCTGATCCTGGTGAATGATCCTTTTGATGTGCTCTTGGTGTTGGTTTTTGAGAATGTTATTGACTATTTTTGCATCCAAGTTCATAAGTGAAATTGATCTCAAATTCTCTTTCTTTGTTGGGTCTTTGTGTGGTTTAGGTATTAAACTATGGCTTTACAGAATGAATTAGGTAGCATTCCTTCTGTTTCTGTTTTGTGGAATAATTTGAGGAGTATTGGTATTAGGTGCTCTTTGAAGGTCTGGTAGAATTCTGCACTAAAGCTATATGGCCATGGGGTGTTTGTTTGTTTTTTGTTTTGTTTTGTTTTGTTTTTTGTTTTTTTTTTGTTTTGTTTTGTTTGATTGGGAGGTTTTTAATGACTGCTGCTATTTGCTTAGGGGTGATGAGACTGTTTAGATAGTTTACCTAATCTTAATTTAACTTTGGTATGTAGTATCTGTCTAGAAAATCCATCCATTTCATCTAGATTTTCCAGTTTTGTGGAGTATAGGCTTTTGTAGTAAGATAATGATGATTTCTTTTTTATTTCCCTCAGTTTCTGTTGTTATGTCTCCTTTTTCATTTCTGATTTTGTTAATTTGGGTACTGTCAATACTGTCTCTGTGCCCTTTAGTAAGTTTGGTTAAAGGCTTATCTATCTTGTTGATTTTTCTCAAAGAACCAGCTCTTGGTTTTGTTGATTCTTTGTATTGTTTTCTTTGTTTCTAATTGGTTAATTTCAGGCCTGAGTTTGGCTATTTCCTGCCTTCTGTCCTTCTTGGGTGTTTTGCTTATTTTTGTTCTAGAGCTTTCAGGTGTGCTGTTAAGTTGCTAGTATAGGATCTCTTCAATTATGAAAGCACTTAGTGCTATGAATTTTCAATTTAACACTGCTTTTATTGTGTCCTGTAAGTTTGGGAATGCTGTGCCTTTCTTTTTTCATTGAATTATAGAAAGTCTTTAATCTCTTTCTTTATTTTTTCCTTCACCAAGTTATCATTGAGTACAGAGTTGTTCAGTTTCCATCAGTATGTGGGCTTTCTGTTGGTTTTGTTGTTATTGAAGTTCAGCCTTAGTGTAGACCGATCTGATAAAATGTATGGGGTTATTTCAATCTTTTTATATCTGTTGAGGTTTCTTTTGTTTCTGATTCTATGGTCAATTTTAGAGAACATTCCATCAGGTGCTAAGAAGAAGGTATATTACTTTGTTGGGGGGGTGAAATATTCTGTATGTATCTGTTAAATCCATTTGGTTTATAACTTCTGTTAGTTTCATTGTGTCTCTGTTTAGTTTCTGTTTCAGTGGCCTGTCTAATGTTTGGAGTAGAGTATTGAAGTCTCCCACTATTATTGTGTGAGGTTTAATTTATGTTTTGAGCTTTAGTAAAGTTTCTTTTATGAATTTGGGTACCCTTGCATTTGAGGCATGGATTTTCAGAACTGAGATTTCATCTTAGTGGATTTTCCTTTGATGAATATGAAGTGTCCTTCTCCATCTCTTTTGATTTATTTTTGTTGGATGTCTATTTTACTGGATATTAGAATGGCAACTCCAGCTTGTTTTTTGGGATTGTTTGCTTGGAAAACTTTTTTTCAGCCCTTTGCTAGGGATTAGTCTCTGTCTTTGTTGCTGAGGTCTGTTTCTTGTATACAGCAGAATGATGGATCCTATTTTCATATCCAGTCTGCTAGCCTGTCTCTTTTTTCTGGGGAATTGAGTCCATTGATGTTGAGGGATATTAAAGACCAATGATTGTTAGTTCCTGTTATTTTTATTGTTGGAGGTGGTATATTGTGTGTAGGTTTCTCTTATTTTGAGTTTGTTGTGAGATGATTAATTTCTGGTGTTTTCTTGGGTATTACTACACTTCTTGTGTTGGAATTTTGCTTCTAGAATCCTCTGGAGGGCTGGATTGGTAGATAGATATTATTTAAATGTGGTTTTGTCATGGAATATCTTAGTTTCTCCATCTATGGTGGTTGAGAGTTGAGCTGGGTATGGTAGCCTTGGCCGGCATCTGTAGTCTCTTAGGGTCTATATGACACCTGTCCAAGATCTTCTGACTTTTCGCATCTTTCTTGAGAAATCTGGTGTAATTCTGATGTTATTTATATGTTACTTGGCCTTTTTCCCTTACAGTTTTTAATATTCTTTCTTTGTTCTGTACATTTAGTGTTTTTGATTATTATTTGGTGTGAGGATTTTCTTTTCTGGTCCAATCTATTGGTTGTTCTTTAAGATTCTTATATGTTTATGGCCATCTCTTTCTTTAGGTTAGGGAAATTTTCATCTATGATTTGGTTAAGATGTTTTTTCTGGCCCTTTAAATTAGGTATCTTCTTCCTCTTCTTCTATTCCTATTATTTTTAGGTTTGGTCTTTTCATTGTGTCTCAAATTTCCTGTATGTTTTGGGTTGGGAACTTTTTACCCTTTATATTTTCTTTGACCGATGTGTAGATATCTTCTATAGTATCTTCTAGTCCTGAGATTTTTATGATCTCTTGTGTTCTGATGGTGATGCTTGCATCTATAGCTCCTGATCTCTTTCCTAGGTTTTCCATCTCCAGGGTTGCCTCCATTTGTGATTTCTTTTTTGTATCTAATTCCATTTTTAGGTCTTTGACCATTATTTTCAGTTCCTTCTCCTGTTTGATTGTATTTTCCTGTGTTCCTTTAAAAGATTTATTTGTTTCCTCTTTAAGGGTTTCTACCTATTTGCCTGTGTTTTCCTATATTTCTTTAAGAGAGTTATTTGTATCCTCCTTAAAGGCCTCTATCATCTTCATGAGATGGGATGAGATGAGATGAGATTTTTAGGTCATAATCTTGGCCTTTGGGTATGTTAGGGTATCCAGGGCTTGCTGTGGTAGGAGAAGTGGGTTCTAATGGTGCCAAATTACATTGGCCTTTCTTGCTTATGTTTTTACAATTACCTTTTGCCATCTGGCTATCTCTGGTGTTAACTGGCCTGGGTGTCTCAGACTAGAGCATGCCTCTTTGGAGGCAGGTACATCTGTGTGACCTGGGTTAGACCAGGCCTCCTGTATCCCTGTGTCTTTTTGTCCCTTGTTAGGGAAGACCTCCTGGTAGACAGGCTGGGTTTAGGGTCCAGGGACAGGCATGTTGATCTGTGTTCCTGATTATGGCAGACCTCCTGGGAGATAGGTTGTTGGATGGGGCAGGCATGCTGATCTGCCACAGGTTCGGGTGGAGGTGCAGACTGGAAAGGGATGATGCTTGGGCAGGGTGGGGTAGATCTCAGGTTTGCTGGGTTCTGTGGGGGTGGGTGGTCCCAGATGGTGTGGATATTGGGGTGGGAACCTCACCAATGTTCCTAGTTATGACAGACCTCCTGGGAAATAGGTAGGCTGTGGGGTTGGGGAGGAGGGCAGGCTTGCAAATGTGCCATAGGTTCAGGTGGAGGTACCATTTTTAAACTCTATATTTCTGTGTATGTGTGTGTTTGTGTGCACGTGTTTGTACTATGTGTGTGTTTGTGAGCATGTGTTTGTACAGGTACACATGTGGATCACAGTGCCTTTCCTAGTTCTCCATCTTAGTTTTTATTCTAATTATTTTACACGTGTGGGTATTTGGCCTGTATGTATATCTATGTACCACTTTCATGTGTGGTACCTGTGGTGATCAGAAGAGTACATCAGATCCTCTAGAACAGATGGGAGTCTCCATCTTCCAGGTCCTCTAGAAGAATAGCCAGTACTCTTAACCATCAGGATCTCTCCAGCCCTCCACCACATTTATTAAGATGGGACTTAAACTGACCCTCGAGCTCATTGATTCTGGTGGCCTGGCTGGCTGTTAGCTTCTGTCACTCCCTCTCCAGAACTGATATCACAGATACATGTTGCTTGACTTGGCTTTTTTTTGCCTGCATGGGTTTTAGAGGCGATAGAATTCAGTTCCTCATGTATGAACAGAAACTACTATACTGTGTGAGCTAGCTCCCCAGGAGGCAGATGAAGGGTTTGGTTTTTTTTGTTTGTTTGTTTTTTGGGTTTTTTTTTTGTGTGTATGTGTGTGTGTTTTTGTTTTTTGAAGATCTGATTATATAGCCATTTTCTAAATAGTCTAGTTCACATATGAAGAGTATTGACTCAATGCTGATACATTCATTACACTTAACTAAAATCATTACTCACACTAGCCTGGTTTTTACCTGATGACCTATTTTGCTTTATAATCCCATCTAGAAGACCACATTATATTTACCCAACATGTCTCCTTAGCCTCCACGGGACTGTGATTTTTCTTTTTTTTAGATTTTTCTGTATTTGATGACTTTGATAATATCCAGGAGTACTATTCAGCTGTACTTTATAGAATGTCACCTTGTTGGCATTTTCTGACTTTTTTTTTTTTTTATGAACATAAAGGTGTGGTGTTTGAGAAGACCACAGATGTAAAGTGTCATTTTTCCTCATGAAATCAAGGGAACATTATTGCCATTGTTTTTATCTTGTTAATGGTTAATAAGCTTATAGTAGTAATTGGACAAATGCCTGTCTTCTGTTGTCTTTATCTTTTACTAGTGCTTATATTACTCATATCATTTTTTATCATAAGATATGTGTTTGTGTGTCTGTGTGTGACAGTCTCACCAAGTAGCCCAGGACCATCTCAAACTTGCAGTCCTCTTGCAGATTGTTCATGATAGGCGTCTTTTAAGGCTTCTTATTCGTTTTGTTGATAGTTCATTTAACCTAGATAGTATGAGTTGTAACACATTTAAGTGATTGCCATTTTATAACACATTCACATAGCCATGTCTATGGATACAATTAATATGAGGACCAATAAAAGATAACAGAAGACAGATACTTGTCTAACTACCAAAATGAGGTGGTTTCTGCCAGGAAAATTAGTGTGCAGACTGTGACTTTACTCCTCCTCTATTTGGACTCCTTTAAGTCCAGTTGTTTTGCTTCTAAAATGATTTTCCCCTGCCTCTTTCCAAAGAGCTTTTTAACTTTGACAAAGTTTTAGGGATAAATTATTTTATTCTGCAATTTTATTTCAACTTGTAGAAATTGGTTTCATAGAATTTTCTGTAAATAGTTATAAAGGAGGCCTATAGCTAGGCATTTTGACAAGTTACTGTGTTAGTGAGTAGACTTTCTATAAGGCTATATTTGGGTGGTCTACACTTTCATGTGGTACTACACTTAAGCGTGGTAACTACTGGTAGGGATTCAGTTCCAATTCTGTTGTGGTTGGTGGGGTAGGATCTATAATCTTTAAATGAAGATTATGTACCCTTTGCATTTAGCCTTCATTTTAGCATTGTCTACTTACTAATTTCGGTGCTTGTAATTTTCTTGCTTATTGTAACATTCTGAAAATTGAAAACACCTTAAATTCTATTAAATGGCAAATCTTTAGTGATAATATATTACAAAATGTAGTAACTGACATTTGAATGCAACTTGGCTGTGAAGGAATATGGTATGGTATGGTATGGTATGGTATGGTATGGTATGGTATGGTATGGTATGGTATGGTGTGGCAACATCGTTCATAGAAGTTGGTATTTTGTGTCTGGTAGCTGTTGATATGTCTGCTTCCTGAATTCTTTTTGTTGTTGTTGTTGTTGTTGTTGTTGTGTCTGAGTGTGGCCTTTAGCCGTCTTGTGAGGCTGTTTTGTTGTTGAAGCCTGTGTACTTAGAATAGTGTGCAGGGGTGGCTTTCGCTATTGTACTTTAGACTCTAGTATTTGTATGCTTTTCTTTTGCTTACCTTCCTGCTTTAAGTGATTCTCTTTCTGGTTCAAGGCTCTTCCCTTATCTTGCAGTCCCCATTGGAAGCATTATCATTCAGAAGAATAATCGTATAGACTTGAATACAGTTTGCCTAGATTTCTATTGGCTGGTTTGTGTGTTTATTTTTAGCTTCCATGGTTAATTTTTTCCAGAAAATCCCCACATGATACTGCTCTCTTTGACTTAGTGAAATAAACATTCTAGAAAACTTACAATTCAACGTATACTCCCATTTCCTATTGATTTATATTATAAAATTTAAGATTTGATGGGGTGTGGCCAACATGTATTAAAAAATTATTGAAAAAGAAGTCCATATATAGGGTTTCCATTAATGTTTTTGTTAATTAAACAGTATAAAGGAAATCTGCTTGCTGAACTACTAATAGAACATAATATAAATAAGTCATCCATTTTCTATTAAACAGCAAAATTCCTAGACATGTAGGCATGGCATTAGATTCTCAGAAACATGTAGGTGCATTTCAGAGCCCATACGCTATAAGCTTCCTGGACTGCGGTCCTTCATGCCACTATTTATGGTCAGGCTGCTGTTGTTTCACAGCAGTTATCCCTTGCCCCAGGCACCGGTGACATTCATATGCCTGACATGATTTCATAGAACTTCCCTGTGGTTTTGCCCTCAGCATTGGGTAAGTTCCAAGAAAGGAAGAGAAAGGCAGTCCTTTTATGCTGCCCCCATGCAGCCACCAAACTGGCCAGAGCAGACAACTTCAGTTCTTTGAGAATACGGTCTGTTGTATGTCCTCTGGTAGTGGGAAACTGTGTCTGTAATATAGGCTCATGTCTTTGAAGTTCTCTGCATCTCTGCAGATCATCAAAAGAAGTCAAACTTAGAGTATCACAAAGCCGGAATTAAGATTCTGCTATTTCCTGTTGATTAAATATGTGACTTGATAAACTTTCCATTAATTCCTAAAATTCAGAGACAGTGTCTTTTGACAGTTTATGGCTGTTTTGCTGTATTCCTCTATAGAGAGAGCCCACTAAATCCTCTACTCTGACATTTTTGCTGGTATCTAGTTCCGAGGGTTTTGTTTGGGCTTTACCCTGTCTTGATGTGCTAAATGTTGGCTAATGGGAAACTGTCCAGCAGAGACTCATTATAGGCAACTGTAGATATGGTATTTCAGTGAAAGGGGAGGCTTCTGCTCTGAAATTAGTCTATTGAACTTGTAGGTGGCCTGGAGCAGACAGTGAAGGGGCTAGGGTGGGGTTGGGGGACAATTAGAGTCAGATGTGTTAAGACTGTGAATCAGTAACATCTGCTAGGGTCAGGCAGGACACTTCCAGAGGATTGTCTGGGTTCTGGTGTCTCAGACCAAGGAGCTGAGCAGAGACACAGTTGCAACAGGAGCAGAGACAGTTTACTGAGGCATCAACAGGAAGAGCAAAGAGACTTAGTAGCTCAAACAGCCCTACTCTACACTGAATGGGGCTTATATGTCACAGAGCATGGCTTTTTGGACCCCATTCCCCCCTCCCCCTCTCTCTCTCTCTCTC
>NW_021604764.1:3395309-3399552 GCF_004785775.1 Grammomys surdaster
CACCCCCCTCTCTTTCTCTCTCTCTGTGTATTTGCTACATGTAGTTCAGCATACAGCTTTATGTTTTATATGACTGATTAGCATCTTTAGCCGTCCCTCAGGGATGCGTATTTTGTGTTATTCTGTAATGAGCAGCAGGCATCTTTAGACTGTGGAGTGTCTGCATAGTGCTCCCAACCTCCCCTAGCTGCCCGTAAGGGATGGGGAGATGGTTCCAGCTCTTTAACAACTGTTTTTTTTTTTTAAAGTATTAATTCTGTAAGAGTTTACACCAGGCCCTCTGTGTCTCACTTTCTGCCCTATGCCTCAATTGACCTTTTTATTATTTTTTAAAGCATAAAGTCATTTGTAATTTACTGTAGATTAACACATTAATTTCTGCTTGCTTTAAGCCTTCCTGTCCTTTCATCTCCCTCCCTCACATCTTTCATTTCTTTCTTCTCTTCTGATGAGGTAAAAACAAGCAAAAAATAAAATAAAATAAAATAAAATAAAATAAAATAAAATAAAATAAAATAAAATAAAATAAAAGCTGGGTCTGGTGGCACATGCTTTTAAATCCAGCACTCAGGAGGCAGAGTCAGGCAGATCTTTGTGAGTTTAATGCCAGCCTGATCTACATAGAGAATTTCAGAAAAGCTAAGGCAAAATAAGAGACCCTGTCTCAAACAAACAAGATGAAACAAAACACCTCCCCAACCACAAAGCAACCCCTCAACAAATGACAGAACAAAACAAAAACTCTACAGCTCTCACTTCAAAGAGACTAAGAGATACAGTTTATAGACTATTATAGTGTATTAATAGTTTATTCTCAAGCCAAATATGAGTTGACCATGGCCCAAGAACTACTATGATATTCATAGTAGAAGAATGTCCTGTTTTCATTGTCAGTTTTATACAAGTTACAGTCACCTAGGGAGAGAAGAGCTCATGTCAGGTATTTCCCACATGAGCTTGGCCTGTGGCCCTGCCTGTGAACTGGTTGTCTGATTGATGGTGTGGGAAGGCCCGGCCCCTTTGTAGCAGCACGGTCCAGATGGGCCTGGGCTTTCAGAAAGATGGCTGAGCCTGAGCTGGGAACGAACCGAAACAGCATGCCTTCATGACTTCCTTTGATGATGAGTCTCACTGGGAGTGGTGAGATGAAAGAAGCTCTTTCCTCCCCAAGTTGCTTTTGGTCAGACTGGTTTTTTGTGTTAATTGTTGTTGTTTTTAACCTTTTTTTATTGTTTGAAACTTTTGTACAATGTGTTTTGATCTTATTCTTCCTCCCTCCCCAGAATCTTCCTAGATTCACCCCCACTTCCCTTCCTTCCTAACTTTGTGTCCTCCCCCACCCCCCACCCCGTCAGTACCAGTTTATGGTGCCAAATATTCTTGGATGTGTGGCTTTCCACTGGAGCATGGTCAACTTAATGGGTACATTTTCAGAGAAAGCTGACCCCTATTGGGTTAAAGTGTGTCCTGCGTCTGCCCTGCCACGGGGGCTAGGGCCACTCCGGGAGACAGCACGGGAAGTTTGACGGCACTTTTCCCATGCTGGCGTCTGGTGGGCGTTGGGCTATGGGAAGGCACTGGACCCGGCTCCGGGGGTGGGGAGCACAGTCTGAGGTTCCTGGGGACTGCCAGAGTTGGCTGGGGGGTCCCCGGGCCAAAAAGTGGCCAGGGACCTTTTGGTTCTCAGACTCTTGGGCCTCTAGGCATGCTGGGAGCCACGATAGAACTGAGAACCAAGTGGGGGGCATATGGATTGGACTGGCTCACAGCCGAAGGGGTGAGAAAGGGAGAGAAGCTCTGGCTGCGCCTTGTGGGGAGGAGAGTCCTTGGTTTGTTGTGGCGGTAGGCTTGCTTGCGTTGGTGGTTGCAGTGTGTTGTGGCCTCTAGCCACGCCCTCTACCTGTGGCATGGCTAGTAGGGGCATTGCTCTAAATGACTAAAGGACACAAATATATGGAGGGCTATGGCCTCCTGTCAGGAGCCTAGAGTCTGGGGGTGTGGTGAACCGCCTGCTGTCCCTTAGGATCACGTGGTCCCACCTAGGGCCCTTGAGGATCACCTGGGGTCACCGATGGTTTCTAGCCTGTGCTCTACCAGAAACCAGGCTGCCTTTCACGATCCTACAGACCCCTTACTCCCAGGAGTGAAGAATTGTCAGTAGGTCCTCAGCTAGGGGTAGAACTTTGTGTCTCAATCTCTCTCCATGCTGGGATTTAATGTGGTTTATGCTTGTACAGGTCTTGTGCCAGTGTCACAGCTGCTGTGACCTCCTATGTGCAGCCGTCCAACTGTAACCTGAAGACACTGTTTCCATGTGGTTACCCACTGCCTCCTCCTCTGCAGTGCTCTGAGCCCTTAGAGCAGCAGCTCTCAGTCCGAGGGTCGCGACCCCTGAGGGGGGGGTTGAATGACCCTTCCATAGGGATCACCTAAGACAATTGGAAAACACAGATTTTTACATTATGATTCATAATAGTGAAATTGCAGTTATAAAGTAGCAGGAAAAATAATTCTATTGTTGGGGGTCACCACAAGATGAAGAACTGTATTAAAGGGTCTCAGCATTAGGAAGGTTGAGAAACCACTGCTTTAGAAGAAGGGGTATGTTATTTGTGTTCCATGGGGTCTGGACATTCTACAGTCTGGTCAGGGTTTTATCTTCACCACAGAACACAGCCTAGAACACAGAAGAAAGTCAGAAATAAAGACACTTCATACACATTGGTTGACACACCAGGTAAAGGAGTTGCAGCAAAACAGGGGAGTGCCTGCTATGGCCTCAGTGTTGACACCATTTTAGCTTTTGAGTTGGTGGGAGCTAGGAGTCTGTTGAGTAACTATTCCCTAGTTGTGAGGATGTTGGTTCAGGCACCAGTATTCCGTCATTGGTTGTTACGTAGAGCCAAGATAGCTCAAGATGATGACATTGGATCTGCAGCCTTCCACCCTTTCCACTGACACTGATGCTCTGATCAGTCCCTCGGTAGAATGTTCAGTGACTGCTCCTGCTTCCTGGGATGTTTCTCCTCCCTCCCTCACTCCTTCCCTCCCTTCCCCCACCTCCCTCTGTTTCTCCCTTTCTCTCCTCCTCCATTCCTTCTTTTTATCCTTACTTCCTTCTCTCCCTTTCTCCTTGGCCTGGTACATTCTACATAATCTTCTCTACCTCCACCTGAATTCATAATTTCTTTAGGAAAAACAAAACAAGTGTTTAGTCTGTGTAACTCAACTTTATATTTAGTCTGGCTTAGAAGGAAGAATAATTAACATACTGATTTTTTAAACTTAAGTTTTATTAGAAAGCTATTAATTTGTCCTAAATAAATGATAGGCCAGGTGTTGTAGCACATACCTTTGATCCCAGCACTTAGGAGGCAGAGACAGGAAGACTTCTAATGACTTTGAGGTCGGCCTTGTTTATATAGTAAGTTCCAGATCAGTCAAGGCTACATAGTGAGATTCTGTCTTAGAAAGTATAAGTATAGGATGCCAATGGATATGTATATATGTAATAAACAAAAGAGGACTGAGTATAATTATGTATTACATAAAGACATTTTAGTTGAGAACTAGATCTCTTAGTTGGTATGACTGCATTTGTGGTCTTTGCACAACACTGAAATCACCTAAGTGTTCCTGTCACTAACCGTATATATAGTGACAAGCTTTAAGAATTCTGGAATTTTGGTTTCTTTAAAAAGCACAGAAATATTACAAGAATGTGATTTCATTTTAATCCCAGGTGTGGGGATTTGGGGCTGCTTCAGACTGTCCACAGCAGCTGGACTATGATTTGTCTGGTGCTGTAGCTGAGGCATGGTTTGGCCAGCTGCAGATAGTTTCTGCAATTGTGTGCTGTTTGGAATTCTGGGAACTTTTCAGAGGGTATGTAAATGCTACAGCCCGATAGGTGGGATGGTGGTTGTTGGTCATTTAGGGAGGTTGGATGCAGTTTGCTAGAATCCACAGTCAAAGAAGAAACAAAAGGAAATAAGTTAGATTGAGGGATGTTTCTCTCTCTCTCTCTCTCTCTCTCTCTCTCTCTCTCTCTCCCTCCCTCCCTCCCTCCCTCCCTCTCCCTCCCTCCCTCTCCCTTCCTCTCTCTCTCCTTCCTCCTCCTCCTCCTCCTCCTCCTCCTCCTCCTCCTCCTCCTCCTCCTCCTCCTCTTTTTTCTCTTTTTCCTTCTCCTCCCCCTCCTTCTCTCCTTTCTCTCTCTCTCTCTCTCTCTCTCTCTCTCTCTCTC
>NW_021604764.1:3399652-3499687 GCF_004785775.1 Grammomys surdaster
CTCCTCCTCCTCCTCCTCCTCCTCCTCCTCCTCCTCCTCCTCCTCTTTTTTCTCTTTTTCCTTCTCCTCCCCCTCCTTCTCTCCTTTCTGCCCTCCCTCTCTCTGTATCTCTATATTCCTACAGGTAGGGGCTGTCTTAAGCATGGCCTTTATTTTGTTCTTATCCATTTGCTAAATCTTAACGCTCCCACTCAGGCAGATTCTTTTCCAGTCACCACAGGACTAGAGTTTTTCATCTTTGCTGAGTCAGCTTGAACAATCCCTTTGATGCATATTAAATTCCTGCTGTCTAGTCCTTAAAATAAGGTGATCTTAACCCTCTGTCACTCTTTCTCTTCTTAGTCCATTTCGCCTTCGGCCTTCACACCTCACATATTTAACACTCTATGTCCAGGTTTGCAGACATTCCGAGGCCAGCAGTGAGGTGAAACCTAGCTAAACGTCCATGTGTGTTGCTGATTTCCATTCTAGAGCCTTTCATTACTTGGAACTCTGGAAAACTATCCCACCATATTTTAAAATACAATTTCAAAAATGTGTGTTTTAAGATGTAGAGACCTCTTGGCAATTTGAAAAATATTTTATCTAGTGATCTGTAAATTATTATCCTTTTAAATATCTGTCCGTAATTGGACTTGAAAAAGAAGGATGTGATGAAAGTAGTTTAATTGCTCCCTAAGAGTATTTTACCAAGCAACATATATATGTATATATGGTTATAAAAGGAGGACACTGTGTAGACTATTCATTGCAAGAAAAGATATGGGAAGTATGTTTCCCAGCTATTGGTTTAGAGAACATTAATAATCTGTATGACTACTAATGAAGAATAGTGATTTTTAAGAAAATTCTACTTATGGCTGAGTATTTAATATTTAATAATATTTAAAATATTCTTATGCCATTATGACTGATAGTATAAAACAGTGCCTGCCCACACTGGAGATTAAACTGCACGAAACGGAGAAACTTGCTGTGGGATAGATCAGCGTGAGCCCTCTTTACTCTAGCACTCTACTTCCTGGATGTTCTTGTCTTACAGGACCATGAACATTAGGAGATGGGATGGAGCTGCGCTTGGGAGCCTGGGGCTCGTGTGTGCAGTCAGGCCTGTGCCATCGTTGGGTTGTTATTGGAGGAATCTGAGACATAGTGTCTGCCGTGGTTCTCATTTCAATCTGTTTAAAGCTTCAGTTTGCCTTAATAATTTAGGTCATGCAAAAAGGGAATGCTTCTCAGTGCCAGAACTCAGTGCTTCCTCTAAGAACAGAATGCCATTCTCATCACTTTCTTTAAAGAGTGAAAAACCTAGACAACCAAGAAAGAAAAAAACCAAACAAATCACAATGGAAGAAGGAACATTGTTTTGATTTGTGGATGACATGATTTAAAATTCACGGTGGCTTTATTGGTAATAACATGAACTTGAAGCAACTTAAACATTTAGGAGTGTATTAACCCTTAGGAGTATATTAACATATCTTGGCATGCTGTTTGGTTATAAAAATAACTATTGATGCATACAGCAACATGAATGAAACAAAGTTATTTTCCTGAGTGTAATAAGGCGTTCAAAAAAGAGTATGTATTATGTGGTTCTAACTGAAGTTCTGTGCCTGTTAAAAAATTTTAACACCCTACCAAAAAGCCATTAGAACCAATCAACAAATTCAGCAAAGTCATAAGATACAGATGAACATAATAATATTATTTGAAACATAATAATAGCTGTTTGAAACTGAGCCAATTTTTTAGCAGCTAAGAAGTAAAATACTTGAAGATAAACTAAGAAGTCAAAGTAGTTATGTGTTGAAAAAAAGCATGATGGAAGAAATTGAAAACAAAAATAAACGGAAAGATTCTATGCTCACAAACTAGAATAATTATTATAGTCAAAAATTTTTCTTACCACCCAAAGCTACATACTGATCACTATCAAAATACCATGGAGACATGGCTTAGTGGTTAGGAACACTTGTTGCTCTTGTAAAGGACACAAGTTCAGTTCCGAGCACCAGCTTCACAGATCACAACTAGTTCCAAGCCTAGTTTCAAGGAGTCTGATGACTTCTTCTGACCTCTGAGGGCACTAGGCACACATGTAGTATACCTATACATACAGGTAAAATATTCATATACATAAATCTAAAAAAAACCCAAACATTAACAATTGTTTTACAGATAGAGAACAATAATGAACCACAAATGGTCTGAATAGCCAAAAACAGTTGAGAAAGAACAAAGCATATTGTATGTTTCAGATTTTAAAATACATTACAAAGTCACAGAAATTAAAATAGCGTGGTACTGCATAAAGACAGACTAGTCTTTATGGAACAGAACAGAATCCAGAAATAAGTCCATCATATAGTTGCTTAATCTTTTAGAGGCATTAAGAGTAACACAGTAAAGAGAGGTGTTAGGAAAAACTGGATATTTACATAGAAAGAGTGAAACTGGGTATCTTATACCATCCAAAAATTATCAACTCAAAATGGATTAAAGATTTAAGTTGGACTGGGCACTGTTATAGATTGGGCACTGCAATTGATTAGGCATTGCAGTAGACTAAGGACTGCAATAGTCCAGGCACTGCAGTAGACCAGGCACTGTAATGGGAAAGGCACTGCCATAGCCTGGGCACTGCCATAGCCTGGGCACTGCCATAGCCTGGGCACTGCCATAGCCTGGGCACTGCTGTAGAACTTCTAGAAGCAGAGGCAGAGTGTTTGGCTGGAAGCCCGAAAGAACAGATAATGAATCTGAAGTTGGGCAAGTGGGACAATAAAAAAACCAAAAGATTCTTTCTGAACAGCAAAGAAGATAGTCATAAAATGCTAAGACTACCCAAGGAATTGAAGAAAACATGGAAACTGCACTTCTCATAAGATTTATATTCAAACTGTAAGGAACACCTACAACTCAAACAGCTAAATGACCCAATAAAATAAATAGGGCAAAGACTTGGATAGACATTTCTCTAAATAAAATACGCAAGTGACAGACAGACAGACGGACAGAGGCTCAGCATCAGAGTCATTAAGGACCACAGTGAGGTCTCATTGCATACCTGGTAGAACAGGCATTACTAGCAAGATACAGCAAATAGTGGTGAGGATGTGAAGCAATTAGAACATTTACACATGATCCCAAAGGCAAAAAAGTGTAGCCACTGTGGAAAACAGTATGCTAGTGCCCCTAAGTTAAAAGCAAAATACTTTGCTATCAAGCAACCTGGATACGACATTTACTCAGAATGATTGATAGCAAAATTTTTATTTTTTTATTTTTATTTTTTTAAAATGTTAATCAAAAGCTTTATAAGTTTGGTAATGCTCAATAATAAGATAACCATACAATCAGAAGTGTAACCCAATACCCAACCTAGATATACCAACTATCCTTGACTGGCAGAGACAGTCTCCATGGTTCTCCCCTCCCCATCTCCTAGCTCCTCCTCCTCTCCTTACTCCTTCTCTTCCTCTCCTTACTCCTCCCACCATAGATCCTCCTACATATCACCCTTCCTGTTAAGATAAAATTTTTCTCTCAAAATACAATTAGAGCATAACTATACCAATTTGTATCAGTAAGGTACAAGAAAGACCTAATAACCTAGTCCATCATTTTGTTGACTAAACAGAACCTCTGTCATCTTTCCTAACTAGACTTAGTTCTGAACCTGGCTTTTTTCTTGGCTTTATAATGAATGTCAGCTGAAAACCATCCTCTCAAGTCTTTTCTCTCAAAGTAAGTAGCCGGGATTGTCTACGAGACTGTAAGTCTTCAACCCCGTCAGAAATCCAGAATGACTGAATTAACTGAAATTATGGGAAGCACAAAGCATAGCTTCTTTATTTTTTTATTTTTTTTATTTTTTCGAGACAGGGTTTCTCTGTGTAGCTCTGGCTGTCCTGTAACTCACTCTGTAGACCAGACTGGCCTCTAACTCAGAAATATACCTGCCTCTGCCTCCCAAGTGCTGGTATTAAAGGCATGCACCACCACCGCCCAGCAAAGCATAGCTTCTAAAAGTTAGCCAATTTATAGAGACCGCTGAACTAACTACAAAACGTTGGAGCATCCAATCTTCAGCCTTCTGGCCCAGGATCATCTGACAGACCTAGTGATGCAGAATTATTAAGGGCTGATTACTCTGTCTTGGCAGATATAATCAGCCGACAGTAATTTGCCTGTAGAGGATAGCAAAATTTTGATGAGATGTTAACACTCCTGTTTCCTTCACCTCAGCTACATTCAGAATAGCCTGTATGTAATAACAACCATCAGAAGAATAGGTAAGGAAAATCTTAGAATCTCACAGTACTGAGTATTCCAAAGAAGGACCTACTATGAACAGCAACATATAGATGACTCTGCAGGAAGTGTGCTAACTGAAAAAGACCAGTCAGGTGACACGCTGCCTGAGCCTGCTTACATCTAAAACAGTTGAACTAATAAAACGAGTGCAGAGTGGTGCTTATCTGAATGGGGTTAAGGAGAACTAGAGGGCTAAGTGTTATACAACGTGGGTACATGCTGGAGAGCTGCAGCTCGTGTCCATGGTTAAAACTGTAACAAAAAAGTGCTTAGGTCTCATGTGCTGTTCACATATGCGAACAACAAGAAAAAAAATCAGAAAACAAAAAACCACTCAGATCCTGTAGCCTAGCAGGTAAGAGCACTTTTACAGCTAGATCCAAAGGTCCAGTTCAGGTGAGTAAAGTATGTTATAAACTCTAAACATATGTGTGCTTATTTATGATGTTATCTGGACAGTTGTAGAAATTAATAATGTTTACATCCTATTCAGGGAGTTTTAAGTTATACTAAAGAGCATTTAATATACTCCTAATTCTATGAAGTTGTTATGTTTTAAAACAGTGAATAAGAGCTCAGTATAAAAATGACAGTTTCGTAACAGGTGTGGTATTCTGTAGCTGATTGTACTAAAACATGGCACCACATTTATTAGAAACATGCCAGCACTTTACCCGTGGGATTCATGTATTCTGTTTGGCACATGCATTATCAATTGTCAGAAACTGACCATCATGGAAATGTGCCTCGTTATTTTTTTAATGTATATAAAGTTTAGACTTTTTCTTTATGATGAAATTATTCACAGCAACCTAATATATAACGCCACATGAATTTCCTAGAAACTTTTCTATGCTAAATATAGTTATATATAGATATAAACAAATGCATAATTGCATACAGAATATTATCATAGGCTGATAATAAATAGTAGTTTATTTTTTCATTCTGAGATACCACATACATTGAATTTCCATTTTAATATACTCAAGGATTTTTTTTAATGATCAAAATTATTGTTTTAGGAGTATGAGGTTTGCCTGCATGTTTGTGTGTGCCTGGTTCCTGTAGACACCAGAACTAGGATTACAGACAGTTGTGAGCTACCATGTGGATACCGGGAATCAAACCCAGGTTCTCTGGAAGAGCAGATAGTGCTCTTATTCACTGAACCCCTTGTTTTTTGTTGTTTTTATTTGGGGGGTTGTTTTTTGTTCTTTGAGACTGCGTATGATGTAGCACAGGTTGGACTTATATTCATCTTGCCTCCGCCTCTCATGTGCAGGGAGTCCAGGCATGTGCTTATATTTGGCTTGCAGGTATTTTGTAGACATATGTGTTTATCAGGGATGTACAGTATTCTGTTTTGTGTTGTGTGTATGTATGTTTTTCTGGCTTTGATATTAAAGTAGTACTGGCTTCATAGGAGGTGAGTGTTTCTTCTATTCTAGAGTAACTTAAGAAGCTGATTGTAGATCTCTGATACAGTGGTACAATTGGACTGTAACTGCACCTGGACCTGCGTTGTTAGTTTGTCCTCTGTCAGTGGGAGACACAGAATGTTTCATGTCTGGGTAAGTGCAGAGCAGTGTGGACAGAATATGAGGGCGAGTAACAGGACTAACTTACATTAGGAAGGCCCCTTCAAGAAAGACATTTATGGGAGTTGAAAAGATGGATGGTTCACAGAGGTCCTGAGTTCAATTCCCAGCACTTCCATGGTAGCTCACAACGATCTATAATGGAATTTGATGCCTTCTTTGAATGTGCAAGTATACATGTAGACAAAATAGGCACATACATAAAACACATAAATAAATAAATCCTTTAAAAGGTGAAAATGTTTATGCTTTACCCAGAGATAAGCAGCCACCAGCCACAAGAGGAGCCCTGAAGGTGAGAGCAGAATGCTTGCAAAGACAAATTTTAGAGTCCATAGTCTTTTACAGCCTGGATATAAATGTCTGCTAAAAGTATTAACTATTTACCATTTTAATTCTCTCCACAGTCACCTGAGGTAGGTGGTCCAGATGTCATCATCATGTATAGACATGTATAGACATGTTTGGGAATTCTAATTAAAGATGTCCTAATAATTTGATAATTAGTGCTGAATAACAGGTTGGTGTTTTGTTTGTTTTGCTTTTCAGTAACATTCTGATACATTCACACAGTGAGGAGACTTAATGTTTATAACAATAAAGTATTACAAAATTCATTGATGAAATTGTACCATTAGAGCAAAGGTTGTAGGGCTGGGGATATGGCTCTGCTGTTAACAACTGTCTGTACCATATAGTCCATTGTTTTGGGAGAGCTGTTGCCTCCCTCTGGTCTCCACATGCACCAGGCATATGGTGGTTCAAAGTGTAAGGCATGATTATATCATAATCATACATATATAGAATTAACAAAATTAAAGATGACAATTTTTATAAGATTTATAAGAATAAAAATAAGTGCCATGATATCTGGTAAGAATTTTTTTTTCTTAAAGAAAAAGTAGCTATATAAAAACAAGTATACAAATAATACATTTAGTACCATGTCTTTTTCAGATAACCAGGAAAGTGAGTTTTAAAAATGAGTCTTATGGTTATATGTGTTACATAGTATATTTTACATGTATTACATTGTTCACTGTCAGAGCAGTGTTGTAATTGAGCTTTCCACAGACTGTGCCTACTCTTGTGTGCTGACTTGCCATTTCTGATACTATACCGTTTTCATCTGTACATGTCTCATGCCGAGATATAGAATTCATAATAGACAAATGGAAAGAGCATTTGTGAACCATCTCTTCTCCAACATTCCCTGATTGTGTCCTAACAAAGAACTTTGCACACTTTTGCTCTTCTCCAGTTTCTCAGCTGTGAGTCTGGAATTAGGGCTACTCCTCTGGACAGAGGGTTTTGGGGCCCAATTTCATGCTATGTGAAAAATACATTTGTTGGTGATAGTGGTATTGTTTCTCAGTCTTGTTTTCTGTGTATCAATGCAGTTTAGGAGTAAAGAAAGCATATGTTATCCTCTGATGCTAGCACACACTGTAAAAAGAAAGGATATTCTGTCAGTGACTTGAAAATCTGGTCAGAAAAAAAAAACAAAACTCAAATTTATTATCATAGTACCAATGACCCCTTGTGTTCTTCTGAACTAGCCTGTCTTAAGTAACATCACTAAAGAACTCTAAATCCCCAAGGTGTGTTTGAATAGTTATGGTAATTCTATTCTGGTGGCTTTCAGACTTGTGGGGATTTTTGTGATTTTGCTCCTCAAGGAGGTGTGGTACTTTAAATCACCTCTCTGTGAGTTTCTCTGTATAGCCTTGGTTGTCCTGGAACTCACAGAAATCTGCCTGCCTCTGCCTTCCAAGTGCTGGAATTAAAGGTGTGCACAACCACAACCACACTCTGCTCCACAGTTTTTGTGCTTTGGGTTTTTAGTCAGCTCTGATTTTTTTTTTTAAGTTCTGTACTCACATTACTAATTTCCTTAAAAGACAAAAGCATAGTATAGATTGTACTACCACTCTCACAGTTTGCTAGCAAGCTAAAAATACCAGCAGTTTCTCAATAGTTTTGATAGTTTGGACTCCTTTAACTCTCAACCAGAAAGAAAAGTATTGGATCTAGAGCAAAATGTCTCTCCCTAAAATGTATTCAGTCATTCTAGGATTCCACTCATCTTGGGATCCCGGTTAGTTGAGACTGCTGGTCCTCCTATAGGGTTGCCCCCTTCCTCCTGAGCTTCTTCCAGCCTTTCCCTAATTCAACCACAAGGGTCCCCAGCTTCTGTCCATTATATGGTGTAAGAATATGCATCTGACTGTTTCAGCTGCTTGTTGGACCTTTCAGAGGGCAGTCATGCTAGGCTCCTGTTTGTAAGCACACCATAGCATCAGTAATAGTGTCAGGCCTTGGGCCTTCCCCCTGAGCTAGATTTCAATTTGGGCCTGTCACTGGACCTCCTTTCCCTCAGGCTCGTTTTCGTTTCTGCCGTTTCTTTTAGACAGGAACAATTCTGGGTCAGAGTTTTTGACTGTGCGACAGCAACCCCATCTCTCCACTTGATGCCTGTCTTTCTACTGGAGGTAGACTCTACAAGTTCCCTCTCCCCACTGTAGGGCATATCATCTAAGGACCCTCCCTTTGGGTCCCAAACCCAAAGTCTCTCACCTCCCAGGTCTCTGGTATATTCTAGAGGGTCCCCCCCAACTCCTATCTCCCAAAGGTGTCTGTTTTCATTCTTTCTGCTGGCCCTCAGGGCTTCAGTCCTGTTTCCCTTCCTGTCCCCCAATACCTGATCATGTTCTCCCTTCCCCCTCCCTGTCCCCACTCCCAACCAGGTCCCTCCCTCCCTCTGCCCCATGATTGTTTTCTTCTCTCTCCCAAGTGGGATTGAGGCATCCTTACTTGGGCCTTTCAGCTTGTTAAGCTTCTTGAGTTCTGTGGATTGTATCCTGGGTATTCTGTACTTTTTTGGCTGATATCCACTTATTAGTGAGTACATACCATGTATGTCCTTGGAGTCTGTCTGAGTTACTTCACACAGGATGATACTTTCTAGTTCCATCCCTTTGCCTGCAAAACTCATGATGTCCTTGTTCTTAATAGCTGAGTAGTATTCCATTGTGTAAATGAACCACATTTTCTGTATCCATTCTTCTGTTGTGGAACAGCTGGGTTGTTTCCAGCTTCTGCCTATCACAAATAAGGCTGAGGTGAACATAGTGGAGCTCGTGCCCCTGTGGTATGGTGGGGTGTCTTTTGGGTATATGCCCAAGAGTGGTATAGCTGGGTCTTCAGGTAGATGTTCTATTTCCAAGTTGTTTGAGGAACCTCCACATTAAGTTCCTTAGGCATGCTTTTTTTTCAGAGTTACCCCCCCCCCAAACCCCACTAAAGAGATTAGTCCAAGTTAGTACACAGGCCTTATTTGTAATAGCTGTACTTCTTTGCTTAGCTTATTGCTGTTACTTCTTTATAATCCATAGTTTCAATAAACTTTCTTCTCTTGAAGTAGAAATAGGCTGTTTCTAGTGGTTTTTTTAGCCAATGATATCTCTGTAGAAATGTATGTGTGTGCTATTTACTTACGTGTTCAAAGCGTCCTCAGGAATAGTTTTCAACCATGAATTTGTTTTGCCTGCAAGAAGACACAGGTCGTGTTTAGAGAGATTTTTGATTGGGGGATGGGTGCCACTAACATTTAGTGGTTAGAAATCAGAGAGGTTCTAAGCACCCAAGAACATAAAAAAGTTCTTACCCATAGCAAAAGAATTAACCAAATTATCGAAATCCTCAGTTTTGCCCAAATTGAGAAATCCTGTTTAGTGGCCTACACTTAGAAGCAGAGTTAATGAAGCCGATGGTATGTGACATTTTATGAGATGAAGTTTGGTAAAGTGTAGAAAAAATATTTCTAATGTAAGGAGATGTATGGGATTAAAACCGAAGTTCCTTCAGAGTTGGTGATGTGGCCTGACATAACTGCAGCCATTTTGTATGTAGCCTGTGTTGCTCATCAGGTAGATTTAAGTTCATCCACTTTTTAGGAGTTATCACTTTGGCTGACACTAAAGAATGTCACTGATAACCCAAAAACTTATGGTTGAATTACTTATACTCTGTTATCTCAAGGTATGGGAAGCCCCCCCTCCCCCAATTTACTATCTATGCACTGCCCCTCTTACTTCACATAGTAAGATTATCATGACTAATCAGCTTAAAAGTTAGCTGATGATACTTTGTCTAGTTAGCCAAACATGTTATGCCACTTCCCTGCCTGCCTTTTAAACTTTTGACCTGATTTTTCCTATAAGATTGGTACCACACTTAGGCTCTGGAGTCTTTTTTGTGGTCCTGATCGATCAGGCTGAATGAAGCATTCAATACATTTTCATCATGTCTGGAACTGGTGTCTAAGTGGTCAGTGCACAGCTAATCCCAGACCCCAGAAGTTGGCAAGTCTAGTCGTTGTGAACAACTCAAATGTCCAGTCCAGGTTGAGCAGTCCCAGATTTAGCTAGTTCATTCACTTACTAGGAGCACCAAATGGTTAACTTTGTGAAGTGGAAACTGTTGGTGCATCTGCCTCCCTTTAGAGGAGTGCAGAGAGTGATAGTCAGAATACTAGGCCAACAACTAAGAGCTGGATTACACTATTAAACAGAGTTCTTCACTATGATGAAAGTTAAATGTTAAGAGGTTTAAAGAGTTTGTCTGTGTAGTGATTAAATGTTTAGGTGAAGACAGAGAGAGGAATAGCCCTCTTCCTGGATTCTGAGACCCACTTTTAAGCTTTTAAGACCTATGGTTCTCTTTTGAAAACCGGATGAAAAGTTATAGCCCCAGAAACATGTGTGTACTTAGGTGTCCATGGTTTTGTACACGGTCTGGCTAGTGGCAATGCACACTTCTAAAGCAGATCTCTACCACTCATTTGCAGATTAAGACTTTCCTGATGTCTGAAAAAAAAAAGACACTTTAGAATCCTAAAATAAGATCTACTTGAAATCATGTCTGAAGACTAAAACCATGACTGTTTGTATCTTTTTAATCAACTGCAGAAAATTTAGTGATGGAGCCCAGCTGGTGACTGGGGAATGAGAAGCTGCAGTCCTCTGTGACTCAGGAAGTGTGCATGAATGTTTTTAATCTAACCATTCCTTTCTCTCTGTGTCTTTACTAGACATATGCAGCAGTGTTATGGGAACAAGCTAAGGACAGCAGACAGAGTCCAACCGGAACAGCAAGTTTTGGCACCTCTCTCCCAGAAGAAAAACTCAACGACTTTCGAGATGAGCAAATTGGACAGTTGGGAGAGCTGATGCAAGAAGCTACCAAACCCAATCATCAGTTTAGTATCACGGAGTCTACAAAACCACAGTTGTGATACAATAGCCTTAACAAAGTGGCTAACATGTATAACCTGTTACCTCGTCTACTATTGACTCTCTAAAATATATTCTTTCAGCTTTAATGGAATAGTCTCATTTTTGGACAATATGAACAATGCATGGATCAAGATCACAAGTGGCACACTATGTCACCATTGCAATGACATATTTATTTGCTGTGTAGAATGTAGTTTGTAGAATTTAACCTATGGACTTAAAGAAGGGCTGTTAAAAAGGATACACTTTGGAATTATGCTTAATTTTTTTTTTGTATCTGAATGTGTTTTAAATTCTCTTCCCATCAAGCACTAGCCTCCTGGTTTGTCTCTAGCTTCACCAGTTATATAAACATATCATAATAACAGAAGGTGTGGAATTCCAATAAGTTTATTATTAGACATATTGTGATTCTGAAAATCCCACCATTTATCATACATTTAAAAATAAATTATCTATCAAAACCTGTATCTATGTTGGGGACCTATTGGATACAGAAGTGACACAGGCAGCAAACTCAGCTGGTAAAGTGTTTGCAGCAAGAACATGAGCACCCGAGTTCAGATTTCTGGTACCCACATGAAAACCAGGCATGGAGGTGCAGGTCTTTAATCCTAGTGATGAGAAAGCAGAGACAGGCACATCCTTGTGGCTCACCAGCCAGGGTAGCTGAAGCAGTGAGTGTGCATCCCTTCCTTTGAAGGAACAGCCATGTGTGTTTAACATTCTGGGTTTGCCTAGTGCTTCTCTGTGAGCACAAGGATCTCTGTACCTCCTACACTGAACTAAACCTTATTTCTGAAAGTCATGCCTGTTTTTTAAATTATATATGATCTTTCTGTATTAAAAATTAAACTTATTTTCCTCCCTTATCAATAACTGAATGATATTAACATACCCAGTCCATCAGTTAATCTGCAATTCAGCTTCTATGTCACGTTTCCCTAGAGGCCCCCTCGTTAGGAGTTCTGATAACACCATGTGGTAGATTGCACAGTAGCCCTAGCTCTCTGCCGCTCTTGATAGCCATTTCTGTCTGTAAGTAAGTGTGTAGCTCCTTCCTCTCTCATCCATCTAGCTGGCCTTGGAACTTGATTTGCTCAAAAGAACAAACATATGGTCCAGACTTTAAAGCCTAGCACACTTCTACCAGTGTCATTAGACACTTGCTCTCCTGGCTCCTACATGGGCTACCCCAACAGAGGACTCAAGCCTGAGAGGGAGATTGAACCGCCCAGCTCAGCCAGCAGCAGACCCATAAGTAAGACCACTGAAATGTTGGTTTGCAAAGACGTTTTAAGACATGGAAAAATCTCTGGTGTTAATAGTAACCAAGAAAAGATGCTTTGAAATAGAATTTCCATAACACATTAGATTGTCTTTTCAGTAACATGGTGGATTCTATTCAGCAGGTCACCTTTCCTACTGGAAACTCAAACTTTTAGGTAGAATAGGAACACTCAAGTTGCTGGTATCCTAAGGGATGAAGGAACTTGAAAGCCAACTTCTACAAGTAGAAATGCTGAAGCTTCTGCCTGAGAGTGTTTCAGGTTTAATTTTGATTGTCCCTGAACACAGTGTGTGCCCAACACAAAGCTCACAGTCCATCTGAAGTGGAAAATCTCAAGGAAATTGTTTTTCCTTGAAGCAAGTACCATTATGACTGTACACTAACAGAGTAAGGTAGAAGAAAACCTGAATACTTGGGTAGAGTTGCAGACTATTACAAATTCAATTTGTGGCTAAAACAAAAGTTTTGCACTATAAAGTTTGTATAAAGTGGTCTCCAATAAGTACCTGAGACATATAAACCATTTGGGAAGATACCAGAGCCACAAATAATTGTCCTAGGGAATGCCTTAAGTTTAAACCCACAAGGTAATTATTCCCATAAATAAGACAACAGAGACAGACTGCATGGAAGCACGTGGGCAATATAGAATGAAACATTTGCAAGTAAAAGGTAGTTAAAATGTCTGTAGGAAATAAAGCATCACATGTTTGAAAGGCCAAAATAGAACTTAGAGAAAAAGAAATAGGATCTAAAAAACAAAAGAAAAAACAAACAAAAACCCTCAATAGACAGGCTTTATATAGGAGAGCCTTAAATGAGAATTATTAAAATTCAGGACAAAAGATGCAGAGGCTGTTGTACATGAAAGTGAGAGTTCATGAGACAACAGTCTAGCATATATCTAGAATGTGAAATCCTCACTGAGTCATCATAGGAAATGACCCCAAAATAATTTTTCCCCAGCATAATACTTTTATTATTTGTAGATTTCACATCATGCATCCCAATCACACTCACTTCCTAGTTCTCCTAGGTCCATCCCCACCAGGAAAGTCCACCTAGGTGACCCCCCCCTCCAGAAAAGAAGAAAAAAGTCCATATACTCACTGGAGCGCTGCCAAAGTCCCAGTGGCCAACCCCTTAAAGAAAACAGTCCTTCTCCACTTGTACTGCTACCAGAAGCCATCAGTTGTAGAGAGTTACATTTCAGCATCCTTATCACATTTACAAGGTTCTCTTTGATAGTTTCCTGTTCAGGCTCTTACTGTTTCAGAGGTACGCAGGGCAAAGTTAGTCACAGAAGCCTATGTCTCTCCCAACTGCGTGTCTGCAGTCATTGATACAACTGCAAAGGTCACTTTGCCCTTTACAGTCCACAGGAGCACAGATTATACAGAATCAGCCAGGTAGAACCCCCATGACTGAGTACTGGTGACTTTATAAGAAGGAGACAAAGAGACAAAACACAAGGCATCCTCCATCTCCATGTGATACCTCCACTGCTTTGGGATTTTGTTAGTAAAAAGACCAACCATCACCAGATCCAGCCCCTCCACCTCCAACCAGGACTCCAAAGAAAATTTCGAAAGATAACCACATTCATACCATGGTATTAGCAACAAAAAAGGGCTATAATGATGAATATAATTCAAAATATCATTAATTGTGTTTATTAAAGATAAAGGACAAAGTTATCGAGTCAAAGGCAATTTTAGTGGTTAAAGAAGGAAATGAATTATGCTGTTAGAAAAAATTGCATCTGAAGCATAATATATTGAATTTCATACAAACCAAGTGAAACTTTATGTGTAAAAATACACATGTGTATGATAAAAGTTATGGCAAAAACATTGCTAGTATTTTACTAGGCAGAGAATTGAAAGTTTTATTTACATGGTAAGAAAGCGATCAAGCAGCCTCATACTTTAGAAAGCTAACACAATTCCCAATAATTCACATGTCAATGAAGAAACCAGGAATGTAACGAATTAATCAACTGTGAAAATGCCCAATAAGATGTATGGGCTGCCCCAAAACCCAACACTCGGAGTAAGTTGATCCGTTTCGATGTGTCTACAGAGAGAGGTTGTATATGAGAAGTATATATCTCAGCCAGGAAGGGTGGCAGACACCCAAAATTCCAGCACCTGGGAAGAGTTGGAGGCAAGATCAGTTCTGCTATGTGGTACATTTGAAGTCAGCCTTGGCCACAGGAGAGATCCTGTCTCAAAAATATAAAAGGATATACCTACCTTAGTAATTTAGAAAAAAAAAAAAACAAGCCTCAGAAGGAAATATTTATTAAACCAAGAAGGAATTTTTAAAAAATGACTCTTTAACAACAATCAGTGATTGATTGTATCAGTGGTAGATCCCTGGGAATGTTGATTAACAGAAAGAAAAAGTAATTTATATAGAACAAAGGAGAATGCAGCTATTTCTGCTATAACGTTTCAATAGATAGGATTTTATAGACAACTGAAAAAATAACATTTGTAGCATCCAGAAGAAATCAAAAAACTTTTAAAAACTTAAGCTTACCAAAATACAGACAAAGAAGTTGGCACAGCAACGAAAGACTTATAGTCAAAAGTTTACAGTGATTCCAGAAAGAAAAGGTCTAAGCCTACAAAATCTTTGGATCAGCACTGCCAAATATCAAGAAATAAATGATTATAAACTGAAGCTTTTTCACCGAGCCAAAAGAGAAGAGGACTCCCTCGTTAACTTTATCACACACCAAGTGAAGTATGAGAAGGGAAAACTAGTGATCAATTTCACCTATGAACGTGGAGGCAAAATCATTATCAAGACAAATCTAGCAAATGGCAGTTCATGACCTGGTCAGGTTTATGCCAGGTATCCATTCCTACATGAGAAAATCAATTACGATCATATTCCACATAACCGAAATAAAGGAGTTAATCACGATAGTTAAGTTGAGAGGTACAGAAGCATTTGATAAACATTCAGCTTTTATTCATGATGGAAATTCTCTTAAATTAGGTGTGAATGGCACTTGAGTCAAATTAGAGGATTTCTACAAATATCTGCAGCAAACATGAATCGTTGGCAGCCATCTCTTTGATGTTCAGGAAAAGGCAAGGATGTCTATCCATCTTCTCAGGCTCTTACACTCTTTCTGCATCCTTTTTAGCATGGTTCCCTGAGCCCTGAGAGGAGGGAGTTGATGGAGACATCCCATTTAGAGCCGAGTGTTCCAAGGTCTCATTCTCTACCTTGTCTGGCTGTGGGTCTCTGTATTTGTTCCCATCTGCTGCAGGAGGAAGCTTCTCTGATGATGGATGAGAAAGGCGCTGACCTATGAGTATAGCAAAATGTCTGTAGACATCATTTTATACTTATATCCCCTTTGCAGAACAGTAGTATTATAAGGGTCCATGATTCACAGAAGAATGATACCCCAGACTCAGAGAGCATGTAAATGCAAAGAGTGTTTATTCTGCAGAAGTCTAGCATGCTGGGGTCTCCCATTACCAGAATAGAGAGACACCCAAGTGAGCTTGCAGGTCTGATTTAAAGCACATTAGGGAATTCCAGGTGGGTAATCTCTATGTTAATCTGTTGGGTCTGTAAGGACATTCCATTTCCAGGGTGTGGAGGCTGGAAACTTGCTGAGGAGGTCTGGGAACTGTTGCTGAGGAAGTAGCTGAGGAAGTCTGGAAACTGCTGCTGACCCATTGGCCTTGCCTCAGGCCAGGTGGCTGGGACATTTCCCTTACCTGGGTGTGAATGCTGGAGCTAGGAGTTTTTTCTATTACTAATTGACTTGCCTGGGGGACTTGCCCAGTTTTTAGGCCTAGTCTCCTTAACTGCCAGTTTGAAGTCTGTCCATGGAATCAGCCTAGCCTTCTCAGTATTTGGTTCTCCTGTATGTTCCTGACCTATTTAGTCTCAGGTTCCTGGCCACTGGAGCAGTGTCAGGTATGGGTTCTATTCCCTGGAGTGGGCCTTAAATCAAATCCGATATTGGTTGGTTACTTTCATAAGCTGTGTGTCATTATTGTACCAGCATATCTTGCAGGCAGGTCACTGTTGCAGATCAGAGATTCGTAGCTGCATTTGTATTTACCTTTCTCCTTTGGTAACCCGCAGAGTACCTTCTAGTACCATGATGAATACTATCTGTTAGTGGTCAAGGCTCTAACTAGGCAACAGTTGTACTTCTCTGTGTTCAATGAGTTGTGTAGGTGTTGTCTTCAGCAATAAGGCTTTCCTGTCAGTTTGTGGGGATCAACTGACAGCTTTGACAATAATTTGGGTTGTTTGGGGGTTCCTATAGGATTCCTTTGGCTAACATCAATTAGATATAACCCATCCTGGTATTGGAAGCTCAATTTGGTATGAGAGATATCCAGCTCCCCTATTATTTGCTAATTTCGTGTGTGTGTGTGCGTGCGTGCGTGCGTGCGTGCGTGCGTGCGTGCGTGCGTGCGTGTGTGCGTGTGTGCGTGCGTGTGTGTGTGTGTGTGTGTGTAGCCATGGCAAGGCCTTACTCTTGGCTAACATTCACCCTTGATTCTCCTATCTACTATTCTTTCTGCTTACCTTTCATGATTCACTTGTCAGTTCTCAGAACTTCAATTAAGGCCTCATAGCAACCCACCTTAGTAACCCTTCCTCTGGATCTTTAGATTTAGCCAACATCCTGCTTGATAGATGGTTTTAGAACCCCTGGTAATGGCAAGACTTTGTGAGAACAACAGGTAAAACTTAGTTAGACTCCACAGCTGCAGCTAGCTTCCTCCACCTGCAAAGCTCTCTTTCCCTTCCTACCCCTCCCCATATCCCTGTTTTCAGAGTGTATAACCCGTGTGAACAATAAAATCTATGCCACCTTGATCAGACTTCTTGACTTGCTGTGCTTCCTTATTTTCTCCCACTTTTCAGTCCTCTCCACAGGGTCTAAGGGTCCCACTTGATTGTCCAGCTGGCTTGGACATTATATATATATGTAATGTGTATATATATTAGATATTCACACAATATTAGATATCCACCTGACCCTTCAAATGGCTCTTAATTTTTACTTTCTCCCTATATCTTTCTCACCACCTCTTCCCTCCTTACTCAGTTTAATCCTTCTGTCCCAGATGGTCTACTGCATGCATCCATAACTATCTATTCTATTTCTCCCTTCTAGACATATACATCCCTCCCTGAGTACCTTACTCTACATTGAGCGTCTGTGGTTATATGGACTGTAGCTTGCTTGTCAACAAATCAACACCTAATGTCTACATATAAATGAATGTATACTGCACTTGTCTTTTGTGGTCTAGGTTACCTTTTTTCTAGCTTTATCCATTTACCTGCAAATTTTATTTTTACAAGCTGAAATATTCCATCGTGTAACTATAGCACATCTTCTTTATCCATTCATCCTTTGACAGACATCTAGGTATTTCCAGTTTCTATTATGAATTGAGCATCAGTGAACACAGTTGAACAAGGGGCTCTATGATAAGATGAAGCATTCTCTGGATATATGCCCAAGAGTGATATAGGTGGATCTTGAAATATATTGATTTGTGTCTTCCTGAGACAGCTACACTGATTTCCAGAGCAGCTGTACAAGTTTACATTTCTACCAGCAATGGATGAGTGTTCTCCTTACCCCACATCCTCACCAGCATGAGCTGTCCTTGGTTTTATTGATGTTAGCCATTTTGACTGATGTAAGATGAAACCTCAAAGTAGTTTTGAATTGCATTTTCCTGATGACAAGGGATGTTGAAAATTTCTGTCGAAGTGCTTCTCAGGCATTTGAGAATTTTCTGTTTAAAACTATACCTCATTTTTAAACTTGGTTGTTTCTTTGATATTTCCTGGATATTAGCTGATACCAGATGTTTAGTTGGTAAGTATCTTTGCCATTCGTTAGGCTGCCACTTTGTCTGAATGAGTGTGTCCTTTGCCTTACAGAAGCTTTTCAGTTTCATGGGTCTCATTTAATAATTGCTGATCTTAGTGCCTGTGCTATTGGTGTAATATTCTATTCACAAAGTCTTTTCCTGTGCCAATGAGCTCAGGGTTATTCTCCACTTTCTCTGCTGTCAGATTCAGTGTATCTTGTTTATGTTGAAGATCTTTGGTACATTTGGAGTTGAGTGTTGTACAGGTTGATAGATATAAATATATTTGCATTCTTTCACATGCAGACATACCTTGTTCCCTTGATCAACATGTCTATTTCATTGTCAATACTATGCTCTTTCTTTTTTTCTTCTTCTTTTTTTAACATGCTTTGAAATTGAGTATGGTGATACCTCCAACAGTTCTTTTATTATTCAGAGTTGCTTTTGGTATTCGTTTTGTGTGTGTGTGTGTGTGTGTGTGTGTGTGTGTGTGTGTTTCCATATGAAGCTGAAACTTTGCAGGAAACTTTCCTGTCTACTGTATTTGCAGTGGACCTTTGTGATTGGGCAGTAGAAGGGGAGGTGGAGCTAGGAGTTGGGAGGAGAGAGGAAGAGGGAGGTGAAGGAGGAGGAAAAGCAAGATGGAGGCATACATAACTGTCTCCAGGAGTCTCAGGTAGTTATCCATGTCAAAAAGTTAGATATTGAGGCAACAATTCTAATTGTGTGGGCATCCTGTGTATTGAACATTTGCTAATATATAAATCTATTGAATAATCTTTAAGCATTAAGAGTTTTTTTTTTTTCTGCTGGGTACTGGGAAAATATATCTACCACATAGGGGTGGTGGAGTTGGCCCTTGAGCCATGCTTAGGGCCATAGACTCCACAGAACTGACTGGCAGTGACAGCAGCCATGCTAACGTCTCCTGGAGCCAGGGCCGGCACTCCCAGGCTGATGCCTCTGCCACTGTTAGTATGAGAATATAGAGCAGGAACATGGTGGCGGCCAGGGAGCTAGCTGGACCGTGCTGCCACTTTTTCAAATATATCCCACTACAAAACTTGTCCTATTAAGCTCTATGAAGAATTGTGTGGCAATTTTGATGGGGATTGTATTGAATCTATACATTGCCTTTAGTAGACTGGCCAATATTGCTGACCCACAAGCGTGGAAGATCTTTCCATTTTCTGATACCTTCTATTTCTTTCTTGAAGTTTTTATCATACAAGTCTTTCACCTCATTGGTTAGAGTTACTTCAGATAATTTTAAAATTATCTAGGTTATTTTGAAAGGTGTCATTTCCCTGACTTTTTTTCTAAGTCTATTTGTCATTTATATACATTTGTACATATTTGTGTATTAACTCTATATTCTGCCATTTTGCTGAAAGTGTTTATCAGCAGAATAGATTTCCTACTGGAATTTTTAGGGCCACTTATATTATATCATCTGCAAATAAATATATTTTGTTTCTTCTCTTCCTATTTCTATCCCCTTCATCTCTCTCATTTGTCTGATTGTCTTACCTAAGACTTAAAGTACTATATTGAATATATATGGAGAGAATGGTCAAACTTGTCTGTTCCTGATTTTAGTGGAATTGCTTTGAGTTTCTCTTTACATAATTTGATGATGTTGACTATAGGCTTGAGATAAATTGCCTTTATTATGTTTAGGTATTTCCCTTGTATCCTTAATCTCTCCAGGACTTTTATCAAGAAGGGATGTTGGATTTTTGTCAAAGAACTTCTCTGAATCTAATTAGATGACCATGTGGTTTTGTCTTCCAGTCAGCTTATATGGTAGATTACATCTACTGATTTACGTATGTATAGGATCCCTGTATCCCTGGGATGAAGCCAAGTTGGTCATCATAGACAAACATCTTCTTGGTGTGTTCTTGGATTTGGTTTGCAAGTAATTTATAGGGAATTTTTGCATCTATACTCATAAGGGAAATTGGACTGTAATTCTTTTTCTCTGTTTTTATATTGTTTGGGTATCAGCGCAATTGTGACTTCATAAAATGAATTGGCCAATGTTTCTCCTATTTCTTTTTTGTGGGATAATTTGAAAAATATTGGCATTTAGTGTTCTTTGGAAATCTGGTACAATTCTGTGCTGAAACCATCTGGCCTCAGGCTTTTTTATTTTGGGGGAGACTTTTAATTACTTAAATTTAACTAGGGCTTATAGATTTATTTAAATTGTGTATCTGTTCTTATTTTAACTTTAGTAAGTTGTACCTATTGAGAAAATTACACACTTCTTTTAGATTTTCCAATTTGTTGGAGTACGAGTTTTTTAAGTATGTCCTTCTGATTCTATGATTTCTTTGGTATTTGTTGTTATGTCTTTCTTCATATTATTTATTTATTTTTGTAATTTCTGTAAGGGTTTATTAATCTTTCTGATTTTCCTAAAGAACCAACTTTCTGTTTCCTTGATTCTTCATATTGTTTTTTGTTGTTGTTTGTTTATATTTTATTTTATTTACGTTAGCCCTGAGTTTGATTATTTCTTTCCACCTAGTCCTTTTTGAGTCTGATTTCTTTTTTTGTTGTTGTTGTTGTTGTTCCAGACCTTTCAGGTGTGCTACTAAGTTATTAGTATAAGATCCCTTCAATTTTTTAAATGTAGCACTTAGTGCTATGATCTGGCCTCTTAGTACTGCCTTCATTGTGTCTCACAAGTTTGGTTATGTTGTGTTTTCATTTTTATCTAATTCTAAAATAAATTTTTATTTATTTTTTAATTCCTCTCTTGACCTATTTTTTTCTCAGTAGTGAGCTGTTCAGTTTTCATGCATTTGTAAGATTTTTGTTGCTGTTGATATCTAGCTTTGACCCGCACTATTCACATAAGATGGAGAGTGCTATATCAGTGTTCTTGAGTTGTTGGCCAAAGGAGTCCCATGGGAATCCTCAAACAACCCATCCAGATGCCTAGAGTATAGGTTGCTCTCCACAAACTGAAAAAGGCAAGACTCCATTGCTGAAGACAACACCTACACCACTCAGTGAACATGGAGAAGTCAACCTGTTACTCATATAGAGACTTCACCCCTACATGCCAGTCTCTTTGGTACAGGAAGGTACCCTGAATTCTACCAAAGAGAAATGTAAATACCCACACTGTCACAAAGTCTTTGATCTATAGTGGGGTCCTGCCCATGAGATATATTAGGGCAATGGTAACAAATGTGTAGGAGTAACCAATCTATATCTGATTTGACTTAAGGCCCACACCAGGAAATACAAGCCATACCTGCCACTTCTTGGGTGACCAAGAACCTAAGACTAGATAGCTCAGAAACATAGAGTAAAACCAAAGTAACTGTTCTAAACAAACAAACAACCCACAACAAACAAACATAGCAATAAAATGACTTTTAATGGCATTCTGCTAGACTCATAGATTAGTGCCTTACTCAACCAACCATCATCGGAGAAACTTCCTCCTGCAGCAGATGGGAACAAATAGAGACCCATAGACAGACATGGATGCAGAAAGTGAAAGACTTCAAAAAAACTGAGCCTTAAAGGGATATCTCTATCAAATCCTGTACCTCAGGCCTCAGGGAACCTTGCAAATGAGGAGGCAGGAAGAATGTATGACCCACAAGGGATGCAGGACACTAAGAAAACAATGCCCTCTAAGCTAATATAAGCAAATATAAAGAACTCCCAGAGACCAGCAGTATGCAAAGGTCTGCACTAGTCCCTTTGCATACTATGTCTTCCAGTTTAGTGTTCTTATGCAATTCCTGACTATGTGAACCTGTGGTTCTCTCTTCCTTGTGCCTTCTCGTGGGCTCCTGTCTTTCTTTCTTTCTTTCTTTCTTTCTTTCTTTCTTTCTTTCTTTCTTTCTTTTGTTCTTTCTTTCTTTCTTTGTTTTTTTTTTTTTGGTTTTTCGAGACAGGGTTTCTCTGTGTAGCCCTGGCAGGCTCCTTTCTTTCTATTTGTTTGTTTTGTCCAATTCTGATGTGTTAGTTTTTGTTTTATCTTATTATATTATGTATATTATATTTATTATTATCACTTAGAAGTCTGTTTGTCTTCTAATGAGAGACAGAAAGTGGGAGAATCGAGGCAGGCAGGTAGGTGGAGAGGAACTGGGAAGAGTGGAGAAGGGGATATCAGAATACTGTTTTAGAAAAAAAAAATCTAATTTCAACGAAAGGAAAACTGTCGTTTTTTCATTGGATGGTTCTTTCTTTTAACTTTCCTTCCAGTCTCTATTCTCATGGTAAGACATTTGGTCGACAAAAGGCTAGAAGTCCTTTATAGTAGGATTAACTTCATATACTGTTACAGAGTCGTCTGTATGAAGAAGTGGAGTGGAGTCTCTCACTACACTTCCTATTCCTTCATTTTCAGAATGTATCTGTTCAAATAATATATCCTGACTCTCAACATCGGTGAATTTAAAAAAAAAATCACTTATCCTGCCTCATTTCTTATTTGAAAATCTATGAGATCTGCTAGGAATAATTATGGCCTGTAAAAAAATGGGTTATTGTTGAGCAAATTATAAGATTAACTTGTATTAGTGTAGTAAGAATAAAATAGGGTTTAATGTCAGCTATCTCAAATTACACACCCTTTGAGGGTTTTGAATTATCTTAGTACAAAAGCTGAAAGGCAGTGAATATTGAATAATGATTTCCAAGCGAGTTGAAGAAAATAATGAAGTGCACAGTAACGCATAGCCGGTGAAGGCTGCCACTCACATTGGAAACCCAAGACCGAACTGTAAGAACAGTACAATTCTACATGTAAAATGCATGTCATAATGAACATGTAAGACAAACTCACTCAAAAGTCATTTGATTTAAACAGCAGACTAAAAAACCATGTAAATGAATTGAATTTAGATTAGTTGATATTTTATGTCAATTCTTTATTCATTAATTTTTAATTTTTCATACAATTTATTTTGATCCTCCTACTCTCAGATCCTTCCTGTCTCCCTACCCACCCAACTTCATGTGTACTCTCTCTTTCCTCTCTTTCCTCTTTTTCCTCTCTCTCTCTCTCTCTCTCTCTCTCTCTCTCTCTCTCTCTCTTTCTCCCTCTCCTTTCCTCTCCCTCTCTCTCTCCCTCAGCACACATACACAAACACACAAAACAACAACAATACAACAAATTGAAGCAAACAAAGAAACAACTTCTTTAAAGCAGAAAAACTGAGAATTTGATCTGCTAACTTGGCTTTGGGTCTTGTAGAGCCAAAGATATACTCTATGTCATTCAACATATTGCCCAGTCTCATTTTTCCTATAGAGAAATGCAGCATGTTCCTTAAGGTTGTGAATTTTGCTTTGTTTCATGACCGGACTGTAGGTTCTCAATAAACACATTTAATAAAATAATGTCTAAAAAGAATACATTAAGGATTCAAAAAAGCTTAATAATATAGAGTCCCTAAAAGAGGAGTGGCTAGAGATGTCTAAAGAAGTATACAGAATATCATCTTAAGGCTAATGGTCCTGCTCCTGGTAATTTTGTCCACCCATCACAAACCACAACATATCTGGGAAGAAAGAATCTCGGTAGAAAGGTATTACCTCCATCAGATTCTATGAAGGTATATTTGTGGGGCATTTTCTTGATTCATAACTGATGTGGGAGACCTTAGCTCACCATGAAGGGTGTCATTTTTGGGCAGCTGGTCCTAAATTATATAAGAAAGCAATCCAGTAGGCAGTTTTCCTCTGCAGTTCCTACCTCTACTTCTGCTTGGCTTCCCTCAGTGATCAACTGTGACAGGAACACACATGTCAAACAAACCCCTCACCCCAAAGTTGCTTTTGGCCATGGTGTTTATCACAGCAATAGAAAGCAAATTAGTACAGTAGCCAAAGAAGAACAAACTTGACATGATCTTAGTGGAGAGAGTATTGGCAAACAGCAGAGATGTTTATTTTTTTGCCCTAGGTGTGCCTTCTCTAAATACTGAGCAAGCAGGAGGCTGGCCTCTGCTTACAACTAAATAAGTAAGTTTTACAGAGTCTATTATGAGGTGCAGATGAATAAAGGCTAGTGGGTTAGGGCATCAGGACATGGGCAGGATAAAGCAAAGCCTGAGAGATTCATTGTCCATGTCAGCTGGGCTGTGTGAGATGGTCACTCCTCCACATCAAACAACAACTGTACACTTTGGGTGTATAGCTAAGGAAGAGTGCATTTCAACATATGTGTTCTTTACCATAATGCACTAGGAGCGGAGGAAACAAAATGGCAGTACATTGGAATCAGAGTGATAACTCTGCTTTGTAATGACCTTCCAGTACTCTCCACAGATTGTCTAATGTTGTGCTTATTCTAAAATAGAAACATTGAAGTCTCCATTATCATAGGAATACTAATGTAGGATACTTTGGAGAACAGAAGCCATCCACCAATGTCTAGCATATACAATTAACTTCAACTGCTTTTATCCCAGGGACTGGGATTTATCTAATTATTATACCGGTCCTATGTAATTGTTTCTTCTGGAAAGATTTATTTATTTTATATATGTGAGTACACTGTTACTGTCTTCTGATATACCAGAAGAGGGCATTAGATCCCATTACAGATGGATGTGGTTGTTGGGAATTGAACTCAGGACCACTGGAAGAGCAATCACTGCTCTTAACCACTGAGCCATCTCTCTAGCCCCTCTATGTAATTGTTATATAGATGATTTTACATAGATTACTTAATATCGACTCCCTATGATTTGTTTGGGACTGATTTTTCTATCTTGTAAATGAAATAATTTGCAGCTTTGAGTAGTGAAATACTTGTTACAAGTCTGGGATACCAGTTCTCCCAATTTGTTACCCTATTAAACTTTTTCTCAAAAGAAAATGCAACTGGATTGGTAATGATGACCAGTTGGTCGGTGCTTACTGCTTGTGATCTACCAAGTGGCTCTTGAGACATCTGCTTTCAAGACACATAACACTCAGAGGTTTTCGTGTAGTTCACAGACGTCTCGGTATTACCTTAAGTACTTTTGGCTCAGTTCTACATGAAGTACTCCTTTCAGTTTATCTAAATAGTCCTGTCCACAGAGAGAAAAAACTTGACCAGAGTCTGCTGTGCGTTGAGGCATGGCAGGCTAGGAAGAAAATGAGAGATGATAACAACTCTTTCAAAAGGAAATGATTAGAATATCTAAGGTTCTAAGGACCTGAGAACATAGAAATGGACCCTCAATCTGGACAAGAAAGAGAAGTACACCCATCTTCTAAATCATTATGCCCATTCTGTCCTATTTTGTTCTTAGGACTCTGCCCACAGATCTCTTCTTACTCCATTGCCTTTGGATGGATACTCCTCAAGTTCCTTTGACTATAACATGTATCTTCACTATCCCCAAATCTCTGTCTCTAGGTTCAAATTCTTTCCCATAGGTTCCACATCTGTGAATCCTTCTGTCCATTGGACATCTACCTTAAGCTATCCCAAACTCCAAAGATGACAGCTTGCTAATCAGTTCATTTGAGGGCTCTAACCCTGATCTTCCTTCAACATTTGGATTTGTTTTTGCATTGGATGACTTAGCCTCTACCACTGCCCTAGGCTAAGTGTCATCTTAGATAAGCATCGTTTTCTCATTTCCACATTAAACAAGTTATTTTTTCCTTCCTACCTTTATGTGTCCTCCCCAAGTCCTGTGGATTCGAATAACTATTATTCACATGGTTTCTATCTTGTTGCACCTACTTAGTTCAAGTCAGTATCTCATTTGTATGTCCTTTTTTACAAGATTTTAAAATGTTTATTTACATGTATGACTGTTTTGCTTTCATGGATGCATATGCACCATGTGGCTGTGGTGCCTGGGATGGCCAGAAGAGGAAATGGGACACTCAGCAACTAAAGTTAAAGACAATTATGAGTTGCCACTTTGTGTTGGAAGCAGAATCAGGTCCTCTACAGGAAAAGCAGCCATCCAGCCATCCACAATTCACTCATATTTCTGCAATACTCTCCTGATTGCCACTGCTGTTGACCTCTCTAGTCTATTCTCTAAAGGGGAGTGGGGTTAATTTTTCTCAAATTTAAATTCATATATAGTCACTTTCCTCCTTTAAAAATCCTCCAATGCTACCTTATTTGGGATAAATACAAACCCTTAATCGATGCTGCAAATGCTCCTTGATCCAGCCTGTGCTTATTATTATGGAGAGTCTAGTCAGGGGACAAAAGCTAAGAGAGTTTAGCATGATCAACTGTTGACTATTGAAGATCTCACAGAGCAAGAATAGTACCTTGAGATAGCGCAGGGACAGCGTGTATAGTAAACAGCCATCAGTGCAAGGGCAGAAGAACTAAACTGAAGAGGTTAAAATGACTAAATTTTCAAAGCTTTAGTGGCCAAGCCTGGCACAGCAGAAACATATGCATCTGAGAATGGCAGGGCATGGCTCAGCAGGCATGTCTACCATAGACTGTGATAAAATTGCTTTTGTGAGTGCTAGAAATTGAAAGTTTGCTTCAAATTTTCTACTAGAATGGGCTGCTACTCCTGGAACAAAGAAGTGAGCCTGGGTGGTGCTGACTGAGAATAAGGAATAGGAATATCAGGAAATGCAAGCCTCTTCCTTCTCCAGTCAGTAGTTTTCCCTCAGCACTTGTGATGGCTTGTATATGCTTGGCCCTGGGAGTGACACTATTAGGAGATGTGGCCTTATTGGAGTAGGTATGTCACTGTGGGTGTGGGCTTTAAAACCCTCATCTTAGATGATTGGAAGCCAGTCTTCTGCCAGCAGCCTTCAGAGGAAGATGTAGAACTCTCAGCTCCCCCTACACCATGCCTGTCTGGATGCTGTCATGCTCCTGCCTTGAGGATAATGGACCGAACCTCTGAACCTGTAAGCCAGCCTCAATTAAATGTTGGCTTTATAAAAGTAACCTTGGTCATGGTGTCTCTTCACAGCAGTAAAACTCTAAGACAGCACTCTTTGTTGGCATAACCTAGCAAAACCATTTGGCAGGGCTGGGGTTGGGGGGTGGTGGGGGTATAGATCCAGGACTAGAGAACTTGCCAAGTATGTGTGAGGCTCTGGGTTCACTTCCATGAGTGAAGAGTACAACCACCAAACCAAACAAAGCAATACCACCTTACCATTTGGCAATGCCTCAGAACGAAAAAGCAGGGTTGAGAAGGGAGATTGAGTCATTGGTAAGACTCACTCCTTTGCTCCCTATCTACATGCGCATGTGTTTCTACACACATGGCTTCTAAACACGACACATACAACTTCATGTCCTCTCCCAGAAGTACAACTCTCAGTGAACAATGATGTGTTCATTTCTCTCTCAAAATGAAAAGTCCAAAGTCCCAGCCACAAAGGCACCAACATTTATAAGTAAACACCGTGATTCTGGACAATAATAATTATTCATCAAAATTAGTCACAGTTCCACCTCAATATTTAGTCATCTAATGGCCGAATTACAAGTGCCACTGACAACAAAACTTGCATAAAATGAGAACGACGTGAGGAAAACAAATACACACATATACAGAGAGATGCACACTCATTCACATACTTGGCAGAGAATAAAATATCTGCTTATCCATCCTTATGTCTGCAGCTACTGCTATAGTGCTCACATGGCAAGCGTTTTTAATCTCCTTCCTCTCCTGTTGATCCCGTGTTTTCTTTATTGTCAGCTACACTTTCCGCAGGTGAACAGCTGTTTGTATTCAGTGAGACTTTCTAGAGCTTTACTCGTGCACAAATCCCTGGGTGCCCAGAGTATTCATTAGATTCCAAGCATAGTTCTGACTGCATGAAATTAAGGCAATACACCCACACACCCACCCACACCCACACCCTTTCCTCTTGGCAACAGAATCCGTTGCCCAGGTCAGATGATTAGCATCTTTTTTACTAGTTTGATTAGTGGCACAATCCCCCATTCTGCTAGGTTAATGGTTCCTAGGTGAATTAGATGCCTAATGAGCTCAATGTGTATTTGTTTTCTGAAATGAAGTCTCTGATGAATAAACGCAGTTGACTGATAGCTTAGTGGTGAATGAGGAAAAACATAGCCATTGACTTAGCAGAGAGATTGATCCAACCACTGACCCCCAACAAGCAATGCTTGTGTTTCTGGCAAAGCATCATAAGCAGGGAAAGATTCAGTCCATTATCATCATGGTTGGAAGCATGGCAGTGAGCAGGCAGCCACATGGTGCTGGAGGAGCTGAGAGTTCTACATCTTGATCTGAAGGCAGCCAGGAGGAGACTGTGCTGCAGGCAGCTAGGAGGAGGCTCTCCTCTGCACTGGGCAGAGCTTGATCACCAGGAGATCACAGAGCCCTCCTACACAGTGACACACTTCCTCTAACACACTTCCTTCACGCCTATTCCAACAATGCCGTACCTCCCAATAGTGCTTCCTATGGACCAAAGATATTCCTATGGACTACCACAATGTATTCATTTAGACAGAAATTAGGGCTAAATTGTAACTAAAAAGTATGTATGGATTGAGCATGTAAGGAAATGAATAGGTGGACACATTTTCATAGACACAGTGTTAGAAGGAGCCTGTTGTCACACTGTTCAGTTGAAACTTCACGGGCTATGGTAATACATCGGTAAGCCACATAATTTGAGTGTTTAAATTTGGAAGACATATGTAGACATCTGCACAATGAAGAGACATCCTAGTTATTGCTTTATTGATTTTTCTCTGGTTCAGGACAGACAGAACAACAGTAGAATGAAAGATTAGGAGTCTGTTTAAGATGCTGTATGTCTCAGTGTGTATAATCTGTGCTTTATCCGTGTAACCACCAATATTCATGCAAGTAAGTCCTGTCAGTCGTTTTCTTTACACTTCAAGTATGTTTGCTTCTCCCGTTTCTCCTGTGATTTTACAGCCCTTTTACTTCCCTGTCTTCTCCCAGATGATTCCTCCTTTCTCTTTAGCTTTCACAGTATTTCAAAGCTTAAGAACACATATTGGTCCATAAACATATGCCTCTTAATTGCTCCATTGAGTACTGGAATCTATACCCTGCTGATGTGATATGTACTGGCCAATAAGTTGGAGTGAACCTTTTTTACCTTGGCAAGGTATAAGAAGCTCTCTTCAGCCCTGGTCTTCCTGCCTCATCACTTGTGGGAATCGTAAATAAGTTTTATGTAGCACTTTGGGGCTTTCAGTTTTCAGGCAATAGCCTGCAAAAACAAATTGTGTACCTTATAGTTTGTAGGAGGGTTTTCACTAGAGCTTTACATAGACATTAAAGCCAAACTAAGATTCATAAAAACGTTTTTTGCAACAATTGCTTTAATGGGAAAGGGCACAAGTCCTAACTCTGTAGATTAAGATTCTTAACAGCAGAAAAACAAGCCTCTCTATAAAGTCAGCAAGTGTGCAACTTTTAGATTGGTTGGCCTCTAGAATCCACAATACCAAAAGCAAACACTTCAACTGTGTGATGCGTTGCAGCTTGCTGTAACTGAGCTGCCTGTAACGGGGGTTAGGGGATGGGGAATCTCTACTGTGCTAGCTTGCTGATCACACATAGGAGGTTAGAGACCAGGTAGCAGAAAGATTACTCCAGAAAATCCAAATGCTTCTGCCATTGTGTCTACTAGAGGATTTGCCGGCTCTACCTGTGCACTACCTGGTGCTCACTTTAGCCTCCAGGTCTCATGCTGGTGGACCTGGTTGGCCGAACGTGAATGTGAGAACATTGGCACACGCCTCCCGTTTAGATTGTCATTCAAACTTATTAGATACAATAGGCTGACCAAGGACAATATGATATTGGTTTTAAGATCTTGAGGAAAAATATCTAGAGTTATAGAGGCCTCAGATGTCATTCCTAATGTTCCCTGTCACTTGCACTGGAACATGCTTTGCTGTAATAAATAAGGAGATGCCAAGGTATGCATAGTTCACGCCAGCAGAAGAAAGCCATAGGGTTTAAGATCCCCAAACAAAAGCTTTGTTGACCACTAAAGAACATCTGGAAGATGGGATGAGTTCTTATTTTTTGGTGTAGCCACAGTTCATAAACTTTGGTATATATAATAAATGGTCTTGACAATTAAGCATAAAATGCTTAGGCATACATTTGGATTTTTTTGATCTTTCAATAAGTTTAACTAATAATAAATTATGTTCAAGTATACCTGAGCCTGGAATAACATTGATAGTTCAGCTAGTAACCCATTTTGCTCACCAAATACAGAAACCCAAACAAAGAAAGTTGCGGTTGAGTTTGCTGGGCATCAGTAGTTCAGGAAATCAAAGAAAGATGAGGTTAGAATTATGTTATGTGGATCTTAATGGAACCTGTACCACATGGTGTGATGTGTGGAAAGCTAAAGTGAGGAGAACTAAACAATACCTGACATTGGAGTCTAGGGATGGGCCTCAGGCATCCTCTTCCCTGGGCTGCAATTGGGACAAATGGTTTGTTTACTTTGGTTTTTAGCATTTGCAAACTTCTTGTCTTAGCAGTTAGCTTAGGCAGAGCAAATACTTCCATCATTTGGGGTAGCTCTACTCCACATCACTGGACTTTGGTACTCAAAATTCACATGACGAAAGAGACTCTAACTACTGTTTTTGGATAAAAAACACCATCTCATATCACAAACTTAATCTCATGTCACATCACTTTCAGATTTGTTCAATATTTTGCCTGTATTATGCTAATATGTTTTCTATAAAAACAAACGACTTTAATTCATATACATAATACTCAATTCTAAAGGTTTAAAGTATCTAAATATTTTAAAACTATTTTGGATGTCTTATTTTATATGCATGTAGTTGCATCAAGCAAATAGTACTACATTAAAACAAATGGTTTCATTGGTTGATGGATCTTCCACTTTTGAGATCAAGTGACATTGCCTGTGAGAGTCTGCCCTGAGAGCACCTGTGGACAGAGGACAGCCTTGTTTACATTCTGGGTCGTAGAGCTGAGAAGTCCAAGATCAAATTACCAACAGCCTTAATCTCATGTAACTTTAATTTTCTCTGCAAAGCAAAGCAAAGCAAAACAAAACAAACAAGCAAACAGAAGCTTCCTAAATGCAGTCACACTGAGCTTTAAATATACAAATGTGAGGAGTGAGGGCATGATTCATTTCCCATTCTAAGCTAGTGTGTTCTACAGGCACGCTGACGAGAAGGACTAGGTTATTACTTGGGGTTGAAAACCCATGCAGGAATTCTGGTGCACACAAAATGCAACAGATTAAGCTGTGTTCATGTAGCCTTTTAGTTCCTCCTGCATGCTCTTTCTATCTTGCTTCACCTTCCTCACAGAGTCCTTAGGTTTTGCTGTAGGAAAGGGAAGCTGTTCCTTTAATAATGTTCAGAATGACAAACTCCAAAAATCCATAAAATGGGACATAATGGTTATAAAAGTGACAGAGAAAGATGTGTTGGTTAAATCAGGGCAAGCTTTTTGCCTCTCTCTGACAAGTGAGACTTACTTTACTGTAATTGTCACAAACCCATCTACCCATCTTTTAACAACTTCCATGGATTAAAACCTAATTGTGTCGAGGCATGCAGTCCAGAGAACAGTGATAGTTCAGAGGAGGTTAAGAATGGATACACTCAGCTAATTCCTTTGATAATTATCAGATGCCGTTTAGTCTGCTCCTCAGAGCTGTCTTCTTGAGGGTGAGGGTCAGTTTAATTTAGGAAAACAATCAAGTCTGAGAAACACAGTAGATGACTAATGTGACAGAGAGCATAGGGTATTATAGGAAATGGTAACGGTACGTGGGATGACTTCCTGTGTAGTTGAAACTGGCTCCTCAGAGGTTGTGCAGCTGATCAAGTGTGAGCGCTAAGTTTCCGTTGAGGCTTTTATCTTCTCCATTCTCCATATGCCCCTCTGACTTTCAGTGACTTAGCCTAGACCTTGAATGACTTACTTCTCCAAATGGTCTGCAGGATTTTTGCTCTCTGACTTCGTTCCGTGGCAAGGCTATAGTATGAGAAACCAATACTTTTTACCTGAAAGCATCTGGGAATCTTTGCTGACTTGGGGATGAGAAAAATGTGAGATGGCTAGAAAAGCTGGGGCCCAGAGAGGCCATTTGAAACCTTGCCAACTACTGGGGTAATAATTACAAATAAGTCCTTTTATTTGTTGACTACAGAGACATGAAAACATGATCCCAAGTCTTCCTTAGGGCTACAGGTCTATTCAGTTTATATTTTAAAAAAACAAAAAACAAAAAACAAAAAACAAAACTTAAGACGCAACTGTGATGACTTCATGGACTTAGTAGCTGAGCAACTATTTTGTACTTGACAATTTGGGCTCAAAAAATTTGTAATCACAAAATAGATCTGCTAATGAAGCAAAAATAAATAAATAAATAAATAAATAAAGCAAGCAAACAAGCAAGCAAGCTGAAAGAGGGCTTCGGGATAAGATGGAAAAAATACACTGAACAACCAGTAATTAAAGTAGCAAAATACACATCAATGGGAAAAGATTTTAAAGTTTAGACTAAAATCCTGAGCTTGTTCTTGGAAGGACGAGAGTATCAAGGAAAGGTTCTTGAAAAGAACTTTTTAAAAAATTTTTCTATTTCCTTTCTGTCCGAAGTGCATCCTGATGTCTGCAGGGGAAGACAGAAGGGAATGAAAACTAACAGAGGACTGCTATTACTACCATGCCAGAAGAAGTGATAGGACATATGGTTGGTGTGAAAAAGGGGAATACATAGCCTCTGGGGTGGCATTTGGACGTGTGGAAAGATAGCATTGCCAGAAGTAAGCATTAGTTAGAAGGAGCATTGCCAGAGTTAGTAAAACACAACAGCAAAACACAATAAAGGAGAAAAAAAAGATACTTGCTTAAATTTGAATTGCAAATGAATAAGTATGTATGGTGCTTTTGAATAAATACAAAGACACTAAACATACGTCTCAAGTTTTTCCTGTAAAACATAAATAATAGCAAAGATAAACCTCTCACTTGTAATATCAATAAAGCATATACAAGGACACCAAAGCCACTCATTGTGGAGAAGAGCTGTGCTCAGTTCCTAACTTCCTTGTATGCAAAAAACCTTCCTATTAACATTGTAGCTTTTTACATTTCTGAATTTTTTTTTTCTAAAAGGGAGGGCAGGAGGAAGCATAGGAAAGGAGGGAGAGAAGGATAAATGGAGGGAGGGAAGGAGAGAGAGACAGGGAGACAGAGAGAGAGGGGTAGAGAGAGGAGAGAGAATGAGAGAGAGAGAGAGAGAGAGAGAGAGAGAGAGAGAGAGAGAGAGAGAGAGAGAGAGAGAGAAAGGACAAAGGCAAAAAAGGGCTTTATTTATTTATTTTTTAAAAAAGGAATAGCTATGCTTAAGGCCTCCTCCTTCAACAGGATTGTTCCTTGCTATTTGTGGAAGTAACTGGCATTGTTCTCTCTGAGCTCTGCATAAAAAGCAAGCGAATCCATCTTGTACTGATTGACACCACATGAATGAACTCATTTAACTCTCATTTAGTCCCAATAGCGGTTGCTAGTCAGCTACTTCATCTGACAGAGAAATAGAAGGGTCTTCTTCTAGTTCCATTAGCTGCAGCAGTGCCACTGTGTCTCAGCACCAGAACCCGACTCCTGACACGGCCTGTCTCTTTTGGGTCCTATTATTTATAGAAGACACTGAGTGCTAAAATAGTTCTTTAAGGTGAGAAGTTGAGGGAGCAGAATTGAACCTTCTTTGAACCAGACTTGATGATGAGTGTTTGAAGGACTCTGTTACTTCACCTTACAATATCTCTTCTGAGCAAACAAGCAAGAGGATGCTTTAAGTGTCTGATGGCAGAGGCTACATGATTTGCTTTCACATTGCTACTGTAGGAAGTCCCTGCCATGGATTTGAATGTGGCCAGTGAACCCTTTGGCTATGCCAGCAAAAGGTCAGTGTGATTTCTTTTCTGAGTGCTGGTCTTTCTATCTCAAAACTTTTCAATCTCTCCCATTTCTACCAAATTCCAACTGATTCCTACATCCAGGGTAAGTGTCACCTCTATGGTGCTTTCCCCAGCTTCTTCAGGCACTGTGCATGTGTTTAGTTCTATGATGTATCTCTGGTTGCACAGCCCTCCCCCCTTCACTGGGACTAAAGTTTCTGGAGAACAATGGGACCATGCCATTGATCTCTGTGTTCCTAGTACATAATTTTGAGTCAGCAATGGACACCCAATAGGGAGTTGTTGGATAAAATGACTAGTGCATCGTTGGCAAAGTTATCACTTGGTTGATATGTTCTTTCCTAAGGCAGCTGTAATTAAGCACCACAGAGAACGTGGCTCAAGAAACAAACCTTTCCTTTTTGAAAGTTTCAAGGCAAGATGTCTGAAATAAAAGTGTCAGCAGGCCACAGTCCCTCCAGAAACTCTAGGGGAAGAAGCATTCATGTTCATTTCAGCTTCAAGTAGAACTTTGTCTTTGTCTCTTTGTCTTGTTGAAGTAAAACTCCAAGTCGGCTTCAGTCCTCCCATGACGTTCTTCACACAGACTCCAAGTACAAATCCCCTCCTTCAGATAAAGATTCTGCTCATATTTGATTAAGTCCCAACATACTCTGGAATGACTTCCTTGTTATCCATCTCATCTGAAGTGACCCTGTATTCAATAAGCTCATGTAACACATGGGGGTTAGAACTTCAATACATTGACTGTAGGTGAAACCCCACATTGGGCACATCTGTCAAGAGGTGTAAAGATCTGTCAAGACATCTGTCAAGAGGTGTAAAGATGCCTCTCATGTAGAATACTCTTTGTACTACTTATGTGAACGATAACGTATTGAACTTTATACTTGTCAGTAGAATGAACTACCATGCAGTCATTATCCATGTCTGATTCAGATATTGGATTTAGAAATATTCATTACACTGTTTTAAATATATTACCAAAGTACTGGCAGCTCACCTTCTAATAAAGAAGGAACCGAACTGAAGCCACTTTGAATAAAACTTCCAGTCTGAATAGGGGTCAAATAAAGTTTAAGTTCCTAAGACCTCCCTGGGTAACTATGTCAGTTATCTGCTTGGCAGAGAGGTGGGGAGACAAACAGGTGGGTAATTGATGTCCTGGTTGCCAATTTGAGACATGAATGCTAGGCAAGTTGCCCCACCATATTTGAAAAACTCAACCAATGGGAACAAGTATACTACAAAGACATATTTCTAAAGAAGTCCCCTGTCCATAAATCATAATTGGTGGGAAAAATGTAACTGTAATTTGGGCACAGATGTTTGTAGATTTGGGGATTAAAAGCTCTGTAACATTCTGGCTTGGGGTCACAGTTCAGCATCCAAGTCTGTTCTGTGGCTCTGATCCATCAGGTGTGGCAAAATAAATGTTGTCATCTGCTTAAATATTTACTAAGATGAATGTTTGAAGACACTGTCAGCTCCCCATTCTGTGCTGTTGCCCATGACGAGTTGATTCTTGCTACCTAAGTCAAATAAAGATCTTGTTTTGTTGGATCTGGTGCCTGCTTGGGTTGTTTTGAATTTTCAGACCCTAACATTAATAGTTTTAGTCAAAAACAGAAAGAAAAGAGGTTAATTAATTCTTGAGTATATATTATGAAAGGGATGATGGGATATTGAAGGTCTAAGATGGGAGGAGGGTATATGTTGGCTTCAATGCACAAGACAGGGCCTAGGCCTTTTTGACATTTGCCATTGGTAGTTTGGCTCTACGTAGAAGCCCTGAAGGGTTTTTAGACCTTGGGAACACATCTGTGGCCCTAGAAAAGGTAGTAGCAGAAGAAACAACGGTAGGTACCAGTGGTGGACAAAGGTGAATTGCCATCCCAGGCCCAATATTCTCTGTAAGTTTTAGAGCATGCATGAGGAATTAGATGATACAGACATTATAGGCTTTTGTGAGAATTCTCTATGGCTAAGGCAGACTGTTAAGAAGTAGTGAGCTCTTTTAAAAATGAAATATTGGGTGAATGAATATTAATTTTTCATTTGAAGGAGGAAAGAGAAAGATTTTCGGATATAATTTTGTTTAGAGAACAAATGCAGAGATGAATGAAGTTTAAGGATTTCACATCTTAACTAGCACGGCATCTCAACTTTTCTAGACCTGTACAAATAAGACAATGTTCTAGCAGGAACCTCTTCGGGTATTTCTTTGAGAAGTAACTAGATCCTGGATAGGTGAGTCCTTGTTCTTCTAAAGAGTTTATTTTTTTTTATTTTATTTTTTTTATTTTCTGTGTCTCAGTGTTTAGGGGTTTGCTTACAGGTATATACATCTTGTTCAGTGTGTGCCCTGTATCCTTGGTAGCCAGAAGTGGGTGTTGGATCACCTGGAGTTACAGACAGTTGTGAACTGCCACACAGTTCCAAACACAGATCTGCTGCAAAAGTAACCACTGAGACATCTCTTCTAATCCCATCTACCAGGCCAAGCACATTTGAATTCCAGGGGAGTATAGTTGTGTCTTTGGCCAAACACCTAGAATAACACTAGCAACCAGGACATAGGTGATTTCAAGGTAAGAGTTTTTTCCCTTAAATTGGATACTTCATAATGAATTTGCTTAATATTGAACAATGGAGCCAGGTTTTTTTTTTTTAATGTTGTAAGTTCTTCTAATATTTTGCTGTAAATATGTTTCTAAATCAGTACTGATTTATTGGAGTCAGCAAGCGAGAATCACCATAAAACATCATACTGTGACAACGGACAATGCCCATCAGGTAAAACTAGTAAACACAAAGTATACTATCCCATATGATGGACTCAATTTTGTTAAAAAGAAAAGTGTTTCCCTTTGTAAATGTGGAAACATAATAGGGGAAATTAAATTAAATAGCGGTATTGTTTTCTAAGAACAAAACAATTCCATTTAATTCATTAATTTTATGTAAAAAGAAATGACCCTATCTTTTTCTTACTTTACTTAATCGGCTTTACGTTCATGTTTCTAGAAGGAAAGCAAATTACAAAGATCAACCAGAAATTGGAACAAGCCAAAACCATAAAGGAACAAACAGCATCAAGATAAAACTAGAAAGTTCAGTGATGGAGAGAGGATAATGATGACAGAGGTCAGGAGTGACTGGAACCCAGCAGGGATTTTCTGGTACCCAGCAGAACCTAGCCTGGTACCTAGCAGGGACAGTCTGAACAATGCTCAATTTGTCTTGAGAAGAGCGAGCTTGGGAAGATGTTTTATGGCCTCAGTCTAAGAAGCACGTTAGAGAGAACAAATGGGAAAGAGGCAGATAAACCTTGTGGAGATGAGGGGGAGCCGAGTGACAACAACTTCTCTAAGCTGGTTGGGGGTTGTGGGAGGCATTGAGGGTCTGGGTATCTGGATATATGATAGGATGCTAGGATAGGCTAAAAGGACGTGACAGATGGATTGTGGACACAATGCGACAAGTGTTCCTAGGCTAGAGGCAGGCAGTTGTGGGAGGGACAGAGCTTAGGGGGCTGGCTGATCAACTGTGCCATGGGACCAGAATGTGCTGTGTGCCTCCCACTCAGGGCTGTAGACCTGTTCTAAAGCCAAGGGTTATTTATAATTCACGAAGTATAATGTGGTGATGCTTGGGCCAGTAGTACTTTCTCTGATCACTGTTTGACTCTGGAAACTCTTGTTGCCTTTGCTTCCCCTATTTTGAAAGCAGCTCTCTACCTCATCCATTCCATGAAGCCTGATGCCTGTGCTGATTTTCTCACAGTTAATTTTAAAAATCTTAATTGCACGCAAGTGTGTGTGTGTGTGTGTGTGTACACATGTGTTTATATGGAGGTAAAGATGGTTTGGAGAAGTTGTTTTCCTCTTACTACATGTGTCCTTAGGTCCAAACTCAGATAATCTAGCTTGGTGGCATGTGGCTCTATTCACTGAGACATTCTATCATCTTGTCAAGCTATTCTGATGGAGGATTAACAAACTAGACAAAGTCATTATGCTGTGATCAAATGCCTGACAAAAATCAATTTGAAGAAGGGTTTATATAACATTACTACCTGCCTTTCCCTGAGTGATTTTGACAATCTTTTTCTTATAACTTAATAAATTGAGCCTCTGTCTGTTCTACCCTGACTGAGCATTTTCTAGTAGATCAGTTTTGCTTATGTTTTATTATCAAGTAAATTGTTTATTGTGCTAACTTTAGGTTGTAGAAAAGTTGCAATGAAGATTGAATGGCAAGGGAGCAACTCACAAAATGCTTATTTCTGTCATCTACTGAAGGGTTCCAGAGTACTCAAGGTCACCTTCGTTCTAATAGCAGTTACAAGTTGAGACTTTACCAAGACTACCCTAAGATTCGCAGTTCGTTAGAGAAGATTGTAGAATGCACTGTAGTCTGTTCCACTCAGAGCTGCCATCACAGCAAAACAACAGAAATGAAAGTCAGAGAGTCAGCAAGAGAGGAGAGGGCCTGGTGTAGAGAATACAGGGAGGTCTAGTACTTCCACTGGTCTCTTCCAATGGAGTCAGGGACTATGGCATTTCTGACATGTTTCAAACATGATATGATGGATGCTTACCTAAGCGTGGTGTGTAAAATTCACACAGGGGCTCAGCCACATAGACACAGTTGGCCACCAGGTTCTAGCAGCTTGGAAGGGTAAACTGATATGGTGTGACCCAAAGCCTGTATTTCATCATACTATTTGATTATCTGTTGTGGTAACATGACCCAGATTAAAAAATAAGATATTATAAAAGCTGAAGATACTCCAAAACTGAGACAGCAAGGTTCAGTTCTTTCTCAATAAAAGTCCAAATAAAGCTCTTCTCAGTCCTGATAGCCAGTTCTTCAGTCCTGATGTCATTTCTGAACATTAACTCTAGTTGCTGCAGCAATATTTTAAGTTGGCTGTCCCAACATTTTGGAGAAGAAGCTGGTGTTAATGGAGAACTAGAAACAGGCTCAATTTTCCAAGGCTAATCCTTCTACCTTTTATCCCCTAGGCCCTATAAGCTAGCTGCTCTTTCTTTGTAGTGGAAGAATTTATCTAGATTCTATACAGTAAACAGACTAATTATATACAACTTCTTATAGTGTCTGAGATTCTGGATTAGCCATACCCATATGTCATTTTTCCTCTTTTCCCTGAGCCATGCTAGGAATCAAACACAGGGTATCCAAAGGCTCCTGCATCTAGGCAAGTTGGCAAGCACTCTACTATGGAGCCACATTTTTATCCCTGAACATTGTTTTAAGGAAAAGAAATGTCATGTTAATAAAAATTGTACTAACACACTGCACAGTTCTACCTTTATAATTGTTGCTGAACTTTTTTTTAGATTTATATGATTGTAATTGTCTTCTTCACAAACCTATGTGGTTATTCTTAGCATTAAAATGTTTCTTATTCATATCTTGTTAATAATTAAATGGGATTTTCATTTCCCTCAGGAAGAGCCATCAACTTTCTGATATGCTTGTTTGGAATTTATATGAATTCAGAACTCAGTTTTATTTTTATTTTCTTTCTTCTAAGGTCACTTTTCATAACCCTGGCTGTTATAGAACTCATTATGTAGATCAGGCTGGACTTGAACTCATATAGATCATCCTTCCTTTGCTCCTGAGTGTTAGATTTAAAGGTGTGTGCTCTCCCCACTCCTGCCTGAGCACAGATTTGACTCTTATTAAGGACTTGACATTCTAATCCTCAGATACCGGGTTAGCAATGTCCATAACCTACCTATTCATAATCAATAAAAAGTAGACACAATCTAAATGTCCTTCAGCAAATGAATAAATAATGAAAGTGTGGTACTTATACAGAAATATACAAATCCTATTCATCTGTAAACAAAAAATAGGATCAATAAATTTCCAGGTAAATGGATGAATCTACAAAATATTATATTGAGTGAGGTAACCCAAACCTAGGAAAACAAAGCAGACACTGTATGATCTCTCATAAATGGCTTCTAGCTCCAGATCTTCAGATGTGAATTGACAGCATGGCGTAACCATAGAAACCAGGAAAGTATAAAGGGTCCATGAACAGTGGTGGGGAGATAGAGAGGGGAAGAGAAGCATATAGGTGATATGAAGTGGGAGTTGGAAAAATGAACCTCAGCTGTGGAGGAGGGAGGGAGGAGGGAGGATAATACAGGAGAAACATAGATGAGGGAAAAATAATGTCAAGTCTGTTTGATGAAACTTCAAGGAGTCATGTTATTTTATATTTACCTAAACTTGTAAATTTTAGGTCTCAAACCCAGGGAAGAAGACCGAGATGCCTATTTAACATATCAACGCAGATGCTGGCCTCCAGGCTCTCTCTGCTTCCCTCAGTCCCTACCTGTTAGAGGACCCTTCTGGCTGGAATACTTCACCAGGAGATTGGGCTGCTCTGTCCTATATAATCTAACTATTTTGATTACCTATCATCTCGGTGCCTTTGGGCCTCCTGGCTTTTACACCTGATTCCCCTCTTTTCCCTCTCCCCTCCCTCTTCTCCACACGTGGATCAGGGTCAAGTCCACTCTAGGCTCTCCTAGATATTCCTGACTGTGGTTATGCTCTCCCACATAGCTATAAAAAACCTTTTTCTCCAGGACCTCTGGCCCTTTTCTTTTTATTTCCTTTACACACACACACACACACACACACACACACACACACATACACACACACACACACACACACACACACACGATCTCAAAGGAAGTTAAGCCAGCCACTTGGGCTGATAGTTTTCCCTACAAGAACCATAGACCAACAAAACCCCCAACACCAGGCATGAGAAGCCATCCTTTGGAATGGTTGTCAGGGTAGTTCAAGTGACCTCCCCAAACAATGTAAATTATTAATATAGTCCTTGGTTGCCTTACTGGGGTTGGGGGTGGGCATCTATTGCTAAGGACACTGCAAGACTTTGGACACAGGACTTAGGTGATTTGAGCTAGATCTGACCCGAAAGCCTCATTTTGTTTTAAACAGTAGCCAGGTAGGCCATTCACTGGAAGGTTTTAGTAGACACTTGCTGCAGAGGAGAGCTACATTCTGTTAGGTGGGTTATAGCAATTAGCAAATTCTAAGACTCAGGCACTGCAGGTGGTGGATAATGGTGTGAAGCTAAAACTAAGTCAGGAAACAAGAACTGTGTGTTCTCAACATTTGAAATAGCTTTAAATAAGTCTTAGCCAGGAAGGCTGGCAGAGAGCATCTATATGTGCACATTTCCAAGGAGACAGCAATTAAGACACTCCTACCCACTATATGTTAAGATAAGAAAACTGGGGCTGATGTTAGGGGCAAAACTAATATTGGCAGCAACAGCTACGAAGAGGTTTCAGGTTGGCAGGGGTGTTAAATGAAAATGCATTAGTCCATTTATTTCTCATAAACCTGTAACAAGACAGAGGTAATTTAGAAAATTACTTCTGTAAATTGAGGATTAACTTGACCAACGGTACACAATTGCTAACTGATGAAACCTAGATTGTGCCAGAAGAAAATATATCCAAACTTTCCACCTTAACTATGGGTGCTGCATTGTTAGCAAGAGCCAACAGCCAATGAGGAAACTATAACAGGGACCTAGTTTCCTCCCTATTAGAACTTGCAAACCTCAAAAAGGCTAAAACCATGCTTTTATATCTCATGGTTAATTATACTAATATTTTCTGGGAACAACTATGCAGTCAGGCAGAGAGAAGAGTTAGGATAGCTAGCAGCCTCACAGGCTTCCAGTGGACCATTGGGATTGCTTAATAACAGGCCTCTTGGGGGAAATGAATCCAGTCCTCTGGCAGGAAAAACTTGGCTCCTGAAACAGAGGCATTCATCCATTCCTGAGGGCTTCATTCACATGATCCAAACACCTCCAGCGGATTACACCTCCAACTATAGCTGCACTAGAAAATGAGCCTCGGTGTGTGCTTTATTAGGAATACTTCACAGTCAACCCACAGCGTTTGGTGTACATGATTTATGATATGTGGTCAAAGGAATTGAAGGTTAACCTAGAAAACTGATCAGCATGCATAACATGCAAAAAATTTGTAGAACAAGTGTAGCCTATTTTTAATTAAAATAGAAATATAAAGACTTAGATATGTGTGTGTATTAGAGTTCTCTAAAGGAACGTAACTTGTAGATTATATTTACTAGAATGGCTTACAGGCTATGGTCTAGCTACTCCAACAGTGACTATCTGCCAATGGAACTGTCAAGAATTTAACAGTTGTTCAGGCTGTAAGACTGTCTCACCTGGTCTTCAGTATACACAAGGACTCTGAAAAAGTAGGCTCTAATGCCAGCGAAGGAATGAACTTGCCCATGAGAGCAAGGAGGCAAAGAAAGCAAGCTTCCTTTTTCCACGTCCTTTACATAGGCTGATAGTAGAAGGCGTGATATCTTTCTACTTCAACGGACTTGGATTAGAAGTGGGTCTTCCCACTTCAGATAATTTAGTTAAAGTTATACTCAGATTCTAGGGTTTTAGCTGATTTCAGTTGTAGTCAAATTGATATCCAAGAGTAGCCATCACAGTGTATATGTCTGAAATAAGCAAAGACAATCAAAGTTAAGGGAAGACTTAATGTTATGCCATAACCTGCATGTAGCTAGATTACTAGAAGGACAGGATGCCCCTGTGTCTAGTAGAATCTATAATGGTACCCAGCACTCTATGGTTGTGGGGAAAATTTAAGAAGGCTGCCATAGTGGCGCAAGCCCCGGAGGGGCTTCCGCCACCGTGGCGGGTCCCACATTAGGGGAGTCCTATGGTTCCAGCGGCCTGAGGGCCTTGGCGGCTGGCAGGCCCCAGTAACACGAGGAAGTCCTTGGTTTCAAAAAGGTTTATTGTCGTGGCGGATAATAGATGGATCTAGACGTACCCCCCCAAAACTCAGGGCAGTCCCGAGTTATACAGGGAGGGAGAAAGGGGGAGGATTGGGGGAGGATCTGGGGCATGTTTAATTTGCTCTGCCCTCTGGCCTTCATTAGTATGTAAATCCCTAGGGCCTGAGGCCTATAGCCTGGCCTATGTGACTTTATGGAGATGTGACTGCTTTTCAGGATCTTGGATGATGGGAGGGACCGAACTCCTGCCGGTTCTCACGCAGAATTCCACGGAGAATCTCGGGTTCTAGGCACCTGCTCAACCATGACCCAGGATACCCTTACGCAGTCCCACATATGGGAAGTAAACATGCGTAAGTGGCTGTGCTTGCATGTTTGTGTTAGGAGACAAACTGGGGATCAGTGGTTGGTAGATGAGGTTCAAAAATATACTAAGATACTTGAAGTGCTTTATTATTGGGAAACATTGCTATTAAGGTAGCAGTTTCCAATGACCTATGGCTTTCTGTGTTGAGCACAAAATGGGGAACTCCGTTTCTCAGCAGGCATCCCTGTCTCTGCTTGTCTTTGGAGAATGTCCCTGGACACAGGTGCCTGGCCTTGTCTGACCTTGTCTGAAAAGTGACTTGTACAGAGCTGCATAATAGCACACAAGTCCCACTCTGCCTTCCTGCCTGCATGATAAGTAGGTGCTGTACTATAACCAATCAGCCCTTCCTGCTCACTTGATGCTAGGAACAACTATCCCTTTCCATCCGTACCTCTAAAAATGCCCTTATATACTCTATCCCCGAAACAGAATCATCTTGCTGCATTGGTCTCCAGAGGTCATTTGGTCCATACTCATGGCCGTCTGAACCCTGTCCTCTGCTTCTGCCTCTTTTCTCCCCTCAGGCTGGTGACCAACAGTCTCCAGGGAGAAAGAGAAGGCACACTTTCTATTTGATAAAATATAGTTTAGGTGCCAATTAAATAATAATAGAATTAATATGTAAAGTGGACTTATTATTCATTTTCAGATGAAATCTATTTGCAGCACTAGGCCCCACGAGTCTGTATGGATGCTTGTTAATTCACTCCATTATTTAATTCACCAGTGCAAAGACATTTCCTACTGGAACAGTGATCACTCTTGCTGTCAACAAAAGTCAGCTCATCTTCATCGGAAATGTTACTACAGGGACTTGGCCAGAATGCTCTTGCCTGAACTCATGAAAAATTTCTTCAGAGTTCAAAGGACTTCTTGCTGTACTTCCACAGCATCCCCAGGGATGTGGAATTAACTTTCAGGCCATAGAAGGTGTTCAAATACAGACGAAAGAAGAGAAGGAGAAATCTATCAAAAGAAATTCAGCAGTCCAAAGTCTAGAGGCTGAGTGAGACTGAAGGAGCATCTCTGCAAATAAAAGGGTCATGGTGGCAAGCCAGGTGCGGAAGCAAGCTCAGTAACATCTGTGGGCACTATGATAGGAGGAGACCGAACCTGCCTGTACCCCCAAGCTGCACTGTTTGTTTTTTTTTAATTTTAGTTTTTTATCCTTATTCATACCCCACAGTGGATCTTTTTGTTGCACAATAGAAATGCAAAGGAGAGACAGAGAGAGAGGCAGAGACTCCTGAGAGGAGTAGCTGGGAAGTTGACCACCCATCTAAAGTGAGAAGTATGTAAACCTTGAATCAAAAAAATTCCTGGCTATAACGTAGAATTTACAATTGCTACATCATGGTGACAGTCCCTGGGATGGTCTCTTTACCATAATAACAAAATGCTAAATTAAGAACATAACCATTCTGTAGTACTTACATATATTGAAACATTATGCCTCAGATACATACAATGTACGTTTGTTAAATAGGTACATTAATAGAGGAATGAATACACATTAGAAAACCATAGAGAAATAAAAATGAAAAATTATAATTATATGGATATGAAATTATATGGATTTCTAAAATAATATTTAACAATATTTAGCAATATTTTAAAAGAGAAGTCAGATACAAGTAGCCTCGAGTATGAGTATAATTTATGGAAATTACAAAAAACTTAGCTGGCAATAATATTTACATAAAATGTGAGCAATTAAGTGTGTGTGTGTGTGTGTTAGACTGGTCACTGTATAAACCAAGCTCTCCTTGAACTCATAGAGATCTGTCTGCCTATACGACTACACCCAGCCAAATGGCTGGGAGGGGTAAGTATGGAGAAGAACAAGAAAAAATAAAATAAAAATACCAGTCATTTACAGGAAGAAAAGATTATTTCAAATATCAAGGAACAGGTGGGCTTAAAAAAGTAAAAACCACAAATCAATAACAAATGAGGTATATGGGTAAAATTGTTTTCCCCTGGAAAGATTAAATATCTGTGACATCACAATACACTACAATTAGACAGAATGCAGCAATGTCATAGTCCTTAAATTGTCTCCTCCTAAAATACAATTTTACTTTAGAAGGCAGATACTGAGGGGGAAATTATGCACCCACTGAGTGGTAGTCAGAGACCAATGCCCTTGTAGGAAAGACTCAGACATCTCTCCCACTTACCCCGTGGCATCTCTGTAGATGCTCAGTCTAGCATTCCAAACCTATCTTATTCTTTCTACTTTCAAACTGAGTCACAATTTCTAGAAAATCTCAAATTTGTTCTTTGAAATGAAAAAAAAAATCTTTGAAGCCAAAACCATGTTCCTGAATCTGTGATTATTCTAAATACTACTAGAGGACCAGGTTAGAGGAGATCCAAGAACCAGAAACCAGGTGCATCTCCATAACAATACCGTAAGGCTGAGACTAAACCCAAATTGTAGGCTAGACATTTTTTCCCAGAGTATGACATGGCATCCTTAGTTTTCACAAAATCTTATAAACTCCATTTATGCAAATGCAGTGTTTACGATTCTAAACAATTAAATGATTTATCTAAGAAGAAAAAGCTTGAAAGTGGATGGACTGCCAGGTGGTCCCCAGACCCAAAGAACAAATCCAAACTACATATAGAGAAATAAAGTGAGTAGTCTAAAGGAAAATGAAGGCTACTGACCTAGCAGGACTCACCACTGCTTAGATGTGCAGTGTAATGAAAGAGGGGAAGTTAATGTTGAGTTTAGGCTTCTCTTGCTCTTGATGGGCTATCAGCTATAAGAATGAGCACTCAGAACATCCTGGGAACCAAGAGGAACAGAATGCAGCCCAATTCTCCAGAGAAGATTCTCATGCTCTGACCTCTCAGGACAGGTTGTTCAGAAGCATTACTGGAGTCCTTGGGCTTGAAAACATTCACCATAAGAACTGTCAACACTATGACCTGGCCTGCATTGTCACTGGGCATCAGGTCTGGAGTCTTCTTGTTACACCCATCACCATTCCTTTGAGGTGTCTTAGAAGCTGGAGAATGGACAGAGAAATTGGCCTGCTGAACTGTATGTTTCCATACCCCGATTCAAAAGGCAATATAGCCAAAAGGCACCCTTCTCATGGGGGTGAGTCCCCCCCCCCCCGCCATGTGGTAAGAGCTAAGGGGTATTTTGAACCATGATTTACAAAGAAATCTGAGAAATGTAGTTTAGTTTCCCAATCTTTGCTGCTAAATTGAAAAGGAGAAAAAAAAAACAATACAGTATGCTGGTAGAAAGATGAACAATTTAAGCCATTTTATCCTTAAGAGGTTTCTAGTCTACAGGACTAGGGAAGTGGTAGTAAAGGGGCTCTTTAGTGAACTTGGAGACATGAGAAGAATTTTTAAGAGACCAATAATGAGTTTAGCATGTGAGCCTTCTGTGAGATGTGCTATGGATATCAATCGGTGAAATCAGGTATAGAGAATTAGGTTGAGAATGCACAGAGGCAAAGCACATGGGCCTGAGACTGTGTGGAGGAGTTCTGTCTAGAAGAAAACCAACAGCATGATAGCTTTAGTCTGTTCAGGAAAAGATAGCTCCATGGTAGAACTGGTTAACCAGTACCTTGTTTTTTTCTCCAATGGTAATCCTTTTTTAAAAGGCAAAGTGGATTTTTCCAGAAACTAGGTACAGCAAGAATTCAGTTGATGTTGGGAACGTATACAGAAAGTTTCAGAGTAAAGTTTTGTGAAGATGACAAATCATGGCATATATAAAACACCGACAATAATGTTGCACCTAGTGATTGTGATTTTCACTTGTGTGGTAGTTTGAATATGCTTGGCCCGAGGGAAGTGTCACTATTAGGAGCTGTGGCCTTGTTAGAGGAAGTGTGTCACTGTGAGTGTGGGCTTTGAGGGTTCTTAATGTTCAAGCTCTGACCAGTGTAGAAGAGTGAGTCACTTCCTGGCTGCCTTCTGATCAAGATGCAGAATTCTCAGCTCCTTCTCAGGCACCATGTTTGCCTGGATAATGTCATGATGCCTGACATGATGATAATGGACTGAACCTTTGACACTGTAAGCCAGCCCCAATTAAATGTCCCTTATGAGTTGCCTCAGTCATGGTGTCTCTTCACAGCAATAGAACCCTAACTAAGACAACTTAGCGATTTAAAAATTAACAGATGTGCCTGGCATCAAATTAAAAGGCAAAAGACCTAAAAAGACTATGCCATAATCCTGCCCAGGTTACTTCATAAGATATATGTATCCAAATAACAGTGATGTGAACATTTAATCACAAGTCGTCTGGAGGAAGTTCTACAAGTGAGTTCAGAGGTGCAGGTTGCTTTCTCTGAGTGCTCCATGCCTCATGAAATATTCTGAAGCTTCATTCTCTCACAGGCTCATTTCTCTTACATTTCATCAGCTGCATACAGCCCCTCCCTTTCCAGAGTCTTTCCTCTGGGGAGCCCTTGATCCTGCTTTCTGCTCTTGTTCAGGATTCATCTCCCCTGTGGGGTTGGTTTTGCTTGGAACCATTAGACTTTTGGGGAACCATTAGATTTTTGGGGAACCAGGCTTCCTTCCTCCCCTGTCCTCCTAAATGTCTTCAGGAAAAGCCAACCCTTCGGAGTTCTCACTGCTCATAAATGTCCTTATTCTCATCCATATTTAATTGGTACAAAGCCATTTTGTTCCCTGATAATTCCTTGCACTGTGGCTTCAGAGAGCTGTTAAAATAATCTAGCCAGAAAACAGGTAAGTACTACTATCTAAAAAGCTCAGAAGATTTGATGTTAGTTTTTTCAAACTTGGCCTTGAGGTTTCTCCCTTGAAAAGTGAGTTCTGGTGCTGGAACGTGATGCCGTTGCCTGCCAATCAAGTAAGACACAATACACCATGGAAATGAAATGCACCAAACAGAAGGAATTTTGTACTTACAAGTCTGTGAGAGGCTGGGGGTGCTGAATGGACGTCTTGATGTGGCAGGGTACTCAACTAGCTGGTTAATGATGGAGGTACGGAGAAGAGTGGTGTGCAAGGGTCATGATATTAGGCCTCTTACAGAGGTCACAGAATGGCTACTTTAAAGATCCTGCATTCTGGGCAGGCCCTCTTTATAAAAGACTGCTGTTGACTGTTAGTTTTCATGGTCTGAAGCTGTGATACTGGCTTTTGAGTTTACTGAGATGAATACCATCTGGGCTATATTGCAAATAACCCCACAGGAAGGAACAGTTTTAACTAGTTCAAAGGCAGTGTCCCCCTTGTAGGTTTCAAATAACTTATGTCTCTAAAAGTTGATGCTGATGCTGATGTTAAATGAAATGAATCCATGACCTTCCCGGATTTTTTTTTTTAAATTGAAAGGCAGTCTTAATTTGAGTGGCAGAAGTATCATCTTATGAGCAGAATGGTTTCATTTAAGCAGTGTTTACTAGGGTAGTGATGTTTGTGGAGGTTGCAAACTAATAAGTATCCTGAAGATTAGCAGTATTGTATGTCACCAAGGGGAAGCAGTGATGGAAATCAGAGAAGTAGGATAGGAATTTGTGGTAAAAAGGTTGTGGAGGGTAGCAGGCAAAGCAGTCAAGGGGCAGGTGGTCTTTTTCCCAGATGTCAAAGGAGTTGACTGACACAGATCACTTTATTTTGCAGAAGTAACCATGGTAACCTCTATCAGACTTTCCCTCAGACACCAAAGTATAGAGGTATGAATTTTAGAGGTGAGCAAAGAATATGAGAGACTCATAGACTGATCAGATAATGCATGCAAGAAGAAAAGTTTAATGTCACCCAACTTGGTTTTCAAGTTGACTTTAGAATAAGAACGAAACCATCTCCGGACTATGTTGCTCATTGTTATGGGCACTGGGTGTTGTTCTAAATGAATACCCACTTGAGCTGAGGAGGCCTCTGGACTGTTAACCAATAAAAGGGTCCAAACGTGAAATAAAAAACCAAGTTAACCTAAGTGCGTAAAGCTATACCCGACTGAATTTCTGCTCTTGCTTTTGGTGTATATTCAACCTTGAACTGCTCTTCCATTAAATGACCCATTGCCTACCCTGTAGCAAAATATTCTCTGCTGACGAGTTCCAGAAGAATGTGTGTCTTCATTTTGACCTCCAGCTCTTGTGTCTGAAGATAAGAAATTTGTAATGATACCGGAGGCTGGAGCCAAAGAGAAATTTGGCTGGGATGTACTTGTTAGACTAGACTTGGAAAAGAAGACTGTTTTCCCCAAGTCTCTCTCTCTCCCTCTCTCTCCCTCCCTCTCTCTCTCTCTCTCTCTCTCTCTCTCTCTCTCTCTCTCTCTCTCTCTTTGTGTGTGTGTGTGTACCCACATGTGATGCAAAGGAAAACCTGCAGGAGTCAATTCTCTCATTCCACTATATAGGTCACAGAAACTCAAGTCATCTTGGCAACGCCTTTACCTTCTGTGGACATAAAAATAGCAGCTCTCATTTTAAAGGGAGTAAGAGATAGTTTATTCTGGAACACCTAGAGGGACCATGGTTTGGGAACACAGATTTAGGTTACTCTAAACTTCATGTTCCAACATGAAAGAATTTTCATGAAGTTTTATAGTTTTACATAATTAAAAAAGTCATAAATCAAGGAAAGGTTTAAAGACAGTGGTGGGTCCACCAGAGAGGTGGTTACACCTATAGAAGGGAAGTTTTTCCAATGATACCTGATGCCATTCTTAGCTTTTGGGTTAATGGAAGCCAGTGATCTGCTAAGTTAATAGACTGCAAAGATTTTTATCTACTAGCCTCAGGCTGTTAGTACTGAGCAGAGGTGGGAAAGGAGTGACTGCTCTGGTGGCTAAAGCTAGCCCAAGATAAGGTAGTGATCTGGACCTGTAACATTCCAATTTCTCTATAGTAGGGCAGTTCTAATCAGCCAATCAGTCTCTTCGGACACAGCTTCTTTCCAGGAGTTCTCATTCACAGCCGACTATTTACTAATAAATATGGGGCAGGAACAAGGCATCCAGTGGTATACAATAAGTGTCTAAAGTTTGGTCAGGTGTGTTGTTGACTTGATCCCAACCTTTATCAGGGATATCCTGGCGGGGGGTCAAAAGCTGCAAAGTTCTACTAAACTCTACTGCACATGTGGTCAAGAGTGTCATTCATATGAATGTATCTTCCTGCTTGCTTAGTAAATCTTAAGCCATTCTATAGGTAGTTTATTTGTCTGGAGATGGATTTTTGGCATCCTGGCATCCAGCAAGGGACTAAAGACAGGATAAGCTACACGCCCTTCAGCCAAGGGTCCAGAAGTGGTTCTATCCTGTCTTACAGAAACTTCAGCCACACTACCATGCTTGTCAGCTGCTGCTTTTATGACCCACACCATAATTATAATCTGGATTCAGAGTCTTAGAGTACTATCTGTAGAAGCTTGTTTCCAGGGATGACCAGTTTGCCAGTCACTTGTTTAAGTGGTGTATAGCTTTCCACCTCTGGCCAGGATTTTCCTAACAAAGGTTAGGATTAAATACACAACTCATTGGCTGACCCAAGCAGAGAGCAGAATGCTATCATTATTGTAACCTATCAGACTTATGTTTCCTTAATGAGTGTTCCAAGTCTCACTGAGGACTGTCATGTACCTGTGTTCTGGGGGAATTTATGGCCACCCTTCCAATCTTTTCTGCAAAGACTGTTCACAATGACAGAACTATGAGTTCTCTAGTACTTAAGCAAAGTTTATTGTTTCACTTTAAAGATGGAGACAAAATGTAGCACAGATGCTGTTAAAGTAGGTACGGAGCTTTCAAATAAATAACTTATTGGTGGACAACACCAGAGAGCTTCAAATAAATAACTTATCAGTGCAATTAAAGACCCTGAAAAACCCCAAGAACATCTCAACATAGAGAGCTTAGGTGGTGGACAATGCTTAAGTCAAATCCCACCTGTCACCATGTAGAAGACACGTCGGGCACCACTAAGATGATCAAGCAAGTGTCGGAGGGATGGAAGAGAAAGAGAAGCAGAATGGAGTGTTCCCAATGAAGAGAGGGGAAGTGGAGACTGGACAGTATCGAGGGACAGTCTAATGTGAGTAGCCTATGATGCCATCTGAGGCCATGGTGATGTCCTGGTCCTTGCTGTCACTGAGGGCCATGTCTATGTCTATGGCCCTGCAGCAGTGAAGGTCTGTTTTGATGTCTACGACCTCTACCAAAGGCCATGCAAACATCCCTGATCTAGACTGCAGCCTGGGACCTGCTTATGTCTGAGGCCTGTACAGAGCTGTCTTTGCCCCTCATTGGCTGCAGCACTCGGGAGAGTTGGTTCTGCACCTCACCTGGGCAGCACAGTAGAGCTGGCCCAGGGCCACGAGTGTGGGAGAGCTGGCAGACTGACCTACTCAGCTACCACCCATCCCCAGATAACAGGGCTTTGAGTTGGCCCACCCCAACATCTATTCTGTGTATGAACTGCTGGAGCACACGAAGGAGCCAGTCCTCCAGAACCAAACCTGCAAGATCCTTATCACACAGGGCAACAACAGGATATCTTAGAGGAGTCAGAGCGAGGATCCAGTATTGATAGTGCAGCAGAAGTCAGAGTCTTTAGTCCGGACCAATCAATGATTCACTGCAATGAACACTTGCAAGTAAAGATGCTTGGGCAAAAAGGTATACTGATAACATGGGGACACACTGCAGCTTCCACAGTGAGACGTGTGTGTGTGTGTGTGTGTGTGTGTGTGTGTGTGTGTTGTGTGTTTTCTTTTGAGGGGGAGGTTGCAAGGGCAGAGAGCAGATATGGAGAGACAGGGAGATAAGTGGGATTGGGGTGCATGATATGAAATTCATAAGGAATCAATAAAAAGTTTAAAAAATAATACATAGAAATCATTAAAACCAAGGGAGAAATTAGTAAAATAGAAACAGAGAAAGAAGAAAACAAAGCAATAAAAAAGAATCAATGAAACAAAAGAGACAGTTCTTTGAAAAGATAAACAAGATTGACTAATCCTTAGTGAAATTCACCAGAAGGAAGAGAGAAGATAGAAATTAATAAAATTAGAGACAAAGGGTGGCATTACTACAGATACCAAAGAAAGTCAGAAAATTCATATGCACAAACCTCAAAGACCTGTAATCCTTAAAGGAAATGAATGAATTCTTAGGGAGATATGATCTACCAAATTTAAGCCAAAACTAGAGAGACAATTTAAACAGACCCATAACAATCTATGAGAATAAGTCAGTAATAATAATTTTAAAAATAGACCTTGTGGGTTGAGAGATGGCTCAGTGGTCAGGAGCTCTTGCTCTTACATAGAACACTATGTATGTATGTATGTATGTATGTATGTATGTATTTATATTTTACATATTCACTTTACATTCTGCTCACTGTCCCCCTCCCAGTCACCTCCTCCCACAGTCCTCCTGTCCCTCAATTTCTTTCTCCTCTGAGGGCAGGGAACTACCCTCTCCTCTCAATGCCCTCTTCCACCCAGTTCATACAGATCTTTCACTTGCTCTGTTAGAGTTATACCAAAATATTTTATATTGTTTGTGGCTATTGTAAAGAGTGTTGTTTCCCTAATTTCTTTCTTAGTCATTTCATTATTTGCATAAAGGAGGGCTATTGATTTTTTTTAATTTTGTATCGAGATACTTTGTTGAAGGTGTTTTTCAGCTCTAGAATTCTCTGGTAGAATTTTTGGGGTCACTTATGTCTATTATCATATCATCTGCAAATAGTGATACTTTGATTTCTTCCTTTCCAATTTGTATGTTCTTGATCTCCTTTTGTTGTCTTACCACTTTGGCTAGAACTTCAAGTACTATATTGAAGAAATAGGGAGAGGATGGACAGCCTTATCTTGTCCCTGATTTTAGTGGAATTGCTTTAAATTTCTCTCCATTTAGCTTAATGCTGGATATTGGCTTGCTGTATATTGCTTTGACTATGTTTAGGTATGTAATTTGTGGAAAATACTCTTGAACATATTGGTACAGGAGACAAGTTTCTGAACAGAACACCTATGGCTCAGGCTCTAATATCAACAATTGATAAATGGGACCTCACAAAACTGCAAAGCTTCTGTGAGGCAAAGGACACTGTCAATAAGACAAAAGTCAGCCTACAGATTGAGAAAGGATCTTCATCAACCCTACATCTGACAGAGGGCTAATGTCTAAAATTTATAAAGAACTCAAGAAGTTATATACCAACAACCTAAATAACCCAAATAAAAATGTGGTACAGAGTTAAACAAAGAATTCTCAACAGAAGAATCTCGAATGGTCAAGAAGCACTTAAAGAGATGTTCGAAGCCCTTAGTCATCAGGGAAATGCAAATCAAAACAACTATCAGGTTCCATCAGAATGGCTAAGATTAAAAACTCAAGAGATAGCACATGCTGGTGAGGATGTGGAGCAAGGGGAACACGCCTCCATTGCTGGTGGGAGCACAAACCTGTACAACCACTTTGAAATTTAATTTGGCATTTTCTCAGAAAACTAGGACTAGTTCTACTTTGTGGGACTGTGAATGGTAGCATGGTCCCAGGTTGAGGTAAGTTTAGAAGACCCTGAAGAGCTGCCATCTAGTCTCCCATGGAAGGCTTCTCTACACTCCCAGCCATGACTGCCACCAAGCTCAATCCTGTTGTCACTGTCAAGCCAAAGACAACCACTATGGAACCAGCTGGAGCCTCCCTTCTTCCCTTTCTTCTTTCCCCCCTGCTCTCCCTCCCAGCCCTGGGCTAGATCCAGCCTGAAGGCCACAACTCAGTTCTTAGCTCTTCTACAGCTTCCAGCGACTCCTGGGTATCAGAGAGCCTGAGAACCAGAGGACCTAGCTTCTTCCCAGGCCCTGGTCCTCCAGCCATCTCCAGCTGTCTCACACCTCAGACTGCACTTCCCCATCTCTAGAGCAGGGTCCTGGGGATTTACTACAGACCAACATGACCCAGTGACAGCGTGGGATAAACATGGTCAAAACTTCTGGCATCCAGCCTCCCTGAGTGGCTATGCCCTGTGGCAGAGTCCACGCAGGACCCATAACCCTACACTACCTCAAGACTCAGCTATATCACTCCTAGGCATATACCCAAAAGATGATCCAACATGTCATAAAGACACTTCCTCAACTATGTTTTACAGCGTTAGTAGCCAGAGGCTGGAAACAACCTCAACTGAAGAATGAGTAAAGAAAATGTGGTACATCTGCACAATGGAATACTATTGAGCTATGAAAAACAAAGGCATCATGTATTTTCAGGCAAATAGGTGGAACTTGAGAATATCATCCTGAGTGAGGTAACCCAGTCCCAAAAAGAAGAGCTTGGTATGTACTTACTTATAAGTGGATATTAGCAATAAAATACAAGTGCCATGTTACACTCCACAGACCCAAAGAATCTAAACAAGAAGGAAGGCAAAAGTGAGGAAACTTGAATCTCACTTAAAGGGGGAATAAAATAGACATAAGAGGAAGATGGAGAGAGGGAACTGAGAGGGAAGGGGGTAGGGAGGGGAATCTTGGATTCAGAATCAGGTGTGGGGAAGAACAGGAAAGACGGTTAGATGGCCATAAAAATAAATGAGAATTTGCAACTGACAGGGATGCGGAGGTGGGGGACATCTCCAGGAGGAGACATGGCCTGGGACAGGGAGTCAAGAATCAATGGGAGTGTCCTTAGCTGTGACTCACTGCATATGGGATACCTGAAGAGATTACTTCCTATATCGAGACAGTAATCCCAGTGGAGCCATAGAGACACCAACTCACCCACAAAACTTTTAACTCCAAATTTATCCTGTCTACAGGAAATATAGGCATGGGCAATGGAGTAGAGACTGAGGAAATGGCCAGCCAATAACCAGCCTAACTTGAGACCCATCTCATAGGCAAGCACCAGTTCTTAACACTATCAGCGATACTCTGTTATGCTTGCAGACAGGAGCATCTAGTCCTCTGAGAGGCTCCACCCAGGAGCTGATTTAGACAGATACAGACACCTACAGCTAAACAGTGGATGGAGCTTGGGGACTTTTATGGAAGAATAAAAGGAAGGATTGCAGGCCTTAAAGCGGGTAGAAACTCCATGGGAAGACCAATAGAGTCAACTAACCTGGACCCTTAGAGCTCTCAGAGTCTGAACCACCAACCAAAGAATGTACACAGGCTAGACTAGGCCTACTCACTCATATATAGCAGATGTATAGCTTGACTTGACCTTCATGTGGTTCCTGAGCAACTGGAGCGGGGGCTGTCTTAAAAGCTGTTGCCTGTATGTGGGATATTTTCTTCTAGCTGGGCTGCGTTGTTTGGCCTCAGTGGGAGAGGAAAGGCCTAGCCTTGCAGAGACTTGAAGTGCCAAGGCGGGGAAGGGGGGATGCCCAGGAGGGACCCCACTCACTCAGAGGGGAAGGGGAGTGGAGGGGGAAGGTTTGTGGGAGGAGGTGACCAGGTGAGGGGCAGTGAGCAGGATGTAAAGTGAATAAGTAAAAAAAAAGTTAAATAAAATTAAATTAAAAAGGAAAAGATAATTTTTCTAGGAGAGAGTCAGAAAGATCTGAGGTTTGGAGCTGGAGTTAAGAAACTGAATTTTTCTTTGTTCACAGGTGGGTCGAATCTGAGCCCCAATTCTGTGTCTGACATTAGCTTTGAAACTTCCATCAGAAGTCCTGATATTTTCCATAGATCAACACTTCTTTATAGAGCAAGGGTTCTAGCTGATACTGGGTGGCTTTGCAGTGGAGTTCACCACTCTTCTTTTGAGTCCTGTGTTCTTTCATAAATAATGTACACATACATTTCTATCTCCACACACTCAGCTTACAAAGACATGAAGGTAGGAACCCCAGGCATATTCTTTCCAACTCTTCAACCAGTGTAATGACTGCTTTGGTAGAACTCAGCAATGGCTGTCGAATTGAGAAACTTCAGTAAAACTCTTATTATAAAGACCTTGCAAAGGAAACCTCGCACACTCCTGAACTAAGCAGACACAAAGCCTATGCATCTCACTTGACGTCTGTAGAGTCAAAGCAGCAACCTGAAGCTATTCAGCTTCACTTGGACTTCACCCTTGTTTGCTCTTTCTTAAAAATCTGAAACTACTGTCAACATATCATATTGCATTTATCATAGAAGGGACAGTCCATGAAAATAAATGGTGACCCAGGAGTAATGAGTCCAATATTTGTTATCTAATACCAATGTTATCTAATACCAATTCTCCTGAGGTAGTCTCTGAAACACTGGAGGTTGGTTAGAACAGGGACTGAAAACAATACAGAAATGGGATTGATTATATGATTTTTTTCTGGGGGTAAACTGTGTTTGATTTATGATTAATTATTTTCATCTCTTTGGCTTCTGTGATTTTACTTTTCTTTCATTCTCATTGCCAGCCATGTACCCTCAGCAATCAAAACAGGCACAAATTAATCATCACATAGGATTTATGAGTTGAAACTGAATGTGGGCAGAATTAATCATAAAACTGTTTCCTCAGGCTTGAAGTGTGGGTTTCCATAACACTAAATGGTTCTTGGTGTTTTTTTTTCCACCCTAGCACATTGTCCCTCAATAAACTTATAGTTTCCTGGAAGTCTACAGGCAATGGTGTTACCTCACTATAGGAAATGTCTTTGTTAAACCTTCTTCCTGAGTTTTAATTCCATTCTAACCAGGCATTTTTCCTCTGGTTTATTTATGACTTATCCAAAAATAAAGGCAAAATTGGTCTAAGCATGAGTTTACCTTGTGTACAGAGAATGTAGAACTGGAGTCAAGTGAATTTCAGCAGAGTGATTTACATCTGTTGATTTATCTACATTGTATTTTCAGTTCAAACTCTGGGTCAGACTTTTATCCCCCTGTGATGGTCATTCAACCTTGATCTCTCGGCCACCATGGCTTTACATCACCTCGTGGTGTTCTTCTCATACTGGACTTCTATGCCAATTCTACTCTTTTTCAGAAATTGTTTTTCTAGGAACTGTCCCATTTTCTTCCATCTTTCTTATTACAAAGACAAAGAACAAAGGAGATGTGTGCTCAATGAATAATAGTTTCATCTTAGAAAGAAGGTCCACGCAAAACTACTGAGAAACTAAAGCGGATCCTTAGGTTTCAAATAGAAGAGAAATTTCACCACTAATAGATGGCCAGAAAAAGAAAATAAACATATCAAAGTATGGAAATGGTAAGTAGAAATAAGGAAATAGAAATAAGAGTTAATAGGACAATTATATAATGGAAATATGTAAATGTGTTTACAAAGGAGCATCAGGAAGAAGACAGATACTCTGAAGTTGAAATAAAATTACTGTAGTCTATAAAAGCAAAAGAATAACCAAATGACAAGAGAATAACAGTAACTAAGAATAAAATATATATGTTCCCATCAGAAGTGAACCAAATAATGGTGTGGCTAACTACTTAATATCAGGCAAAACTTAATTCAAGGCAAAAGAAATCATGAGCCAAGGACACTGATTCTGGTAAGACAGAGAGTGCAGGACAGACAGCACTCTCCTGTGTTCCCAGAGGGCTGCAAGAACACACCTGACCTGTGATGTCAGAAAGAAGTGAGAGGCAAGGGAGGGCCAGGGTAAACAACAGTCAGTCAGATACCAGGTAAGAAACACTGGATATTAGATCTATGTAGGAATCAACAGACTCACCTGGAACACTGAACTTAGGTTTGGGAAGGGAAGAACACTTTCTCTCCATCCTGGTTCCCAAATGAAAGAGGAAAAGGAGAGTTTCCAGAAGAAAATACAATACAAAGGGGTTTTTTTCATTGTTTGCATGTTTGTTTTTGTCTGTTATTTAAAGACAGAGATAGAGAAGGCATGGAGTTGGGCAGGTGGATAGGAATTCTATTTAGCTGGTCAGTGGTGGCACACACCTTTAATCCCAGCACTTGGGAGGCAGAGGCAGGCGGATTTCTGAGTTCGAGGCCAGCCAGGACTACACAGAGAAACTCTGTCACGAAAAACAAAAACAAACAAAAAAATCTATTTAAATGAAATTGCCAAATAACACAGGAGAAAACCCCAACTGGACATCTCTTGTCACTGGAATTAAAGACACAAATTAACACCAACCCAGTAGTAGTTTGTGATTTCAATACTCCATTTTTTCTCAATCTATAGATCATCTGGGACAAAGTAAAATAAACAGAGAAATAACAGAATTAAATGACATCATATATCAAATGGACCCACAGATTCCTACAGAATATTCTATCCAAACATCAATTAATTTACATTCTATTCAGTAGACCATGGAAGCTTTTCTAAAATAGACTAGACCCTAGAACATAAAGCAAATGCCAAAACCCCCAAAATTAAAAGTGTATCCTTTATAGCTATTAAGCCATAAAACAAAACATCAGCAAAGAAATTTCTAGTAAGTACAAAAATTCATGGAGATTAAATAATTCGTTATTGAATTATGAATGGATCAAAGATGAAATCAAGGAAGAAATAAGAAATAATTCCTGGAAATAAGGGAAAATGAAAAGGCAATATGAGCCAACCTCTGGGATACAGCGAAAGCAGCACTAAGAGGAATGTTTACAGCTCTAAGTGACTACATTAAAAAAAAGAAAAGAAAAGAAACAAAGCATACAAGTAAATGACATACTGATACAATTCAGGAATTTGGAAAAAGAAAGCCAGACTTACAGCCAGTAGGTGGCAAGAAATAATAAAAATAAAGGCAGAAGTTAATGAAACAGAAAGAAGGAAAACAATACAAAGAATCATTGAATCTAAGAGCTGGTTCTTTAAGAAGATAAAAATTGACAGACCTTTGGATTAACTAATTAAAGAAAGAGAGAGAGAGAGAGAGAGAGAGAGAGAGAGAGAGAGAGAGGAGAGAGAGAGAGAGAGAGAGAGAGAGAGAGAGAGAGAGAGAGAGCGAGCGCCAAAGAAATTCAGAATCATCTTCTAAGGGGATACTTAAAATATCTGTACTCCTTTTAAATTGTAAAGCCTAAAAGAAATAGACATTCAAATTAATCGGTGTCTTTAAAGCAATTGCAATAAAAGTACCACAAAATTTCTCTTTTTGATTTCATATAGATTCTGATCACTATTGGTGAGGATTTACTCAGAAATTTTAACAAGCAGAATGACATTTTAATTCAGAATTATAAAGATCGATATGTAAATATAAGTAATTGCTAACCTGTTAGGAAGCAAACTGAGAACAATAAAATTCTGGGGAAAGATTGGCTCCAAATTTGGAGGAAGTGTGGAGCTGGGTTATTTCTGGGGTAACACAGGTACCCGGTTGGCCTTGGAATATGTGAGGCAGTGTAATGAGACTGCTTTTACTGAGTGGCAAACAATGCAAATTGATGTCCTCTGATGCCACTGTGCCCAGCTGTGGTCATCAGGGTAGGGAAGTTTGCAGGAGAATGCTAACAAGAACAGCAGGCAGGAGGCATGACCTTTGTCCTCTTCCTTTCAGTCATCCTTTAGCGCCCTGTAGCATTGCCAGAGTCTATCTTGAATTCAGTTTTAAAAAGGGTGTTGGATTTGTAGAGTCCCACAGGACTGAGAGAACGCAGATGTGACTAGAAGATGAGAGACTGGAGTTTATATCACAGAGCGAGGTAGATGCCAAGTCTATCATTTTGAAATTGAAGTGTGAGGAATGTGCCCTCTCAAATATTAAAGCAATTTATAGCAGTTATAAAAAAAAAGAGTTTGTAATTAACATCAGAATAGAAAATAGAGTGAGAACCAGTGACCCTTCCTCAATATTCTTTATTAAAAGAGCACTGTGGGGTGTGTGTGTGTGTGTGTGTGTGTGTGTGTGTGTGTGTGTGTGTGAGAGAGAGAGAGAGAGAGAGAGAGAGAGAGAGAGACAGATACAGAGAGAGACAGAGAGACAGAGAGAGACAGAGAGACAGAGAGAATATACTCTTTACATTTCTATTTAAAAACATTTTTGTCTGTAATTTCTTTTTCTAGACAAGGTTTCTCTGTGTAAAGAGAAAGGATTTCTTCTGGCTGTCCTGAAGCTCCCTTGGTAAACCAGGCTGGCCTTGAACTCACATAGATCTACCTGCCTTTGCCTCTGAAGCACTTGGATTAAAGGCATGTACCACCATACTAACCTTATTTAAAACCATTTTATACCATATATTTTGATCATAGTCTTTCTTCCTAGAACTTTTCTACCTCCCTACCTAATCACCTTCATGTTCTTGCTTGTTCTTAAGTAACAACAGCCCATGGAAAACAGCAAAACCTCAAATCAAAAATCAAAATAGACAAACTAAAAACAGACAAACAAATAAATCCGACTAAATAACCATACAAAAAACAGAAAAACAGAAAAAAGTGTAAATTAGACTAAAAATACCAAAACAAAAAGAGCGTACACATAACCATGGAGTTTGCTTTGTGTTTGCTAAGTTCTGTTGGTCATGGGGCCTGCCCTGGTTTATAGTTCATGTACTAAACGGGTCACCTTAATATCATGGTACCAGTGTCATGAGTGTCATGGTACCTTGTCTTGAATCAGGCTTGTGGTAGAAAACCAGAGAATTTTGTGGAAAGGATGTGTTTGGGTCTCAAGTAAGATCTGGATATATTAAAAGAAGTTTAACTGTTAAAAGTAAGGTTGCACAGTATATCAAAGAATATGTAGAGGAACACTGTTGTGATATAATTATGGAGAATGAACGTTTCAGCCAGACCCGAAGCCATATGACAAGACTTGGATTTCCAAGGAATACATTTAATTATATATATATATATATATATATGAAAAAGTAAAAAGAGGCATTTGGTGAAAAAATTGAAGTGGTTAAATATATTCATGATACTATTTAAAATATGCAACATTTATAAAGTACATTTCATGAGTTTCTCTAGTTTACTAAAAGAAAGGAGAAAAAAAAAACCCAAAAAAATCTCCCCAAATGCTATTCCAAGATTTTCAGGAATTCACTTAGGCTTAAAGATCACAGTGCAAGAATTTGAATGGAGATACATCAAGCAAGGGAAAGATGAGTTAAATGTATTCATTAGCACCTTGCTTCCACTAGCTCAGTCAGCCACTTAGAATCCCCCTGTGAAAAAATTCCTGTTATAGTAATGGCTTTCAAATTATATCATCTGTTCAGAGTTTGTGTGTTCAAAGCACTCAGTGTAGTTATTAATTTTATGACTACACTTTCTCTTAAAATGAGTGTATAGTTGGGTGAATGTTGGTGGTATAATATCCATCAGGTTGACAAGATAGAAATCCGGATAATGGAGTATTGGTGAGGCTTTGAGGAGACAGGACTCTCTGTGCCTGGCTGATGGGTATTTCCAGGAATTGGTGAAAATGAATAGGCATTTACTGCCAGACTGCTAAAGCCTCAGGCCTTAGTATATGGTGCTCAAGCATGGGTATCTATTACAGCATTACTTATGATAGCAGAGGGAAGGAAGACATATTGTCTATCACCAATGAAACAGTTTAGTAAACTCTGGACAATGCCACTAGAAAGAGCTGGTGGTCAGAAGCTCAGAGATGCGTGTACAGTTGGCAATGGCAAGGATGGGTGTGGCAGGCAGTGTGGACACAGAAAATAAAAAAGAAGGGCCTCTATGGGGGAAAATGTTCATTTAGATGATGAAGGAGAACAATTACTATAGAACAACACTAAAATCTCTAAGATATACGTACGTTGGTTTTAGTTGCATGTATTGAACAATGAGATAAATACACCCCCACTCTTGGCAGATATGTACAATTTGGAAAAATCAAAGGGAGGAGGAAAAGAACTTATTGGAGAGGTGATCAATGTATGGCAACAAATAGAATATGGTATAAGGGTCAGTGTAAAAAGACGAAACAAAGAACAGACATGTGCACCCACAAATAACAAGTCTGATCACACAAATATTTCTACTGCAGAAATGTGAAGGGGGGTATGGAGAGGTGGAAAGAGAGAGACAAAATCAGTAGTGGGAGAAGAGATGGAGATACAGAGTCAAAGGAAGCAGGAATAAACTGGTACACTCACGCTCAAAATCTTTGGCTCTGTAGTATAACCCCAAATCTCCCATCTCTTTCTCCTGTTCTTCCCACCACAGTGACAATGAGATCCAGGGTCTCACACATGCCAGTCAAGGGCTGCACTACTAAGTTACACCCCTAGGTCTTGTAATTTTAGTTTTTGTTTTTGTTTTTTTTACAACAGTGTTGAGTAGCTATCCAGAGTCCAGTGTGGAAAGCTGCCTTGTACTCTGGTATCATAGCAAACAGAGGTTCTGCAGTTTGCTTGCACAGGTGTTCTGGCTCAATGGTAACCAGACATTTTATTATTCCCCTGTCCTCTACCTATGTGGGCCCCTGCTGTTTCCATGTGTCCAACTTATATCTATCCTACCAAACCTTCTTATATGAAAACTGCCTTGAAGCCTTTCTTGATCACTCTAAGCAGATAGAACTTCCCCTTTGGTGAACCCCCATCTTTGTGTAACTTTTCTGTGATCTTTGCCACTCATTAAATGATAAGATTTTTCATGTGCTTGTCGTATTTTGACTTTCAGACTATAACATCTTAAGGACAGATCCTGCATGTTTCATTTTTTTCTTTGCAGCCTGGCCCAGTATGGTTGTGGTAAGGATCAGATATCAAATTTATGCAATTCTGCTTTGGAACCCTGAGAGCAGGGGATATGATCTCACGTAACAAATTTGGCCAGCTAGGCTGGCATGTTAGTAGTAGCTGGAGGCTCTGATTTCAGTTGCTCTCAGAAGGATCTTCTTGCTGTCTGATGCCAAATAGCTTACTCATTGCTTTAGGTTAAAATCCCCTAACAATCTTTAATACACATCTTTACTATGTGACTATGGCTGATGACAGCTCTTCTCAAGCTTTAGGTTTTAGAAAGGAACACACATATATGTGTTTGTGTGTCTGCACTGGGATGGAATAGAGAGCTGGATGTGAGAAGGATGGCAAATAGTGACAGCTCTCCTTTTAGTACTACACCAAGTAGATTAAGGGAAAGTTTAGAGGCAGAGGGCTAAGACTATCACTAATAGTTTTAAGCCTGATCAAAGGACAGTTGTAGGGGTATACTGGGAATTCAGAGGGGGCCTAGCATGGGTGGCACACACCTTTGATCCAGCACTTGGGAAGCAGAGGCAAGATGATCTCTATGGGTTCAAAGCCAGTCTGGTCTACACAGTGAGATATTTAGTCTCAAAACAAGCAAAAGAAATTGGTTAGATTAATAATGGGCTCTTATCTGGATCAACACAACAGGAGAAATGTGCATATAGACATAATTAGAAGTTGAAATTATTTATATCACTACCAATGAAAGCTGAATTCAAGATGGCTTCAATTCCACCCTCTGCCCCTGATTTGATACATCTATTTCATTTCCACTTGCAGTCATTGGCACATCTGCTGAAGTGGCAGGCTCTTCAAAAGCCTCACTGCACACTAGAGGGTGATGAAAGATGTTCTTGTTGTGACTTCAAGATGACTTACAAAGATGCTTACAAAACTAGGGATGCTGAGTCTGGTGGTCCCATCCATTGTTCTAATGTAGCCAGTTAGCTACTTCACCCCACTTTCTAGGGTGAATGAAGCAGTAGAGAGAGGTCAGAAAAAATTATTCGTGAACATATAAGTGAAAAAAGGGAAACTTTATGCTTCACAACTAACACCATTTAAATAACAAATTGTGTTTTTCATAGGAATACAAAAGCAAATGCAGATAAGCCCCCCCTTTTTTTAGAAACTTGCTGAGACAGTTTGTATAATACCTTCAATTTTCTGTCCTTAGTAGTGGAAATGGACATTTCTTTGTCAGCTGCGTGATGCCAAGATTTGTCAGACATGGTACCAGAGGAACACAGGGAAAAAAAGAAAAACTCTTGTAGTTGAACACATCTTCTTCATGGCTAGGATCCAGCAGTAGCTGGTGGTGACTGGCACGTGGGTTTTCCTCATGGTCTGCTTCCCATGGCATCACCCAAGGCCTTGAGTGGGAATCACAGTCTACCCAACATAGCTTCTACAAGTAAAGCCCCAGAGAACTCGCCAGTAAACCATAGTTATGCTCTGTCCAGTGAGGTCTGGATCTGAGAGATGACATTTCTAGATACATCCCTGTGTTGGACACTAGCTTTATGTTCTTCAGTATTCTCTTTATCCCTTAAAATCAAAACTGCTATTTTTAAATCACAGTTATTAATTCTGTATATATACTTTATATGAAATCTTGCCTGATTAAATTACTTTTGTGTTTTCATTGGAACCTCAGTAACCCAGCTATTAGAAGTAATTTTAGCACTGTGCCCAGAGCATGGTAATTATGAAGAACATCACCCTTTGCTGTTCAACAAGCAAATAATTTTTCATAATTGTTGCTGGACTCTGAGAAAGACAATTTAAAGGGATATTTTTCATATATATTATCTATCAATCCATTTCATTCTATAAAATACTACAGTTCTCTAAATTCTTAAAAGGGTTATGATTGTGAGGTGGAAATATGACTTGAAAGTCACTGCTTTTCAGTGTGACCATCTAACTGTTTCAGACAGGTACTAAACCTGTTTGAGTAAACCAGAGAAAGAGATTCTGGGTAAGCTTCCTGAGAAATTGCCCGGACAGCCCTAAGTAACTTATCTTTAATGCTTGCTTTTACTATGGGCACCTCTCTCTCCTATGTGCTAAAGCATCAGATATGGCAGTAGACCCTCAAGGGAATCTACACCAGAACAACTGGGTCTTCTTAGATAAATATTCTGAAAGGCACATGAGCAGCCTAGGGGCTGCTGTTCTGAAATTCACTTTCAATCTCAGTAAATTTGGTTCTGAGAAAGAGTAATATCAGCACATTTGGCTCTCTAGATTTCACAGATATGTACCAATTTCTATGACTGGTAACAGGTCCAGAGGGTTGGATTGTAGCTTAACTCACTAACAACATGACCTTTGACTGGCTGTGATGATACATAGACACATAGGTGGGTAGCTTTACTAGGTGCTCCCTACAACATCTTAGGAGGTGTTCAGTGACACTCTGTTAAAAGATAGTGACCTTACTACCATCCATTGATAAAACATATTGAAAATGGAACCTAGAGGACCAACATTGCCCTTCATCTATTACCCTTCATCTTCATAAACCTTCATCTATTCAAAGTTTGTCTTCAATGGCCTGTGAAGACATCTCTCCTCTTTGAACAGTTCTCATAGGCTGTGAGAGTGGTGACTGGTTCCTGACTGTAAGATTCTTGAAAGGTCTTTCCTAACGATGAGAATGAGGCATAGGTCTTCTCAGTTCTTCATGATGGAGTAGTTATGGTGCATCTTTCCCTTCTCTTATTTAGCATTTTTCACAGCATGAATCTGAATCGTCACCATTGTAGCAATTTTTATTTTCCATACCTTGTCTTACTAAGAACTGAGGAAAAGACAAAAATAGGAGATGAAGAGGAAGAAAATCATACTCATTCATTCATTCATTCATTCAATCATTTATTTATCTATCATATATCTACCTACAGACATACCTACCTACCTATATCTATTATCTATCTTTGTATCATCTATCAACTATTTATTACCTATCTTTTATATATTATCTGTCTATATATCATCTGTCATGTCTATCATCTAACTTATTATCAATTATGATAAGATATAATATAAAAGCACTAAGGATAATTTCTATATCATATATATATATGTATAAAACTACATAATTATTTTAAAAGTCAACCCTATGACTATGTATGCTTCCATGTGCTATCTTCATATTCATAGATAAAGAAGTCACCATAAATGGGTCATTGTAAACATGGGCACTAAACATATTGCTCTGCATCTTGATCTTTCATTCAATAAACAACTTCTAATAATTATCACTGTTATTTGTTATGGCAGCATATACAAAATTAGTTCTTTTAAAAAGATGTATACATAATATTCTATCCAATCAATTCCATAATTAGGTATGCTTAGCTTGTTATGCATATGTTTCTTATGCACAATTCTGCAATTAATTTTCTGAAATAGGTGAATATCATAGTGATTAGATGCTTTGATGTCAATGTTTGTAGGCTAAGTACCTAGAAGTAGAATTACTGGGTTAGATGACATGCATTCTTAAATTTTTAGTTGACTCTGCTCACTCACTTGACATATTCAATGGTACATAAGAATTCTATTTTATCACAACTTGTCTTAGTCAAGTGTTCTATTGCTGTGGAGACCAAAGTGAGTCTTGTAAAGAATATCTTTTAACTGGGGCTGGCTTATACTTTCAGAGGTTTAGTCCATCATCCTCATGGCAGGAAGCATGGTGGCATGCATGTAGACATGGTAGTTAAGAGTTCTACATCTGGATCCAAAGGCAGCAGGAAGATAAAGAGATCTACTGGGCCTAGCTTGGGCTTCTGAAACTCCAAAGCCTCCCCCTAGTGACACACTTCCTCCAACATGGCCATGTCCCTATCCCCAGGCCACATTTCTTCATCTTTCTCAAGTAGCCCTACTCTCTAATGACCAATCATTCAAATATTTGAACCTATGGAGGCCATTCTGATTCAAAGTATCACACAACTGTAATAATCGAGTATAATTCAATGCTTTGTGAAATATTTATCAATATGTCTGATTGGTAGAAAACAGAACCTTTGAATTTGAAGGGCTATTTCTATAATTTCATATATTTATTAACTATTTGTATTTCTAATTCTTTTAGCTGTTTATTACTGTGTTTTGACATTTTTTTCTGTTACCCAGTTACCATTTATTTTCCATCTACATTTTAAAACTCTTTTAGTATTGGGAATAATTGTTTGCCAATTATATGATGTAAACAGACAGATTTACTTTGTCTTTTGACTTAGGTACTTTAAATTAGTCACATTTTGAAAGGCTTTTGAGTAAATTAAACAAAACTTTCCTTTTAGATTTAGACTTTTGTATTATGGTGAGAGAGAGAGAGATCTTCCTCTTTCTGATTTATTGTTATGCTTATTAATCCTCCAGGGGGTGTAGTTGAGTTCTAGGGTTAGACTTTGGTTAGGGATATGGTTTTTGTTAGGTCTAGGATTAGAACTTGGGGCTGGGTTAGGGTTAGGGTCACAGTTATACCAGGTTATATAACTTTGGTTAGGGATATGGTTTTTGTTAGATCTAGGATTAGAACTTGGGGCCCTGTTGGGTCAGGGTTAGAATTTGGATAAGACTAGAGTTAGGACTAAGAGTATAAGTAGGATATCAGTCTTAAGGCTAAGCGGAGAGTTTATGGCTAAGGTAAGGTTAGAGCTAGGTTAGGGTGGGGATAAGGCAAAATAAGGACAGAGCTAAATTTAGGGTTAGGGTTAAGGGTAGGGTTATGGTCAGAGATATGCTGAGAGTTGGGGCTAGGCTAAATTAGGTATAGGTTCAGGGATAGGGCCAGTACTTCAGGTAGGGTTTGCATTAGGATTAATGGTAGGCCTAGAGTTAGGATGATGAGTAGAGCTAAGTCTGGGGTTAGCATTAAGGTTAGGATTTAGGGTTACAGTTAGAGTTAGGACTAGGGTTTAGGGTTAGAGTTATGTATTTGGTGCTAGGGTCAGTGCTATTCTAGGGTCAGAGTTAGGTTTAAGACTGGTGTTAAGCCTATGGTTAGAGTTAGGGCTTTAGCTTGTATTAGAGTTAGGTTTAGATGTTAAGAGACAGTTTTTAACGTTTAGGGCTAGTTTCATGAAGATTTAGGGTTAGTTTTAGCATTATGGTCATTGACTGTGGTAAATCCAAGACCTGGATCTATTTTATGGTATGGCTAGGGCCTGGGCTAGTGGTAGGTTTCATACTGAATTTGGGGTCGGCATAAGGTTAAGTTTACAGTAATGTTGGGGTTATTCATAAACTTAGGCTTAGGGTTGGGATGTGAACCAAGTCAGGGCTGGATCTAGGGCTAGGGTTAGGGTTATATATTTGTTATAGTTGGTTACTGTTTAATTGAGTTAATGTTATGATCAGTATTGAATACAGTAACCATTCCTAAGTACTAGACAACATTCAACCTTCCCATGATTTGTTTACCATCATGATCTTAACATACAAAAGAATCTCTTCCCTGTCAAAAAATATACCTAAAATGTTTGACCTGTTCATCCTTGGAGCTGTTGTGCCCTAAACAGAATTATGCTTACAGATGGTTAATACATGTTCTGCATGCCACTCAAGGTTAGGATTATGGTCACAGGCTGCTTTTACATGGGTACTTGATATCCAAACTCAGGGCTTCATGCATTCAGAAAAAGCATTTTACCTTCTAAACCTTCACCCAGTTCCAAAGGTATTTAAGTCAGTTAAATGCAACTTCTTCATATCCAACACTAATAGAAGTAACTTATACCTTCTTAACTGTTTAAAAAGCAGATAATTAATGTTTAGTAATATCATCCACACTTGTCTACATCACAGAACACGTTCCTATACTCAAAGTGAACAGATATTAGTAAAGATCTTGGCTGCCCTCCTCCATCCTTCCTTTTCTTAGCCTTTCTGTCTCCTTCGTTTTTCTTCTCCTATACTGTTAACATTTATGTAAAAACTATGCTGACTTTTCTTTCCTTTGTGAGGCAAAATATCACCATGCGCCACAGCCTAACCTGGAACTTGGGCTTGTGATGTTGCTGCTGCAGCTTCTGAGAGCTGAGATTGGTACCACAACCCCCTTACACTGAGTTTCACCCACAAAATTTGCTCTAAGTCCACAGTCTCCGAGCTCTTCTCTGAGAACACAATGTAAACAGTGGAACTCAAGTTCATGTAAATGGTCACACCAGGATTAATTTATGATACTGCTTTCTAAGCATTCTGATTTATAAGAATCATTTAAAATGCTTCAAAAATTCTTTCTATAAAGGAGGGGAGAACGACACCCAAATATAATGTTTATTATAGATTTTCAAATGAACCATGTAATAAGGCGAGGACATTGATAAAATACAGAGTCACAAACAAATGTTCTGCTTCCTACGCAAGCATGCTTACTAAAGCACACCTGATACATTAACATTTGGAACCACATAAAAGATAAATGCTTTTCATTAACAGGCATGCGCTCCATGACAAAGCATCAACCTTAATTCACCTAAGGCTCTCTCTTGCACCTCTGTGTTCATTTTGATTGTTCTGTTTCATCTTTTTTCTTTAAAAAAAAGAAACTATATGTACAGCAAGCTCCCATTTATGCATAAATCATCTTATTTACAGAAAGTGATTTATATTTGAAAATATGTATATTTCTCATATATATTTCTCATTCATATATACATGACAACAACCCTGCAAACCTTCTCAGATGACATTAAAAGAGAACTTTCTGAGCTTTTCCTCGGTGTAGCATGGATTTTCACCAAGCATTTCATATTCTCACACTGGCATCCTACATTGTGAGTGAAATGGCAGAGTCACCAGAGTTCTTCCAAGATTGAATTCACTCCTCCGCATTGGAGAGTGGTTAGGGAGCCATATTTGAATTGAAAATACGATCTAAGGCTTAATCTGCTAAAAGAAATGGAGTAATAAGATAAGAAGTGCTGAAGAAGTCTGTGAATTTTCAACAACTTAGGAGGTATGTCCTCAGCATAGCCCATGCACCTAAGGCTCAGGGAACAGGACAGAAGAGAGGGTGGAAGACTGTCAGAGCCACAGAATCAGGGCATCTGTTGTGAGGTTGTGTCTTCTATATGGGACAGGGAAGCTATAGCCATGAAATATCAACAGTATGACCTAAACAAGATTTGAACAATAAAACAACTATTGACAAATCAATATGGATGGGAAAAACTCACAAGGCCCCACCCCTATATGAAGAACGAATGACAATAACTGTAGAGAGAGAGAGAGAATCAGTCTTCCATAGGGATGAGTTCCCTAAGTGGTTTTCTAACACTAAGTGATCGATCTTCAAAACATACATGCAAGCCACACTAAATGGAGCCAGTAATTTGCACTGGCCCTCAAAGAACAATGCATACATGTGAGTCTAATAAATGAAAGGAAATAAAACCTAGCCCATGTAATTTTAAATCTCAGATTCTGATAGAGTATAATGAAGAAACATGAAGTCTACTTGAAAGTAATGGATGCAAGACACACTTGGTAAGTTTTGATCTAAAGGGAAATAGGAAAATGGGTGCAGGTGGAGGAGCATGTAGAGTCAGGCGACAATGTCTCATGGTGGGGACATATGAGTCTGTGTGCTGGTGAGCATGAGATGCAGAGGCAGGAGGAACTATTGCTGACTTGATGCTGATGAGGGGGAAGGACAGTTGATCTGGTACCCAAGAGTGGGGATGAACTTACCAAGGGAGCACAGGAGATGTGCTTGAAAGATGCCAAAGGAATGGATCACTTGGGGAGGCAGGTTATTTTCCTTTCCATCTTTAACATAGTATGGGCTGCAAAATGATAGAGTGGTTAAGAACAGTCTTAAAAAAGCTTGGTGTACAGACAAGGATTCTTAAACATTTTCTGCTGGGGAGTCCTTTATGCTTGAGAAGTTTGTAATACCCTCCCCCAATCCATCCAAGCATATAAATACATAAAGAAGACACACATATCAAGTATTTATTGATAAAAATGTCATTAAAAATTAATAAATGAATAAACAAATGATAAAGTGATGATTGGCTTGGTGGCACACACAGTACACAGTGTGCTTGCTGTGTGTTGAGAATCAAGGCTGCAGTGACTCACACAATTCAACACTGGCAAGCAAGTACTGCCAGACACACCCCTAATTCATTGCGCATTTGATTTTGAATGGATTTTTGGCCGTCGTCTGTTTAGAAACCATTTACCATTGCCAAATTTATGTAACTTCACATGAGATTAAGGCCCACAATGTGAGTAGGTCGGGGGAGGGGGTGTGTCTAAGAGACCTAGCTTTGTATGCATATCCCCATAAATAACTGAAGCTTTCTACATCATAGTTAACGCATCTGAAAGTGAAACACCACAGAACCTCATTCCCAGGGTAGCTGACGCTATCAGATGTGACAAAGTATGCACATTGCTTAGTACAGTGTTTGGCATAAAATGCTAACTTCTGTTGCTAGCACTGCTTGGCCCTGGGTCCTCAGAAGCAGGAGTGTAGTGTGGACCTCATGTGCATCTCCTCTTTCTTTAGCATCTCATGCTGTAACAGGGTGAGACAGCATTGTTTGCTCAGAATTGTAGCCCTGTGCCACTCAGACAATTCTGAGTGAGAAGCCAGGAGGTAAATTTTTTTTCTGGAGCAGATTGTGAGGTTAAGGTGACTTGCAGAGGGCAGGGCTGGCTGGGAGAAGGGAAAGTGATGTACTCCCCGCAGGGGGAGCTAAGATCCTACCAAGCATGTTCTCAATAAATAGCTTGGTGAAATCCCTTTCCAGAAAATAAAAAGCATCAGCAAAATGAACAAAGTTAACAAAATTATTAACTAAAGTTATTTAACAATATTAACACACATGCACCTATTTTTAGTCTTTTAGTAGAGTTGGGTATCTACAAATGACTGGAGTCTATCTCTCAACTTCTCAGTCAAACCAATTTGTCATTCTTGTTAGATTTTCTTTCGATGGACTATGCAGCTGACATCCAAACAACTGATTCATCCATAACTAATATTTCATGGTTGATAATTTTGTTTGCTTTAGAGGCAGTGTTATTTTTTAAAACACTTATGATTCTTAATTTGTATTAACTGTAAATATAAAGTCCAAATTTGGGGAAATATGGATATAAAAAAAGGATTTCAGGCCTAGAACACTAGAAGAAAGAATATTTGTGGCCCACCTTTCTTAATTAAAAACTAGCATATTAGAGACCCCTTGGGAATAAAGTGGCATTATAAAATTTCCATGACAACATCTACAGGGCTAATACCTGGTGATGTACTTAGTTATGAGCATGTAACACTTACACTGCCACCTATAATTATAACAAAATAGTCACATTTGAATTTTGGTTTGACTATGGCATACAGCAGTAACTAATTATGTTAGAACTGTAATGCCTTGTACATTGTAGATGCTTAATAATGTTATTAATACAATTTAATCTATAGTTTATCAATGAGATTCCAATTTTAGTCACACTTTTACAGTTACCATTATAGTCAAGTCATAGGATTTATAAGTAGACAAACTCAGCTTTCTCATATTGGACCTATAATTAGCATGGAGATTTTGTTGCTTTTCTTGTGGTCTTTACCTTTGCCATAGTTGTCTATATTTTTCTGCATACTTCTATATTATATCATAACAAGGCAAATCAAAGATACAATATCACAAGATAATGTTCAAGCCCGAGTATCTTTCACTATCACTATTGTGATATTTTACATCTTTTCATACTTGGCAAAGTATCATAGGCTGTCCAAGAAAATTTTGAAGATTTATTTTTATTATGTGTGTTTTGACTCCTCATCGGAATCAGAAATATGTCTGGCTATGGGTGTTCTCTCTTAAATATCTGTAAATGCTCTATAATTTCATCTCTCATCTTCCTTAGCAAGAGATCAGAGGAACAGGACTCGTGTCAAGAAAGTAGAGTATTTGTGGGAAAACATGGTGCCAAGGTCATGGTTATATGCAGAAACTGGGAGATGCCTCCTCAATAAGGCAGGGAGAAATGGATGCAGCAGGCAATAACCAGATGGCAAAGAACTACATAAGCCTTCGAAATGATATTAGACTTTGTCTTTTCTGAACTTGGCATGGGGAATTCAGCTAAGAGGCTGTTTAGCAACAGAGGCATAAATTAAGCCCCCAGTGACAGTGATGTGGACCAACCACTACCAAGAGACTAAACTACCAAAAAATAGTTAAATTACTGTGACTTGTTAGATATAGATTAGGTGGGAGGAGGCTTACTTTTCAGTATTTATGACCTAAGGAATATAGGAAGATGGAGATGTATATATTTGGTAGAAAGCATGTCTTGTATGCATGAGAACTTGTGGGAAGCAGGTGTGGCGGCTAGTTCAAAATGGCGCCTGGGATGGCTGCCAAGTCTTATGACTAGCACCTGACTTCCTTAAACACCCCCAGAGAGCCACATCCTTAGTAGATACTTCTGACGTGTAACGTTAAAATCCAATTGAGAGTGCCCACATGGCCGGCTCTGAGTGGTGCAGGCACAAAGATTTAAGGGCAAGCAGAGAGAGGCTGGGGTTTTTTTCTGGAAGAAGACAGGGTTCCTGAATAAACTGCCTTGAGAAGAACTCCTCGTTTTGTCGCTCCTTCCTGCGGGCCAGGTTCGGCAGCGACAAGAACTTGGGTTGATTTCCATCACTACATTTCCTCAAAAAATATCTAGATAAAGAATGGGTTTAAACAATCAAGTATAGAAGGATGGAATGGGGAATAATTATTTTTGGATTTGTATTGCTATCTATACTATATGAGTTTAGCTTAACAACAATTACCATTTTCAGAGTACTCTTTCCCTAATAGTTCAAAGTTAGCAGAGGCTACATGAAACATTTTGCACATCATTTGGAAGGCAAAAGTTAAAAGCAGGCATTTTTTTTTTTTTAGTGTAGAAAAATGGATGAAAGGTACCAGAGCTCATCCATACTGCTGTGTTTTCTTTATTGGTGTGTGGAAAGAAGTTAGGCATAGAGTTCCTCACGCCCCTGCAGATGTTCCTTCAACTTCTGTAGCTCCTAAATGAGGCTCATGTGCAGGGTCAGGTAGACAGCTTCTCCTGGACAAGCTGGAGGCTTGGATACAGTTAAGAGGGCAGCATAGGCTCACACAACTCATTTTCTTGCTTCAGTTTCCCTGGCTCTTTCTCTCATCCCTACTTCATCTTTTCTTCTTTGCTGGCTTCAAGTTCCAGCACCAAATGTAAACATGATCTCATGCAGGTTGTTCCCTTAACTGCAAGCGAGTGAAGTCCTCATTCCAAATTTATTACTGTCTGTCATATTTAAAGGTTTGATGCTTCTGAATAGTTATTGTTTTTTAATTACGTTAGAGGAAGCTCAGTTTGATTTGGTTCATAATGAATTAGAGAAGTCTACAAGATAGTCACCGAGAAGCCACATAAAGAGATGGATATTAGGTACGAGGGTCAGAGTTATTATCATGCACATAATAATAGAAGCCGCTGCACAATTGAGACTGTAGCTCGACTCTGTCTTGTTTTTGGCAGAATCTCAGTAAGGATTCCTAACTGACAGGTTTATATGTTAATTGTGTTGACTCATGTTGAGTCTCTAAAGAGCCTTATAATGAGACCCTCCCTAGAAAGGCCCTTGACAAACCTATCCCAACCCAGGGAGGGAAGGAGGGACGGAGAGTCAGCCAAATATACAACTAATGGTTATCAGTCCTATACATACAAAAGCTACCAATAAAAACTCAGCATTCCTGAGCTCAGGGAGCATGTCTTGTTTGGTGACTATACACAGACATACCTGGAATACCTTGACAACTTGGGTTGGGGCTTGGAAATGGTACATTTAGAATCATTCCAGAATTCGCTCACTGCTGGTAACACAACTGTAATTCCAAGTTCAGTACTTCCTTGGGTTCTGAGAATGCTTCAGGGGATTTTCAAGCCTGGAGGAGAGGGAACTTGTAGCCAAGTGTTGTGATTGTTTGAAGTGAGAAATATAGACAGACACATTTGTCTTTCCACAGTGCCAGAATTCAGGGAATAACAATAAATTCACAAGCCATGCTGGCTTCATTGCTTCTAATTTGTCAAGTCGTCTCAATTTTCATTGTTAGCTTGCCAAGGCAAGTGCAGGTTTCTTTATTCCAATCTTAAATGCTAACTATTAGAACATACATTGCCCATTGCACAGCAAATATGTGTACAAATATGTATGTGCAGATTACAGAATGCTTGCAGAAGGGATAAAGAGGCCACAGCAGCATTCCTGGAGTTCCATAGAGGAACTGGATGCAAGTAAGATGATGATAGGGATGCAGCTCTTGGAGTTAGACACCAAGCCTGACTAGAGGACTGTTGCAGAATTGAGCTGAGCCCCAGAGCTGAGCCAAGGCTCAGGGGTCAAGAGATCTCCAGCAGTGAGTGGCAGGACCTTGCAGGTTATAGAGGTGAAGGACAGGCTGGAGTCTAGATAGATGAATGGGTCAATGAATGGATGGCAGTTTGATAGGATGAACAGAAGGACAGAAAGACAGCAGCTGGAATAAGCTATGTCCACAAAGGGGATGGAGCCGAGTTAAAGTCTCTGGGTTAGTCTGGAGTTCTTCGTATGTCAGACCCTTAAAACAAACAGTGAGCTGTCAAGTGTCGTGTCAGCTGGTGCTCTCAAATCTCAGTGTTAGGTGTCTTCTTCGTGGGTCCAGGTGAGGGTATTGAACTCTTTCTTAGTCTGCTTAAGTTTGATGGAATCCTAGGCTTGCTATTCCTGATTTGATATTAGTATATTTATCTCCTCCTAGAGTTCCAACTTTGGTAAATTTAGGATGGTCTTCTTTTTACTTTTAGGAATAAGTCATTTACCATTCTGTGCCATGTGCCTGGTGCCAGTCAGATGGTTTTGGTTATGTATCAACCAGAACATAGAGTCATCCCCTACTGTTAAGATGAAATCACATTACTTGTAATGGAATCTCTTGGCTAAGGCATAGCCTAAAAATCCACTGCACAATATAAAGTAACTTAGAGTAGGGTCCAGCCTGATATCAACAGCAAAACAGTCAGAACTGTAGTAAGTAGCCTGGTGACATCAGGACCTCCTATGTGACAGGTGAAGTGAAGGCAGAATTGTGAGGACCTTGTTTTTAAGTCAATCTGTTACATTTAATGTCTGGATAGTGAGTTTCAGAATCAAACTGTAGGTAACCAAGGTGAAGTAGATACAGAAGAGAACATCCAGGGATGCTTTAAATCCAAAGAAGTGAACCACTTTCCTCACGTCATCTTATGCTAACTTGGGAGCTCTCCAGGAAGGGCTGGAAAAGGGAGGAAACCTAGCAGCAAGAGGATGGTCCACCATTTTGCTGGCCTCTATCCAGCCATGTTGTAAGATAGACTCTGAGCTTGGTTTGGCCTTAGCACCTCAGAGCCTTTGTTTCTAGGAGGAAGCACATCCTGCAGGTTGTCTGTTTTGTTCTTTCAGCTCCAGTTTGCTCCTAACGTGGGCAGCATGCCCTGTGAACTTGGGAGGGGGAACGATGTGGGAAGGGGCAATGATGGAGCAGTCAGTAGGGGCAGGAATTATATTGCTGGCTGAACTTCTGTCTCACAGAGTAATTTTTATGAGCAAATGTAGAACACATTTTTTTTCCCAGATAGTTAATTAAGCCAAATGCACAGAGAACCACCAGTGAGGTTTTCCCTGGAGTCATCTGGGGCTTGCACTCAGCCTCTGGATCTAGGAAAGTTATCCATGAATAATTCAATGTCTTGGGTTGTTACCTGAGAACTAGGACTTGGGCTACTAATTAGCTACCAAGAGCCAAGAAACTTTTGGTGTCGTTCTTGTTCTTTTCATAAAAGCATAATCATGCAAGACAATTTTTATGGGCAAATATATTTAACAGTATTTTTCTGATGTTCCGTATGTGTATTTGCATACGCAAAGCTGGAAAAACAAGATGCATGAAGATTTGGAATCAGCTATAAAATGGCTCGTTTAAAGAAAGAATAGCTACCACACATTCAGAATAGTTTTGTAGACAGAGAAGAAATTAATTCATTAGGCTAAATGACAGCCATTTAGGTAGTACCATTGGGGGAATCTGAAGAAAATGACTGTATGTCCTCCACAGCTGGATCCAGATGGATCCTGTTTATCCCTTTTTTTCCAGCCTCCTTTGTCTGTCATACTGGGACCGTGAGACAGCTAAATATTGAGGCTAAATAGAGAATTGGAATTATATTGAGGATCTCTGCTAACTCTTAGTGGAGGCAGGTAGTGGTGTAGAGCCTGTGATTCAGTAGCTCTGTACCCATCATGAAGTCACCGTCCTGCCTCACTCATACTTTGACCCTTAACCATCCTCCTACACCTTAGCAGCACCCGCTTTGCACTGTGGGTGAGCAATATGGAAGTGGTTCAGAGGTGTAGCCGGGTTGAGACTCTGGTTGTTACAAGCTGTGTGACACAGTGACACACACTGTGTGTCACACAGCTTCTTTAGTTCATGAACTCCTTTCTAGAAAGGTGGATAAAAAATGGCCTCTTAAACCAATTCTGAGGATTAATGGTAATATGGTACATAAATCTCTCAGCACAGGTTCCAGCACATATAAAGTTTCAGTGAACTAATATCTAACCACCTGATTGTTTACATTACACTTACGAGTTGGCTGGTAGGATATAGCTGTACTCAGAAGGGCACAGTTCACGAAAGAGAGAGTTTGTAGGGTGCAGTTCAACTGCTGAGGATGCTTACGGGAGGATGAGACTCTAGCTAGCCTTTCATCTGTGTTGTTTGATGACAGCCCCCTTTTTATGTAAGATTTGAGATAGGCTCTGTGTGGAGAAGGACCACTAATTGGGAGCAAGCTCACCCCTTCCTAGAACAGTGTTTCTTATATACAGAACAAGGGCAAGAGAGAGAAGAAAGTTGGGAGACAAAACAATTTAGAAATTATCTTACCATCATAAATTGAATCGAGGGCTCAGTGAACACTCAGTGCCCTGTAGGCACTTTTGTTGCAAGGAATTAACTCACTCAGCTCAGCTCTGGCAATGGGGGAAGGACGTTGAGATCATGTCTGACATAGGGCACCCTTCATGGAGGATACCCCGGGTATCCTCAGGACTCCTGTCTGTCCATGCTACTGTCTCTCCATCCACTAACACAGCTCGGCTGCTTTTCCTTGTTTGCCTTCCCACGCTTGCTAACTGTTCCAATCTTTTCAGTTGCCCCAATTTAAACTGCCAAAGAGAGAGCTCAGTCATTCCCTGATTTGCGAACCCTGTTCTCACGGCTTGACCCAGCTGTGTCACAGAGCTAAAAAATCATAAATGCCAGATTATTCGATTCAGCCTTGAGCAGAGTTAGAGTTGATGATAGATGTGATACTGAATAAAGGAACCTTGAAAGAATAAAGAGCCTCTCAGCCCCAGTGTTCTGTCCTCCTCACGAGCTAGCTTTTGTATCTCCTTCAGTGTCAGGGGAGAAGTCTGGAGTCTATTGTTAACCGGCTATCTGCTGAAAACGAAGTTGCTTCCTGCTGTTTGCCTTTCGTTTTCCCGTTAGAGTTTTATCTTCTATGCAAATCGACATTATAAAGCATATGCTACCTAGTTTATTTGCAAAAAAAAAAAAAAATTCCCGAGAGACGCTATTTTATTGCTATGTGGTCCTTAACCTTGAGCCTGTGCTGCCTGTTTGCTTTCAAGATGCTGGAAATTATAGCTCTTCCTGTGTGCTCGCTACAGGAAATTGTATTAATGTTTACTCCTCTAACTGATATCAGTTACCCCTTTGACTATTGCTTTACTGATCATGCTATAATTAATTTAACCAGAACAGAAGCTGATTCACCTTCTCCTGGAGTGGGGGTAAGGGTGGAGGTGGGTACAAACCTGCTTTCTTTTCCCTGTGAGTCTTGGCTAAAGGTAAGCGGAATGTTTAGCTGGACAGTTTTAAATGTTAACACGTTTACTCCCACTGACTCAAGTCACTGTTCCCTTTAGTCTGGATCTTGAAAAATCAGACAAACTGAACCCTCCTCTGATGTTTGGGCTTCTCTCCCTTCCTATAGTCACATGTTCATCTAAACAACCAGAGTCATGTCGACAAAATAAGTCCATTCCGTTCCTTAATGGCTTTTCACATCTACTGAAAAACTTAAAGCCCACTTGTTTGGTGCAGCCCTTCCTCTCGACCTCTCTGACCTCCTCCTTTTTCTTTTGTAAAATTCACTTTGCATCCCACTACCCCTCCTGGACCCCCTTCCAACAATCTTTCCTCCCATCTCCCCTCCCCCTTTTCCTCTGAGAGGGTGGGGTTCTCCTGTATATTCCCTCTACTCTGGCAGTCTCTGTGGGGCTAGCTGCATCCTCTCCCACTGATTCCAGACAAGGCAGCCAAGCTAGAAGAACGTATTCCACGCACAGGCAACAGCTTTTGGGATAGCCTTCACTTGTGTTCGGAATTTACCTGAAGACGAAGCTGCACATTTACTATATATGTGTGGGGTAGGGTGGGTGGGGAGGGGTGGGGTGCAAGTCTAGGTCCAGCCTGTGTATGCTCTTTGGTTGGTAGTTTAGTCTCTGAGAACGCCACCACCCTTCTCTTGCTTATTCCATTCTGGCCACCCTGGCCATGTTGCTATTCTTCAGACCTAAGAGGAGTACACTTGCTTCAAGCCTCTTGCAACGTGGTTGCACTCTGATCAGACACTTTGATTGCTCAGTCTTTATTCAAAGGCCACCTTCCCCGTGCAACTTTCTCCAATCTCTTGATCCCTCTTCTCTGTTGTATTTTTCTTCATAACAATGATTTCCTACCTAGTGTATATGTATTCTACTTGTTCTGTATCCTCATCTGTTTTTCTCATTAGATAGACTTTGTGAGTAAAAATACTTTCTTATTAGCCTCTACTCTGTGCTGTGGAATTCCTAGTACCTAAAATAATTCTCAACATAATTAGTATTTGTTTAACGAATGGATAGACATACACACATGTAATTTTTTATTCATAGAATCTATTAGTTATCTTGTTGATTGGTTGATTTACACTAAATGTCCTGCAGGTCCTACAGTGGGGTGGTTTACTGAGTGTGGTGACATCAAGATTGATCTTCATGGCTCAGTTCCCTTGGCTAGAGGTATGGTTTATTTTGTGACTAAGTCAAAATGTCAAAGTTCGGCTAATTGTACTTGGTAAGACTGTGCTTGAGTTCCTTGGGAAATGCAGAAGCAGCTCAGAGACCTTCAAGGAGAAGAAACAATGTACACTGTACCCATCCTTTCCCACCACACCCATGGGAGACATCCCAGAGCTCATAGTGGATGCTTAGAATCTTGCATAGTGTTGACCCTCAATGCACTAGGTTTTTCCTATACATACATACATACATACCTATTCAATGCAAAGATTAATTTCCAAATTAGGCATAGTAGGGAGTAATGACAGTAATCAGGGTTAGAGCAAGTATAAGAATATACTATTAAAAAATTTATACCATTATGGTCGCTGTGTTTTGAAAGAATCAAGGAAAATGTCAATATTTTCAGAGTGTGGTCCAATTCACAGAGAACAAAAACCCAGAAAATTATAAACAGTTTGGATCTTGTAGATAGCTGGCCTGACCACAGTCTGGACCACCAAGATATAAAGCTGCCCGGTTCACACTCCTCCAGGCTGCTGGAAAAACAACTCAAAGTTCTTTTGACTCTAAATCTAGGTCAGAGCCCAGGCTTGCTGGTAGGCGCAGGAGTCTCTGAGGAGGAATATTTTGAGGGTGTGTGGGGGAGATTTTGCTTTAAACATAAAATTTGCAGAGATAGATTTCTGTGTTTGGTTTTCTTTTTTTTTAATCCTCTGTAAAGCACAATCTGTATCTTTCATGGAAAAAGCAGTTCCTGTGGGGTCTGAGATGAAGGGCACACAGTTGGTAACTATCTTTCAAAGGTAGATGGGCCCATGGTAGTAGTAAGTTCTTTAGATTTTTGGTGGCAGAGAAGATGGAGTGGGAGGGGCAGGGAAGGATCTCTCTTTCTCTTCTCTCTCTCTCTCCTTCTTTCCCCTCCCCCTTCCTCCCCCCCTCTCTCCTCCATTCCCCACTCTGCAGATAGGGGATGTCAGGAAAAGGCTACACTAGGAGATAGGATGCTAGGCACCAGGTTTTATCTGGTGATAGAACATTATTTTACAACTTGATTCTTTTTACCTCAACCAAGAACCACTATTTATTTCTGAGCTGCAGAAGAATATATATTTTAAAGATTACCCATATTTGAGTAGGTGCCTATGTTTTAAAACAATTTCACTTTTATAATTACTTTACAAGTTGTATATGCTCATGTTTGAAAATTTGGACAATGTAGGGAATTTAAAGAGAAAAATCATCCACCATCTCATTATGTCATATTTTGATGCTCAGTCTTTTTCTACTAATATATACATTGAAAATTATATAGTTGTGTACATTCCTGTGCTTTTTTTCCACTAAACTTATTGTGTACTCTATATTGCCCATATTTGTTTTTCTAAACAATGTGGACAGTTACTTAGTATCAACATTGTCCAGGTGTCAGCATTAACTACTCAACTAGTGGTACAGGTTTAGTTTTCTATTGTGATAGTGTGATGGCTATTCTAGGTTGTTAACTTGACTATATTTGGAATGAACTATAATCCAAAAATAAAGGGCACACCTGTGACCGAGATCTTGAGGCAGGAAGAGAACACTTTCATCCAGAGCTTGAAGCTGGAAGACACCATCTTTTGATCCAGATCTCGAGGCACACCTTTAATCTGGGCCAGACCTTCTGTATAAGGGCTATATAAGTGGACTAGAAGAAGGAAGGGTTTGTTTGATTTTAGCCTGCTTGCTCTCACTTTGCCAGCATCTACTGGTACGTACTTCTTTGGGATCCCAGCTTATACAGAAGACCACTAAAACACCCAGACTTGTGGGACTGAGCAACTACGAGATTCTTGGACTTTGCATTCAGAGTTGGCATTGTTGGGTTAGTTGGACTGCAGCCTGTAAGTCAATCCAATAAATTCCCTTTGTATGTATAGATTCATTCTGTTCTGTGACAGTAAAGAACTGTGACTAATGCAGATAGTAAAGTTACCTTTAATTTTAAATAAGAATAAACTAATTTGAATTCTTACATATGAAACAACATTTTTAACTTCTTTACTTTATGACTGTAACTCACCAATTTGAAGACTGAAATGTCTTCTAACTGGTGTCTCAGGGCAGAAACCTCTCTTGGCTGTCTTGCATGGATGGGTGGACCATTTTCAGGAGGAGCTGGTGAGAGTGAGATTACTCAGCAGGTAAGGAGTAAAAGTACCCCCCATTAGCAGTTTGTCAAGGAGTTGAACTGCAACCACTTTAAATAGTTTTAAAATTTTTAATATACTTATTTTAATATTTGCCAGTGTAAGTTGCTTTAGCCGTTTAGAGAGTTGTGTTAACGTTGACACTGTCTAGTTTCAGAATTTTCTGTTCCCCATCCTCTCTCAAGTTCTTTAGAGTTCCTTGTAGTCAAGCCTTCCTTCTCTAGGCAACGTCTGGGCTGCTTTAGTTGTCTATAAATTTGCCTTTTTGGAACCAAATCTTTTAAGTTTTTAAAATTATATTTTTATTATTTAAAACAATTTTTAAATAAGTGAAATATATTTTCATCACGTTCTTCCCTTCCCCAAGTCCTTCCATATTCTCTCCTCCTCTCTCCTCAACCAACTTTAAGTTCTTACAAACAAACAAACAAACAAGCAAACAAACACCATTTGGCTGTGTGAAATACCAGCACTTAGAAGGCAGAAGTAGGTGGATGCCTGTGAGTTTGAGGCCAGCCTGGTCTAATAGTGAGTACTAGGATAGTTGGGGCTATGTACATAGAAAGACCTTGTCCAAAGAAAAAAATGCAATTCAATCTTAGTGTTTGAAGCATTTGGATGTCCGAGGTATAAATCCATGGACTCAAAGGTGAATGTCGCAGTGGTGGTGGAGTTAGTTGGTAGTAATATAATTTTTGATTCCAAAATTAACATGCTGATAGGCAGAGTCATAGTGACTTGTCCCCCAAACCTTCACCCAGCTGATACCCGGTTCTGAAGATACCTGTATTCCCCCTGAACACCCACACCCCATTGTCGTTCCCTTCCCCACATCCTGCCTTTCTGTGTTTATAACCCCTGTGTGAATGAATTACCATTTGAGAAAAAATAAATTATAAAAAAAAGAAAAAAATTAACATGCTGAGACTGAAGTTGGGTTAAGTAAAATCTGTTCTTTGTTGAAATTTCAGAGGCAGGATTTCAACATCTGTTTTGAGATCAGGCTGAGTTCTACCCTAAGTTATTCTATATCCTATATAAAACAGTGGATTTCTGGGCTGTGTCTTTACCTGAGAGATGGAGGATGCCTCTGTACATTGGTTGGCAGGTGAGTGACACCATTGGTTTGGCACCATACACATGGCACACACTGATAATGACATTCCTGGGAGTGGGAAAGATCCAGTGCATGAATTCACTGGGGCTATAGTAGGCACATAGGCATATTACAATCATATCAGGAAAGTGGGACCTGAGAGCTTATCAGACACACTAAACCAAGAGAAGGGTGCCACTCCCTCACCAGGACACCAGAAAGAGGCAGATACCTAACACTGTGGTAGAGATGCCTCCACCTACCTGACACCTGATCATTTCTGTGTGTCAACTAACCCAACTTCTGGTTACTCTAGGGCGTTCAGCTCAACCCAGGCTGCTGTTGACAAAGCCTACTTGAATTGTCACTTTCCCAGTATCCTGTTTGGTTATATGGACCTGGTGTCTTTCCATCTGCCTAGACCTAATGCTCTCCAATATCCCTGGCACCTTGCTTTGTATGCTGAATTTGGACCCTGCAACCTTCCTTTATGGAAGCCAAAGCAACTTCTCACTGAAGTCTTCTGGCTAGTTTGGTTTGTTGCTTCACTATAGAGACTCCATTTGCATCTCTCCCTGCCTTTCAGGCTTCTTTTAGCCTTCATAGCCATTCTGTAATCAACATGCATATATACCTATATAAAGACATTGGTAATTAAGATTACAATAAAAAAAATCCCATGTTTGCCTTGGCCAAGGCTAACAAGGAAGACAGGACTACTTAGTCAACTGCAATTAATAATATCACTGTGCCCTGTAAATTTATTCTTACTCAACAAATACACAGGGTGTTCATCTATGTTTCTGACACAGTGCATCATGACAATTCCTATTGTATATCTTGACTTCCAGTGGGATTAGAACCCAGTAAAGCCATCCAAAAATGGTGACCCATCATAAGTTAAAAATGTATTTACTTCATCCAGACTAGGACATCATAGCCGAGCAACACAGCACACTGCACTGTTGTATTGGTTTTGTACAGCATCAGAGAGCAGTTCTGTCCTTCCCACTTACATCTAGTCCTGGGAAACAACATTCAAAACTGGGAAGGATCATTTCTTCAAGTCCCGATAAGCTTATCCCCCACTGTAAAGTACAAAAGTTGTCAGCCAAACTTCTTTTGAGTCAGTGACCATTTTTATTCTGCTTACACACATGACTTGCCTCTGTTTCCTTTTCTGGTGGCCCCTCACTCTGTAGCCTTTCACATCCCCCTCCCCAATGTCACTGACCAGTAGGTCTCAGCAGTATGCAGGTGAGTCTACTGTCAAAACAAAGCCAAGGTGAATTGTTACCCTCATTCTAACCTTTCTTGCCTCTACATCAAGACTCCAGAAACTTCTCTTTTTTTCATAAGCATTGGAATTCAGTACTTTAGTATTTCTTTTATTAAGCTTTACCGGGTCTCCTGTCAGAAGGTATTATTCTTTCAGGGGCATACCCAATTACTTGCAGTTGGCCATAGCCGGCAAGCATAATGGGCAGGGCATGGTCTGAGAAATTCATTGATAGATACGCCAATCACTGGAGGAAATACACTGACTGAGATAACTTCATGTCGCTGTCACCAGGTAAGAGAGTCCTACGAGACCTCTGCACCTCATGAGCTTGTCAGTGATGAAAATACTTCTACATGGATGGTATCTACATTTAAAATCCATGTTCCTTTCCCTCATGCTATCAAAGATGGCTTGTTCGTATCCCCTAGTGGTGGAGGCCACCATTGTGTCTTATGTGTACTTCATAGGCCTGACACAGGATAACCTAGGTGCTGAGCGAGTACTTGGCTAACATCAAACAATAAATAAAAGCCCAGGAGATAAGATAAAATGCTCGGCCTGCATATGTTTCTTTCACTTTTAATTTCCTTCTGTTGAGTCTTCCCTGCTCACCTGTTTGTTGTTTCTGTTCTCTTTATCAACTCTCAGGGATAGGATATTTAATTTAAAGGGTACTTAGAGTCTTTGCCCTTTGAAAAGGAAGAAACTTATAGGAACAAAACCCACCCAAGTATAACATTAGGAGGATAGATGATATTAAGCATCAACTACAGCTCATGATGAAATAAAGGGATACACACTTCCCAAAATATTTTTTTTTTTGAGACAGAGTCTATTGTATACTAATCTGGAAGGGAATTCACTATGCAGTAAAAAATGACCTTGGGTTTCTGGATCTCCTGCCTAGTGCATCCACCTCTTGCTGCTGCTAGTGTTAAAATTATATACCATCATGCCTAGATTTCTGAAGTGTTAGGATTGGAAGTTGAGCTGTGTTCACGTTAAGCAAGATCTCTTCCAACTGCACCGCATCTCCCCATCCCTCCCCTCAATATTGATGAACTGGGTCCCAAATATACTTTACAAGCAGAAACACCAATCCCCTAAGAAGAAAACTCATATGAAGTGAGTCTGGCTGGAGGAGCCAGTCTTCCCTAAGAAGAGATGTCTTGTATATTTAGACCACTGTATCTTCTCTCTGTTTACACCTATCATTTCTGTCCTGGTTTCTCTGGTGCTCCACCCTGTTTCTCACAGACACAGAATGGAGTCTTGGAGGGAGGGACTGTTTCCTCACAAGAAGAGTGAAGCCCTTAAGAATTCAGAAAAGGGTAGAGGATACATTTGAAAGTCTGCTTGGAGCTGGAGATAATTTTGGAATTCTCATGAAAACATCTTGAGCCCTTCCTTTGAAAGCTGCTTCGTGGTCATCCAGACAGTGATGTAGAGTCTCCAGATACGCTCAGTTACACCAGGTCAGGTTGCAGGAACCTGCAGGCGACTGACCTTTCAGAAAGTGAAGACAACCCCACAAAGGCTGTCTATCTCTTGTTGGGTCTAGCAAAATGATTCTTTAAAAAATAAAACTGAGGGTTTTAATTATGATATTTCAAAATTTGAAATAGTAGCAAAATCCCTGAAAACAATGTAAGTGTCAAATCCCCATCGAAATAGAGGTTGGCAGAGACAATGGAGTGTGGTTTCAATGATGTCTATTTTAAAAATAAAGACCCATTTGGGACGGAGGAGCAGAAACTCACTGTTCCATTATCCTTTACCCTTGCCTTTATTCCTCCTTGCCTTTCTCAATCTACCTTGCTCTTCATTCCTGTATTTGAGCTCGGGTTATTGATAGAGGAAAGATGAAAGATTTATTAAGCTACCATAAGAAATAACTTTTTCAAATGCCAAGCAAAATTGATAGGGAAAAAAAAATCCCCTGAGCTAAAAGTAATTTGGAAATGTGATCTTTTAGAAAATATCAAAGGCCTTTAAGAAAATAGGCTGGTTTTTCTGGGTTAAGTCTGATTTGTTGTTAAATGTATATAGCTGCAAACTAAACTCGTCCACTGTTATATAAAACTTTTCTTTTATGGCCCAGGTCTTGCAGCAGAAATGCCCTTCAAAAGTAAGATAATCAAGGTAGATTTTGCGCAGACTTTTTTCCTTTAAATGCTGAATTTTGACTTCACATTGGCTTTGTAATTTCTGTCATGTTCCTTAGTTTTCTAAAAATCATGACACTTTCAGAGAATGATAGGTTTGAAAATTTGCCACATTTTAAGACCTATATTAAGATAGCTTTGAAGAAAATCACTGCATACCATCGTTCATTGCATTGAGTGAGTGCACATTTTCCCATGAATGCCAATCCCTGCAATCCTGTTCTATCAGAGATGTATAAACACACAGGAAAACCCAGCTAGGTGTAAGCTAAGAAACTTAAGCCACACTGTACTTGAGTTTCCTAGAAATTACAAAGCAGGGGCTGTACTACAGGGGAAGAAAGGTTAGGAAGGACCAGGCACCAGCTGAATTCAACAGAGGCCACCTGGATATGGCAAAGACTGTTAATTTCATGCAGTTGCCAGTTCTCATCTTCCCTTTTGAAAATAAAATCCATTGAGTTTTTGTTGGATACATTGTCACCTCTGTAGTAACTTTATCCCCAGGTTTTATTTCTGGGCATGCATTATTTGAATGACGATCACCTATGTTAAATTGGTAAGTGCAAGTTAAAATATAAAGAGTTTGATTTAACTAGTTTTCAGTGGGACACAGTAATAATTGAAATCCTTTTAAAATTAGTTATAAGTATTGCCTTAAGAAAAGAACACGATGAGGTTTTAAGGAGTTTAAAGTTTTAAGGAATAATCAGGATTTTAAGAATGCTTTTATACTTGAATAATAAATTCACTACTAAATTAATGGTTAAAAATGTAATTTGTATTGGACTCCCTACACTGATAACATTTCAAATTTCCAAACAAGGCATAAAAAATGAGATGTGACCTTCTAATAGGTCTGAATCACTGGCTAATTCACAGATGCCCACACTTTATTCACTCTATTAATCAAGTTCCTGGGCAGATGACAGCTACTAGACACAAGAGATAATAGAAAATTGTTCCCCACACAAAAAACAATTGAAGGAGTACACAAGGTCAATCTACTCATCTTTTCTTTGTTCTGGAAAAACAAGAGCAAGGTAGGGTGAGTCTTTTCAGTTCCCAGCTCTTAGACGCCTATCTCCTGAGGTCTTCAATAATTTCAGACTGACCATGTATACCCCATTTTAAAATCAACTCTCACTTTTTCTGAAGAGACCAAACAAATGAATGGAGGTGCATATGCTTGGCAGTTAAGTTGACAATGCCAGTCTCATAAATGCGAGACAAAATATTGATCAAAACGTACCAATTTTAAACCATTAAGGGATGAAAAAGTCTCAGTGCCATTGTGTCTTTTGAAGGCACAAATTGACAGCTTAGCCCACTCTAAGAGTTCACATTTAATTTCATTTGAGATAGCTTCCATTTTCCCCAGGACTTTATAGCATTTAGGTAGTTTCTGTAAGCTTTTCAGAATATTGAAGCACTCAGCCCACAAAGCTGATGATGGAAGGATGATGCGGTGAGAGGGGACTGGTTCTTCTCCATTACTACTTGGGAAAGTGCTGGCTTAGGAGTCAAGGGAAGTGAATTAGAAACCTCACATTTTCCACTTACTAGATGGAGAAGTTGGGTCAAATGTCTCAGCAACTTGCATGTGAGTTTCTTTATTCAAAAATGTCTATTTAAGATTCTGATGGTTTCATACATATTAAGGGGCTTTGTTAATGGAAAATTAACCTTGATATATAAGAGGCTCTATGAGTGTAGGGTATTGAATCAAATCCAGGACAGCATGGACTATTTATTGTAGAACTTTTCTTAATAGATTATACATTTAGATGTGCCCACCACTTTTCTGAAGGGGACCTACAGAAAAAAAGAAACTGGAGTTGAACTAAAAAGAAAAGTCCAGACTGAAGCCTGAGAAGTCTCAGGTTTCATAGACTAGAAATTATCTATCTATCTATCTATCTATCTATCTATCTATCTATCTATCTATCTATCTATCTATCTATCTATCTGTTTTTGTGTGTGCTTGTGTGCCTGTTTGTGTGTTGTATGCATGGGTACACATGTACTATGATGCTATGTACAATTTTCAGGAACAGATTCTCATCCTCTACCATGTGTGTTCTAGGCACTGAACTTAGGTGGACAGATTTGGCAGCAAACACCTTTACAATGAGCTTATAGACAAGTTTTGATCTTTTAAAAGAGTATCTTTATTTATTTGTTAAAAATTTTATATATTTAATACATGAGTGTTCTGCTGCATATATATCTGCATGCCAGAAGAGGGCATCAGATTCCCCTATCGATGGTTGTGAGCCACCATGTGGTTGCTGGGAATTGAACTCAGGACCACTAGAAAAGCAGCTAGTGCTCTTAACTGCTGAGCCATCTCACAAGCCACAAATTCTGAAATGTCTATTGCTCACTTGTACATCCTGAAACATGGTAACTTTTATCACCAAACTTGCTAATAACTAGGTATTTTCAGACTAAACTTGAATCCTAACTTTGGATTATTCTCCAGCTATATATTTTCTGTCTTCACCTTAGGCTGCTGGGCCACAGTTGTTTCTCTACTTTCACACCTTATATTTTGCTCCCATCCCTGGCTAAATGTGCCCATGCCCTCCAATCTAAGAAAGCAGTTCTCTAGTCTGTGTATACAGCCTGTAGTTGCTCAACGAGCATAACAAACAAACAAACAAACAAACAAATTAGAATGAGTCCATAGACACATGCCAGGATGACAACATCTCAGGTATACTTTCAGAGGTCAGACACCTGGGTCCTTATACTTACCCTTCCTATCATTTCTTGTCCCACTAGTCACCAAATCCTGTTGACTTCATGAAGACTGCCTCAGGAGTCGAGTCCTAGCTTAATTCTCATAGAGAAACCTTGCATTATGTGTTAACATTTCCTTTTTGTGAGAGAGATGTCTGAGCCTTACAGACAGATATAAGTAATTTACAAAAATTCACATGACTAGCAATTATAAAAATGGAAAGATTCTTCCAATTTCAAGTTCTTTGCTTCCTCTACTGTCAATCAATCATCATATTCTTCGGTTATGTCTGATTCTTATATCCCTTTCTCTTTCTATTGAAACTAAGTTTCTCAGAAAACAGCCTAGGTATAGACTAGCTTTCATTCCTATAATGGATAGTACATAGTTTTCAATAAGTGCTTGATGAATTTTAGAAAACTGTTATTTTATGTCAAATTAGAACTAGTGAGTTTCCATGCATTTCTGATGTCATTCTCTTGCATTGATTTCTCAGCTCCTGAATAAAAGGAACCCAGGTTTACTAGTTATGCTTTCTAAAACTAGAAAAGCTGACACACAGTAGGTATGCAGTCAGCACCTGTGAGTAATATTGCAAATACTAGTACATCATTTTTACTCTCCGTGTCTTTAGAAAAATGAGCCTCTCTACCCTGGATTTCCAAGATGGTATGTCAGAGAGCAATTGATTTAAGGTTCGACCTTATAGCTCTTAGAAGGACAGAATAACACCAAATGAATGCGGCTGTTGAGGAGATGCAATGGGTAACATGTGGATTGTTTTGCTTAAGATGAGTACTCTTACACTAGAGGAGAAAATCTGCAGGATTTAGAGCTAGTGGACAAAGGTTTCACGCTTGATATTTAACGCAAAATCCTCAAAAGGAAAATTGATAGACTAGATCCTGTAAAAATTCAAAGCTGTTACTCTACAAGAACATCTGTAAAGAGGATAAAAATGTATGCTACAGATTGCACATAAGAATTCCCAAGCCACAAAAGTAACAAAGAACCAATATATAGAGTGTGTAAAGGACTCCAAAATTCAACAGTAAAGCACACAATCTTATTGGAAAATAGGCAGAAGAGATTTTTAGATCGTGAAAAGTTGTTCAACATCACTTCATCATGAAAATGAACATTAAAACACTCACTGGCTCACAAAACCAAAACTAATAGCTGTGAATTTGCGAGAGAAGTCTGTAGGGAAGAGGGAGGGTAGAGAGAAGTACAGAGATGAGGAAGGGTGGGGCTGAGAGTCATGTGTGTGTGTATTATATACACATTTGAAGTTGGCAAAGAACACATTTAACTAATACAACTAATTCTGGAAGTCCTTCTGCCTTCAGGATAAGCTAGTCAATAACAGGGAAAACCAGATGCCTAAAGCAGAGGAAGTTTGTGACTTTATGGTATAGTTGACTTGTAAACATACTGGTAAATATATGAATCTATGTTATGGTGAAAACTGTGATCACAGTAGCAATCAAAGTTTATACAATACTTGGATCATTGTAGATGCATTAATACACTAACCAATACCTTCTCACCCTTTATGAAGTCAAGATAGTGTAGTTGAAACACTAAAAAGTATGGATTGATAGGACTAACATAGTGAAAATGGCCATCTTTCCAAAAGCAATCAATAGATTCAATGTAATTCCCATCAAAATTTCAACACAATTCTTCACCAGTCTTGAAAGAGCAATTCTCAACTTCATATGGAAAAACAAAAAACCCAGGATAGATAAAACAATCTCGAACAATAAAAGAACTATTGGAAGAACCACCATTCTTGACTTCAAGCTGTACTACAGAGCAACAATAATAGAAACTACATGATATTAATGCAGGGACAGGTTGATCAGTGCAATCAAATAAAAGACCCAGAAATAAATCAATATACCTACAGACACTTGATTTTTGACAAAGAAGTCCAAGCCATAAAATGGAAAAGGCATTTTGAAAAAATAATGCTGGTCTAAATAGATGTCTACATGTAGAAAAATGCAAATAGACCTACATTTATCATCCTGTATAAAACTCAAGTCCAAAAGATCAAAGACCTCAACATAAAACTAGATACACTAAATCTAATAGAACAGAAAGTGGGGAATAACCTTGAACTTCACAGGACAGAAGACAGCTTCCTGAACAGAACATCAGTGGGTAAGGTCAACAATTAATAAATGTGACCTCATGGAACTGAAGGACTTCTGTATATCAAAGGACGTGGTTAATGGGACAAAATGACAGCTTGCAAAGTGATCTTGGAAATAGATCTTCACTAAGATTTTATGTGACAGAGGGCTAATATCCAAATTATACAAAGAGCTCAAGAAGATGTTAGACAACAACATACCAAATAATACAATTTAAAAATGAGGTACAGAGGTAAACACATAATTCTCAACAGAAGAATCTCAAATGGCTGAGAAGCACATAAAGAAATGTTTGATGTCCTTAGCCATCAGGGAAATGCAAATCAAAACGACTCTGAGGTTCTACTCTACACCCACTAGAATGGCTAAGATCAAAATGTCAAGGGAGAAGTTGTGGAGAGAAGGGAACATTCCTTTACTGCTGGTGGGAGTGCAAACTTGTATAACTACTCTGGAAATCAGCTTGGCAGTTCTCAAAAAATTGGAAATACCTGAAAACCCAGCTTTACCAACCCTAGGCATATACCCAAAGATGTTCCCCCATCCCACATGGACACCTGTTCATCTATGTTTATATCAGCTTTATTCATAATAGCCAGAAACTAGAAACAACCCAGATGTTTCCCAACTGAAGAATGGATACAGAAAATGTGGTTCATTATACATTGGCATACTATACAGCTATTGAAAATGAGGACACCATGAATTTTGCAGGCAAATGGATGGAACTAGAAAATATCATCCTGAGTGAGGTAACCCCAGACCCCAAAGGGCATGCATGGTATATACTCACTTATAAGTAGATATTAGCGAAAAACAGGATAACCATGCTATAATCAACAGACCCAAAGAAGCCAACTAACAAGGAGGGCACAAAGGAGGATGGCTGAATTTTTCTCAGAAGGGGAAACAAAATAGATATGGGAGGTTGAAGGAAGAAGGGAACTGAATGGGAGAGGGAATTGGGAAGGGGGGGTCATATGTAGACAGACCAGGGCAGAGAGAAGGGAAATCAAATTGGTAGTGTCTGGGGGCAGCCTTTAGGACATGCCAGACACCTGGGATGGGTGGAGGACCCAAGGTGTATATAGAGGCAACTCTAGCTGAGATTCCTAGCAATGGGGGATATAGATTCAGAAGTGGGCACTTCTTCTAGCCAGACATGACTCCCAGTGGAAGGATGAGGACAGTAACCCACCCACAAAACCTTCGACCCAAGATCTGTCATGCCTGGAAAAAGTACAAGGACAATGACAGAGCAGAGACGAAGTGTATGACTAACCACTAACTGCACCACACTGAAAATCATCCCACGGGCAAAACCCAATCCCTGATACTATTAATGTTACTTGGTTATGTTTGCAGACAGGAACCTAGATAGCATGACTATCCTCTGAGAGGATATATATATATATATATATATATATATATATATCTCCTATATATGCTTATATATGCTTAATAAATGTTTGTTGACTGACTTATGAGGTCATCTAAATCTAAGCTGACTGGTTAAGTGGAGGTCAGGCTACATTATTGTTTATCACATATTTTCTTTTATAAACTTTCTCTCAAGATCTGATACCCGACTTTCTTCCTGGAGACGCGTTGCATTATATGACTTCATTAAAATATATACTTCTGGCTCTTTTAAGTATAATGTCAAGGAACCTTCAGTTTTGTAAATTTTTACTTTGACAAATGAAAGAAATAGCATGTAGTGTAAGACTCTAGTGAGCCTTAGTTTACTGGAGACCCCTGAGTGAACAACATGGAGCCAGGTATCGTTGCAAAAGCAAGAGCAATTTTATTGTTCCAGCATGCTGGGGTCATCCTGCATCCAAAAGGAAAGGTGACCCTGCACAGCTTGTTCAGGGGACATTCATGCAGTTTTCAGGGGTAGCATAGAGAAACAGCAGCTAGGCACAATATGTTTGGCAGAACAGTGTGACTTTTAAACTGATTGTTTTTTAGGGAATGAGGTGGCCAGGAATTCCTTTGTCCGTGGGTGGCCAATGGTCGGTCCTGTGGGATGTGTCTATGTGCTCTGGGCCTCCCCTACTCACAGGTCGGTCTTTCCTCCTGTTGTCTGAGGAATGTTGATTAGTCTCTCTCTTCCAGGGCCTTTCCTGAGCTGACCAGGAGTGTTAGTTAGCTTCTCCATTCCTGAATCGACCCCTTCAGTAGCAAATAGTGAAAAACAAAAAAAGTGTTCTGATGATATTTTCCTTGAGCATGAATCAATGGCTGATGTATAAATAAGTCAATATTGAAAAGAACCACAAAATCCAAAATCTCTCTCTCTCTCTCTCTCTCTCTCTCTCTCTCTCTCTCTCTCTCTCCTGTCTCTCTCTCTCTCTTCTGTCTCTGTCTGTCTCACACATACACAGAGAGACATGAGCATACATTCTCATGTATATCATCTATATTGACTTAGAGAAAACAAGCTTGCCCTTGGGCAGAAATATTGTACAAATTATATTATGCATAGACAAGATAGATCTGTTTTTAAACAGTAAGAAATACTTGCTAAGAAGCATTAATGATCATGCAGTTATGTGAGACTGGCTATAACAACAGCTTTTATTTGTTTTGTAGACAAAGAACACTGGATGGAGTCTTCCAAATAGAACCCCACTTGGGTAAGGTGAGTGGACATCACCAAGAGACGGCAGAGAAACCACATCCTGACGTACTGTCATGTGCAAAGAGCTGTTAGAAATGTCTGGAAGAAAACCTCGATTCTCTTTGTGTTTTCTTAATATTCAAGCAGTTACAACTTCCATTTATTTGGAAAGAAAAATTGTAGTGCTTGACAAACGATCCTGGTAGGTAAGAAAACAGAGGGTTTAAAAAACAAAATTATTTTTTATCTTTTTTAAATAGTGTAAATCTTTTGTAAGGTTATGGAGAACAATGGCCACCCACACTTGGGGTAAGAGCTGAACATTTGTGCAGGTGTACATGCAGGCAGCTGGGCCTTGTGCTGAGCAATGCAGAGTTGCAGCCCTTGGCTTTTTAAATTGAAAATAGATCTTTTCATACAACACATTCTTATGGCAATTTTCCTCCCTCAAATCCTCCCAGATCCTCCCCAACAACCTTTCCTTCTCTCCCTCTGGACTTTGTGTAGAGGTTGAGAGACCCTGGAACACTCAGTTCTAAATGAGATGTCTCTATCAAATCCCTCTACTCAAGGTTCTGAACTCGGTGGAAGAGGAGACAGAAAGAGTGTAAGAGCCAGGGGGAGTGGAGGACACCAATGAAACAAGAATTTCTAAACATAGCAGGACCAAGGCACATATAAACTCACCAAGACTGTTGGCAGCATGCACAGGGAATGTACAGATAGGATCCCAGTACTAAGGGGAGACACAAACACAACCCCCATCCCTAACTGAGAAGATATATGTCCAGTTGATAGCTGTTCACAAATAAAAAAAAATAGTTTTTTTCCCCACAGAGTCTCACTACAGATACAAACCAGTGCTAAGGGAAGGCCCATGCCCAGCAGTAGATGGCCAACACAAAACGAACCCCACAAGGGTCCCGGAGACTCATGAGTAAAATACCTGGTTAGAAGATCAGCATGTATGTGGAAATCTGATACCCAAGCCAGTTTTCAGAAAGCTTGACTCCCATTGAAGAAAATTTCACTTTTCTTCATCTTACCTTAGTAATGTGTTTATATCTGCAGAGAACCATGCAACATGGGGGATGGAGAGATGAATTAGTAGTAAGAGCCCTTGATATGTTAGGAGAGGATGCAGGTTCAATTCCCAGCAACCACATGACAGCTCAAAGTGGTTTGTTACTGCAGTCTCAGGGGATCTGATACCAATTTCTGCATTCTAATGGTATTGCACACATGCTACATACACATACATTTGGGCAAACACTCATACACATAACATACAAATAAGTAAAATCTTAAGCAATGCAACATTTTTATTTCTTAGGCTTTGATCTCTTCATTAAAAATCTATTTTTAATGCTGTTTGTTCCTTTGGATCAGAGGACAGCATTTGTCACAATCTGTCTCAGGTGACTGAAATCTATTTGTCTCTCAATTATAATACTACTAATGTTGTCATTACACACCAGTATACATCTCTCCTAGTCAAATAATTCGATTTTTATTCTGCAAAATGATGACACCAGAGTTCTAGGGCTGTCTCCAAAAGGTCACATTCTAGAAATTCTTTAAACATTTTAAAATGGCCAGTGTTCTATCTTGTGTTCTCAGGCTTGAGTCCTATTACAGTGCAAATAAATCTCAAAAAAAAAAAACTAATGCATTTTTTCCAACCAAGATATATGTTCAGATATATCACTGAACAATTTTAAGTACAGAACATATCAAGGATCATTCCTCTTCCCATATAAATATTTCCTAAGCCTGAAATACCTACAAAGTAGGTGTAATTTTCTTTAGGTCCAAGGGTCAGAAAACCAACTTGAACTTGCTTAGGTATGAGAGAAAATTGACTGAGACCTCTCACTAGGCTGAAATGATGGTAGATTCGAAACAGGCTTTAGAAATAAAAAAACAAAAACAACACAAATAAGACTTGTGCAGAGAGATGCCTTCCAGAAGCTTTTTAGTAGAGAAGGTGGGCTCTGCTCCTCCTCTCCTTTCTCCTCTGCCTTTCCCTTTGTCCTGTTCTATCTCTTCTTCCTCCCCTTTCTTTCCTCTTTCCATTTTTTCTACTCTTGCTGTATCCAATAACAACAATTGCAGTGAATAATACAAGTAATAGTGAGGCTGGCTGTATAGTCCTCTGCACTTTAGGTCTTTGGGTTTCTGATTTGACTCCTGAGAACTGAGCTATAAATCTATCAGTTCTTTGTAGAAAGTTTCTCCTTCTCCTCACTTCTAAAGATCTTTGGAGCTTCTAAATTTAGCTGCTTCATCGATGTCTGTTCTTATTTATTATATTCCAAGCTCATTCTTTTTAATTCTGATTCTTTATATCTTCTGCAGTTTTGGAACTTTCTTTGAATAGTACCTTTTGCCCTCTCCTATTCTTTTTGTATACTCTGTCTTTTAAATTTAAGTTGATGCTTGTTTTAGTTAGGACTTTATTTCTGTGAAGACACCATGACCAAGGCATTACAAAGGAAAACATTTAATTGAGGCTGGCTTACAGTTTTCAAGGTTAAGCCAATCATCATCATGGCAGAAAGCATAGCAGCCTGCAGGCAGACGCAGTACTGGAGGAGCGGTGAGTTCTGTATCTTGCAAGAGGCAGTCTTGAGAAGACTACTATCATACTTGGCATACCTTCAGCTTTTATATGAGACCTCAAAACCTGCCTCCACAGTGACACACTTCCTCCAACAATCCCATACCTCCTAATAGTGTCAAGCTTAGTGCCTTAGCCCCTAAGGGCCAAGCATTCAAACATGAATTTATGGGGGCCAAACCACCACATTCTACTCCCTGCATAGGCTTATAGCCATAGCTTAATGCAAAATGCATTTTGTCCAAATTCAAAAGCTCCCATAGTCTATCACAGTCTCAACAATGTTTAAGACTCAGAAGTTTGAAATCTCTTCTGAGACTCATACAATCTCTTAACTGTAGTCCCCTATAAAAACCAAAATACAAGAACAGGTCACAAACTTCTGACACCATAGGATCTATGGTACCATTTCAAATATCACAGTGAGGAAATACTGTGCCGAAGCAAGACAGAAAACCAGCTGAGAAAACTCCAAACTCCATGTCTCCATGACTGATGTCCAACTCCTTTCAGCTTTGTTGACTGGAACACAATTCTTCTCTTGGACTGATTCCACTCCTTGCTAGCAGCTTTCCTCAGCAGGTGTTCCATGGCTCTGGCATCTCTAATATCTTGGGGTTATCCAAGGCAAGGTCAACTGCACAGCTTCTTGTTCTAATGCCTGGGATCCACGTATGATTTTCTAGGCTCCTCCAAAGGGCTTGAGTCACTTCTCTAGCTCTGTCCTCCATAGCCATCTACACTCTTGACTCTTCTCTATTGCTGCTACTGTTCTTGGTGGCCATCCAATGGTACTGGCATCTCCAATATGCTAGGATCTATCACCACATGTAGTCTGTACTTTCACCTCTTATAGGCTGTCTTCATGCTGCCAACCCTCAACTTCTTTGCATGACCCCTTCAGTCCTGGGCCTTCAACTGACACTGAGGTTGTATCTTCACCAATGGCCTTTCCCGGTGTCTCACAGTGCCAAGCCTCAGCTGCTTGCCATGACCTCTTCATGCCATCAAAACCATTCCACCTTAGTGATTCTTAAAAATTACCCACTCCGGTTGCCAACATGATGTCTGTCTCTGGAACACCTTTTTTATGTTTTCAGAAAAAACCCTCCTCCTCCTCCTCCTCCTCCTCCTCCTCCTCCTCCTCCTCCTCCTCTTCCTCCTCCTCCTCTTCCTCCTCCTCCTCTTCCTCCTCCTCCACCACCACCACCACCACCAAAAGCTTCCCAGATTTTTCCTCAGTGATGCTGGTCTCTTCCTAATCACTTCTAATTTCTTAGATCCAGCTAGCCAGCATCCATGTCCCAGTAACCCTTTCTATTCTTGACTCTAAAGCCAGTCACATAGCCAAAGCTGCCAAGTTCTGATGCTTACTGAGGCTGGAACATGGTTCCCTCATTCAATGACATCGTCACTGGCTTTCTGATTTTGATGGTTACCTTCAGTACCTAAGCTTTGATGTCCTGGAACTTGCTCTGTAGACCAAGCTGGCTGCAAACTCAGAGATCTTCCAGGTTCTGCCTTCAGAGTGCTGGAATTAAAGTTGCATATCATCACACTTCGTTTTTAAATTTCCTTTTCAAAAATTGAAAGCTTAGTTGCATGGGGTCTTACTCTGAGCTTGCCACTCCCTGTATTTAATTTAATATCTGGCTTTTTCTTAATTTCTTTATCTCCTTGAATACAGGATCTAGCTCCATTCCATGTTTTGGTGCTTCCTTTCTTCTCAATGTACACACTGTCTATTTTTACTTGCTCAGCTTGCTCCTTTTTATTATAGATCTACATAAGAGTGAACACTAGTAGCCACGTAACAGAGTCTATACTAGGCTGTTTTGAGATTTCTTCTGCCAATGGAATTAAACCAAAACTCTTGACTTCAGCATCAGACAGACATTTTGAACAAGGGCAAAAAGCAGCTACATTTTTCACCAAAATGTCAGCTGTCCGGGGTGTGCACTCGCCAGCGAGGTCACACACAGACACCTAAGTTCTTCTGCAGATCTTTATTAGGATGTTATAGAGGAAAGACCCGCTGGAAGAAGGCCAGCTGGTGGAAAACCGGCTGGGAGAAAAGGCCCCGAGCCCCAAGAAGGTCCTGGTTAAATACCCCCTGGAGTGGCGTGTACATATCTGGTTGGTTAATTGCCCATAAAATCCTATATGCCCCGGGATGGGCTGTGACTTCCCGCGCTTTCCCCTTACACAAAGGCAATAAATTACAGAACTTGTGAGAGTATCAGATTGCCAGCTCTGTCTCTGCCTTCCACGGCTCTCTACAGTCAGCCACAGGAAAGATCTCAAGGCAACATCTAAAATTCTTCTCCTCTGAAACTCTTGATCTAGGCCCTTGCAGCCCAAATCATCCTTAGCAACACTGTCTTCTATGTTCCTACTAGTATAACTCATTAAGCAGTGCTTAAAGGATTCCACTGCTTTCTTAACCCCAAATCTCAATGTCCATGTTCTTCCAAACAAACACATGGTCAGGCCTATCACAGTAATACCCAGTCCCTGGTAAGAACTTCTTTCTTAGTCACTATTATATTGCTATGAACCGTGTTTATGAGTTGACCAAGTCAACTTATAAAATAAAGCATTTAATTGGGATCTTGCTTACAGTTTCAGATGTTTAGTCCAGTATCATTATGGCAGGGAGCATGGCAGCATACAGGCAGACATGGTACTAGAGAGGTATCTGAGAGTACTTTTATTTAGATTCATAGGTAGGAGAGAGAGAGAGAGAGAGAGAGAGAGAGAGAGAGAGAGAGAGAGAG
>NW_021604764.1:3499697-3532040 GCF_004785775.1 Grammomys surdaster
GAGAGAGAGAGAGAGAGAGAGAGAGAGAGAGAGAGAGAGAGAGAGAGAGAGAGAACATAATGAAATGTTGACTTTTTCCTTACCCCTTTTCTAAAGCAGTGTCTCCTGATCCCCAAGGTCCATCCTGCACAAGCACCTAGAAGCATCTCCAAAGCATTTTCTGTAGAGGTGCCAGGATTAGCTAGCTAATAGGGAGGCTTTCATAGACAAATTTCTATGTTTTACCGAGACAGCTGCGGTACAAATATGGAGGCAGTGTTCCAGTTCACACTATGGAGCTGGGCAAAAGGAAGAATAGAAGAAAGGTGATTAAAATATGGGCATCCCTCTCTCTAGATCTTTATATCAAAACTATAATCTGTGCACAAAGTGAGAGTAGAATGAAATTTCGAGGCAGGCCACGGTGCTGGGGACTTGAGAGAGTATGATAGCAAAGAGTTTTCATTATCCCATATCTCACCAAGTGTCTTAGGAAAACCTACTCTTCTACCAACCCCTTTGTGTCAGTTGAGTTTACCATAGAGTAGCATGCAAAGCTTCACCAGCTTCTATCCACACTACAGTCAAGGAAAAGCCTGCTGAAAGCACATGTGTAAGCAAAGCCTGTAACAGAGGGATACACAGTGAGACGTTTAAGAGCACAGATCCTGTCCATTTCTATTTCCTTTTATTCTTTCCTTTGGGACACAGTGTTTATATTCTCTAAGTTGATATCCTCATTTTTAAATGGATTTATTAGCTGGTGTTAGTGCCTCTACCTTAAAGGTTAGTTCTTGAAGTATTTAAAAAAAGATAAACACTCAGGTAGCTCCATGCCCAGTATGTAATACATGTTTAATAGTAAATATTGTTTTTACTTACATAAAATCATCCATGATGGAAGAACTTTTGTTTGTCTCCATAACCCTTCTTAGTTGTTCATTTGCTTCTTTGTTTTAATAAACACTGATTTTCTGTAGTTGCTCATATTTCTTTCTATAGCTCAGGGATAACTTCTAAAACATGTAGATAATTCTAGTAATGTCATTTCTCCCTGTAAGTGATTCTGTTTGAAGTGATAACATGATTCTGTTCAGTGAGTATGAGAGAAGACTGTCAGAACAAGTTTCTATTGTTTTCTCCTGAAGGGGATTGCATTTTTATGTTTATCATGTATCATGTATTCTAATACGGAGTTTATGAATACACACAAGAATGTATGTATGTGTGTGTGTGTGTATGTATGTATGTATGTATGTATGTATGTATGTGTATGCATCCAGCACATGCCACAGCAGGCAAGTAGAGTCAGAGGACAATTTGTGGGGGCTGGTTCTCTCCTTCCACCATGTAGGGTCTAAAGGGTTAGATCTAATCATCAGGACTACTGACAAGTGCTTTTATTTATTGCTATCTTGTTGTTTGTTGTTGTTTTAAGACACATGCATGGGACAGCATGACCTGTTCTACAGAGTTCAAGCTTGGAACTTGAACTTCTTGTGTGGCATCGTGGGAGCCTAAGGGGATGTCCTTCTGAGAGAAGAAGCCAGCAATCCCAGTAGCAGAGAGACAGCAGGAGCTGAGCTTCTGATGAAGAACCATGATCCAACCAATCAGGGAAGAACCATACTTTCTTGTTAAGGAGAATACATTTCCTTATTTAAGCTCATTGGGTGAGATTTTCCTTAAGTAGAGACAAAAGCATCCTATGGGACTCTGAAAATGACTCAACAAAGTGTGGCACTTTGGTGTCCAGAGTTAGAGGAAGACACACAAACCCCCCTGACCTTCCCTCAGCCATTGAATATCTGGAATCTCCAACTCTTTTTTTCCTGTGGCACAGGGAAAGGCTTCTGTGATGCTCTCTGTCTGACTAATCAAATTTCCAAGAATGGTGTCCCTATGGAGTCTCAGTAACCTGGAAGGATTAGTCACTGCAAGGAACCTGAAAATCAACTGAAACTTGAGTGCAGGGGAATTTTGAGCGAGGCCATTGTTCTTCTGTTTTATCCCTCTCTAAAAACAAACAAACAAACAAACAAACAAACAAACCACTTACTATCTCCATAAGGCTACAATACAGTTCCCTTTTCCATTGCACTTAATTACCCATGCAGGAGTCAGTATCAAAAATTCAAAGACATCTCTTCAATCCATAGCACTGTGGAAAGGTTGCCTTGAAGAACCACAGATCTCCATTCATTTTTCTCCCTTCTGACTTCTGTCATCTCCCACAATGACTCCTGACCACTTTGAACCCTATCAAGAGAGATTTGGAAGGATGTTAACAACTTCAGACAGGGTGAGGTGGGAGGAGGGAATGGACAACAGTACCTGACAGCCAGAGAAGAGGAGGTGGCAGGGGGAATGCTGTTTTGGAATAAGGCACTTTTTGACTTAGTTAGCTGAGGACCTTGGTTGAGCTATGTGTAATGAATGCTAGGAATCTCATTTGATGCAGAAAATGGAGAAAAAGTTGCTACCAGTCAGAGCAAATGGGCATTAGCCTAGTCCCTACTCAAAGAGGACTATGATGAAGAAATGCATGTCAGTGCAGACTGGCTTGAAACCAATAGTCTGAAGCCCTATGTAGGAATTCACCTTGTTTTTTTCTGGTTGTTTTCTTGAAACATTCTGTCCCCAAAATGTATTTTTTCCTAAAGTTTAAATCATTGTTTCAGAATAATGCCCTTGATATTGCTTTGTTTACATCTTGTTCTCATCTTCATTTTTATGGTTTTTTTTTATCTCATTTTGAAACAAGGTCTTATGAAGCCCAGGCTGGTCTTAAACTTGCCATATAGCCAAGACAGGCCTTGAACTCCTGATCCTCTGGTTTGAGGAGTTACAGCTGTGTGGGACCATAGTTATATTGGGTGGTAGTGGTGGTGGTGGCAATGGTTGGTTGGTTGGTTGGTTGGTTGGTTGGTTTGATATATCCTGGTCATAAGTTCAGATTCCAAGAAGCATTTCAGTTTGTGTCAGCCTGCCTGCTCATTCCTCTCCTCTTCCTCCTCCTCCTCCTCCTCCTCCTCCTCCTCCTCCTCCTCCTCCTCCTCCTCTTCCTCCTCCTCCTCTTCCTTTTCCTCCTCCTTCTCTTTTTCCCTGTCTTAGTGTTCTATTGCTGTGAAGAGACACTACAACCAAAGCCAAAGAAAATCATATAATTGGATCTGGCTGACAGTTTCAGAGGTTTAGTCCATTATCATCATGGAGGGAAGCATTGTGGCTCAAGGCAAACATGGTGCTGGAGAGGGAGCTGAGAGTTCCACATCTTGATCAACAGGCAGCAGGAAGACGAAGAGATAGTAGGTAGGCCTGGTTTAAACATTTGAAACTCACAGCCTGCTTCCCGTGACATACTTCCTCCAACAAGGTCACATCTACCCTAACAAGGCCATAGTTCCTAATCCTTGTTCAGTAGTGTCAGTTCCTAATGACAGAGAATTCAAGTATACGAACCTATGAATGACATTCCTATTCAAAACACTACATTTTCCTTCCTTCCGTCTTTCTTCCTCCCTCCCTTCCTTCCTTCTTTCCGGTTTTCATTCCTTCCCTGACCCTTGATTGTGGTCTTTTGACTCAATCTGCATCAGCACACTACTCTGAGAACTAGATGATTTAGGATCTCAGATCTCAAATCCCAAATATTGTTTCAAATATTCAACTAAAATAAGATTCGAGTTCTTAATACTGTTCTTTCTCAGACAGACTTTCAGGTAATCAGACAAAAGAAAGCAGATAAGAAATGTCCCACTCAGCTAACAACAACAACAACAACAAACCTTCCACAAAAATATCAATCAAAGACAGAGAGGGTAGTACAGAACAGTGTAACTATCTTCCCTCTAAAAATAGGCCACAAATAACATTTTCACTGTAATAAACAAGAAGAGTTCAGCTGTATGTGACTTGAAACCAGGAAGGCCTTCACCCCTGTGCTGGAGTTTTCAATCCCAGTCTTCTCTTCAGAGGTAACCACTATGAACGGACATGCCAAACTGCATGGGGAAAAGCATTGTGCCACAGTGCTTCCTTCCATTATGATAATGAGACCTCAGCTCCTCACAAAGAACTATATACATAAGTCAGGAAATTAAGGAGCAGGAGATATGGTTTTCCCTGGGAGCAGGAGATATGGTTTTCCCCAGGGAAGAACACACCAATAGATTGTCCAATGCCAAATCGTAAGCTTTGAAAAGGTATTTACAAGTAACACTATACCAATTGAGTAGGTTACATTTAAGAAGATATATATACACACATATCTCCATGTAATAACAATTGATAAGAAGGAGGACTTGAATCTGAAGAACAGTGAGGAGTGGTATATGAGAGCGTTTGAAGGAAGGAAAGGGAAAAGAGAAATAGAATAAAAAAAAAACAAACCAAAAAACAAAGAAAAAACAAAAAAAGAGTTAGATGTATACATCTTTCCAGATATTTATGTACTTGAATAAATCTATGTTAGGTATGACAAATTTATGGGAAAGTCAGAAGCAAATTATAGCTCTTTTGTGGCATGGAGAGGTAGAGCATCAACATTAGTACAGAAAAAGTCAACATAATCTTCAAAATTAGAATCTGGCCACTTAGACAAAAACTCATAGTTAAAGCAATGATCAACATAATTCACTTTTCACTTCCACGGCAGGGGGCCTCCTATGGATTAATAGCATTCCAGTTAGACCAGATTTAGATGTAGTCAGTCTAACTGGGCATGGGAGAGGTCCAGGAAGGAAGTTGGCAGTTTATGTGATTCGTACAAATGTCAGGAGTAGTATCTAACAGGGCAAGACAGATTTCAGCAAGGCCTCTCTAGACAGTTTCAGGACTCTGCTGATTTTTTTCTTCTTCTCTGGTAAAGTTGGGGTCATCATTGACAGTTGTTCATTTTTTAGGTATTTGTGGTATTTGTGTGCTTGACATTTTTGGGTGTCCTCATAATGCCTCAGAGCATTCTTTTTTTTTTCTGAACTTTTTTTTTTATTGGATGTTTTATTTACATTTCATATGTTGTCCCCTTACCTCATCTTCCACCCACTCAGGAACCCTCTTCCACTCACCCCTCCTCCTTCTTCTCTGTGGATGTAACCCTACCTACCCTCCCACTCCCACTTCCCCACCCTCAAATTCCCACCCCCTGGGGCGTCCAGCCTTCATGAGGTCAAAGATCTCTTCTTCCACCTATGCCCAGCAGGGCCCTCTGCTCTTACATATACAGCTGAAGCCCTGGATCCCTCCCTAAGTGCTCCCAGGCTGGTGGTTTAGACCCTGGGAGCTGTGGTTGGTTGGTATTGTTGTTCTCCTCATGGGGCCACAAACCCATTCAGCTCCAATGGTCTTCACTCTAACTCCTCCACTGGGAACCCCATGATCAGTTCAACGGTTAGTTGTGAGTATCTGCCTCTGAATGTGTCAGACTCTTGCAGACCTCTGAGGAGACATCTATATCAGGCTCTTATCAGCATGCACTTCCTGACTTCCACATCAACATCTACCCTTGGTGACTGCACATGGGATGGATACTCAGGTGGAATGGTCTTCAGATGGCCCCTTCTTCAGTTTCTGTCCCTCACTTTGTCTCCATATTTGTTCCCTTGAATATTTTGTTGCTCCTTCTAAGAAGGACCGAATCACCCCCACTTGGTCTTCCTTCTTCATGAGCTTCATGTGGCCTGTGAGTTGCATCTTGGGCATTTCAAGGTTCTAGGCTAATATCCAATAATCAGTGAGTGAATACCATGTGTGTTCTTTTGTGATTGGCTTACCTCACTCAGGATGATAATTTCTAGTTCCATCCATTTACCTAGGAACCTCTCAAATTCATTGTTTTTAATAGCTGAGTAATACTCCATTGTGTAAATATACCACATTTTTTTAATCCATTCCTCAGTTGAAGGACATCTGGGTTCTTTCCAGCTCCTGGCTATTATAAATAAGGCTGCTATGAACATAGTTGAGCATATGTCCTTGTTATATGTTCGAGCATCTTCTGGGTATATGCCTAGGAGTGGTATAGCTGGATCCTCAGGTAATGCTATGTCCAATTTTCTGAGGAACCGCCAGACTGATTTCCAAAGTGGTTGCACCATCTTGCAGTCCCACCAACAATGGAGGAGTGTTCCTCTTTCTCCACACCCTTGCCAGCATCTACTATCACCTGAGTTTTTAATCTTAGCCATTCTGACTCGTGTGAGATGGAATCTCAGGGTTGTTTTGATTTGCATTTCCCTGACAACTAAGGATACTGAACATTTCTTTAGGTGCTTCTCGGCCATTCGAGTTTCCTCAGTTGAAAATTCTTTGTTAAGCTCTATACCTGTTGGGAGCCGACTCCTAGCCGAAAGCAGCTATCATCTTTGCAGCCATCTCAGGCCATATACCCTGACAAGAGACTTGTTTTCAACAGCCCGCAACAGCTGAGCACACTCTGATAAACATCTTGTTTTCCTCACATATCTTGTTTTGCTGTTTAGTGCTGCCAGAAGCTAGGTGCACGTGGTCTCCTCACTGCTAGCTAGGTGCATGTGATATCCACACTGCTAGGTACATGTGGTCTCCTCACTGCTAGCTAGGCGCACGTGCTATCCATGCTGCAAGGCACATGACTAGTGCCTTCAGCTGTGCTTGTCCACGAGGGCAAGGCACGTGGTAAAGGGTATAAATACCCAGGATTTCTTTCCAATAAAGAGACTTGAAGAGACTTGAAGAAACTTGATCAGACTCCCTGTCTTTTCTCCATTCTTCGCGTCTCCATCTCCACTCTCTCTCTCTTGCTAGGCCCTGACCTGCTGACCGGAGCAGCAGAACGACCGTTACAAAGTGGTCCCCCGAACGTGAGGCAGCTCGGGCAGCTACAAAGTGGCGCCTCAATGTTGGAGCTCCAGTAAGCGGGATACAGTGAAGGACACAGCGGGAATTGGAAGCATGCATCCTCACTCCTAAGCTGGAGACCCTGCTGACTGACCCAACAGGTTGCTACATATACCCCATTTTTAAATAGGGTTATTTGGTTGTCTGGAGTCTAATTTCTTGAGTTCTTTGTATATATTGGATATTAGCCCTCTATCAGATGTAGGACTGGTAAAGATCTTTTCCCAATTTGTTGGTTGTCGTTTTGTCCTATTGAAAGTGTCCTTTGCCTTACAGAAACTTTGCAATTTTATGAAGTCTCATTTGTCAATTCTTGATCTTAGAGCATATGGCATTGGTGTTCTGTTCAGGAACATTTCCCCTGTGCCGAAGTATTCAAGGCTTTTCCCCACCTTCTCTTCTATTAGTTTCAGTGTATCTGGTTTTATGTGGAGGTTCTTTATCCACTTAGACTTGAGCTTTGTACAAGGAGATAGGAATGGATCAATTTTCATTCTTCCACATGTTGTCCTCCAGTTGAACCAGCACCATTTGTTGAAAATGTTGTCCTTTTCCTATTGGACAGTTTTAGCTCCTTTGTCAAAGATCAAGTGACCATAGGTGTGTGGGTTCATTTCTGGGTCTTCAATTCTATTCCATTGATCTTCCTGCCTGTCTCTGTACCAATACCATGTAGTTTTTATCACTATTGCTCTGTAGTACAGCTTGAGGTCAGGGATGGTGATTCCTCCAGAAGTTCTTTTATTGTTGAGAATACTTTTTGCTATCCTGGGTTTTTTGTTATTCCATATGAATTTGAGAATTTCCTTTTCTAACTCTGTGAAGAATTGAGTTGGGATTTTAATGGGAATTGCATTGAATCTGTAGATTGCTTTTGGCAAGATGGCCATTTTTATTTTATTAATCCTGCCAATCCATGAGCATGGGAGATCTTTCCATCTTCTGAGATCTTCTTCGATTTCTTTCTTCAGGGACTTGAAGTTGTTGTCATACAGGTCTTTCACTTGCTTGGTTAGATTCACACCAAGGTATTTTATATTATTTGCGACTATTGTGAAGGGTGTCATTTCCCTAATTTCTTTTTCAGTCTGTTTATCTTTCATGTAGAGGAAGGCTACTGATTTGTTTGAGTTGATTTTATAACCAGCCACTTTGCTGAAGCTGTTTATCAGGTTTAGGAGTTCTCTGGTGGAAGTTTGGGGGCCACTTAAGTATACTATCATGTCATCTGCAAATGGTGAGATTTTGACTTCTTCCTTTCCTATTTGTATCCCTTTGACTTCTTTTTGTTGTCTAATTGCTCTGGCTAGGACTTCCAGTACTATATTGAATAGGTAGGGGGAGAGTGGGCAACCTTGTCTAGTCCTTGATCTTAGTGGGATTGCTTCAAGTTTCTCTCCATTTAGTTTGATGTTCGCTACTGGTTTGCTGTAAATTGCTTTTACTATGTTTAGGTAGGGGCCTTGAATTCCTGATCTTTCCAAGACTTTTATCATGAAGGGATGTTGAATTTTGTCAAATGATTTCTCAGCATCTAGTGACATGATCATGTGGTTTTTTTCTTTGAGTTTGTTTATATAGTGGATTACATTGATAGATTTCTGAATATTGAACCATCCCTGCATTCCTGGGATAAAACCTACTTGATCATGATGGATGATTGTTTTGATGTGTTCTTGGATTTGGTTTCCTAGAATTGTATTGAGTATTTTTGCATCGATGTTCATAAGGGAGATTGGTCTGAAGTTCTCTTTCTTTGTTGGGTCTTTGTGGGATTTGGGTATGAGTGTAATTGTAGCTTCATAGAATGAATTGGGTAGTGTTCCTTCTGTTTCTATTTTGTGGAATAGTTTGAAGAGAATTGGTATTAGGTCTTCCTTGAAGGTCTGATAGAATTCAGCACTAAAACCATCTGGTCCTGGGCTTTTTTTGGTGGGGAGACTTTTAATGACTGCTGCTATTTCCTTGGGGGTTATGGGACTGTATAGATGGTTTATCTGCTCCTGATTTAACTTTGGTACCTGGTATCTGTCTAGGAAATTGTCCATTTCATCCATGTTTTCCAGTTTTGTTGAGTATAGGCCTTTGTAGTAGGATCTGATGATTTTTTGAATTTCTTCAGTTACTGTTGTTATGTCTCTCTTTTCAGTTCTGATTTTATTAATTTGGATATTGTCTCTGTGCCCACTGGTTAGTCTGGCTAACGGTTTATCTATCTTGTTGATTTTCTCAAAGAACCAGCTCCTGGTTTAGTTGATATTTTGTATTGTTCTTTATGTTTCTATTTGGTTGATTTCAGCCCTGAGTTTGATTATTTCCTGCCTTCTACTCCTCCTGGGTGTATTTGCTTCTTTTTGTTCTAGAGCTTTTAGTTGTGCAGTCAAGTTGTTAGTGTGTGCTCTCTCCAGTTTCATTTGTAGGCACTTAGAACTATGAGTTTTCCTCTTAGCACTGCCTTAATGGAGTCCCACAAGTTTTGGTATGATGTGTCCTCATTTTCATTGAATTCTAAAAAGTCTTTAATTTCTTTCTTTATTTCTTCCTTGACCAAGTCATTATTGAGTAGAGAGTTGTTCAGTTTCCATGTGCACGTGGGTTTTCCATTGGTTTTGTCATTATTAAAGACCAGTCTTAGTCCGTAGTGATCTGATAAGATGCAAGGGATTATTTCAAACTTTTTGTGTCTGTAGAGGCCTGTTTTGTGGCCAATTATATGGTCTATTTTGGAGAAGGTACCATGAGGTGCTGAGAAAAAGGTATATTCTTTTGTTTTAGGATGAAATGTTCTATAGATGTCTGTTAAGTCCATTTGGTTCATAACTTCTGTTAATGTCAAAGTGTCTCGGTTTAGTTTCTGTTTCCATGATCTGTCCATTGCTGAGAGTGGGGTGTTGAAATCCCCCACTATTATTGTGTGAGGTATAATGTGTGTTTTGAGCTTTAGTAAAGTTTCTTGTATGTATGTAGGTGCCCTTGCATTTGGAGCATAGATGTTCAGAATTGAGAGTTCACCTTGGTAGATTTTTCCTTTGATGAGTATGAAGTGTCCTTCCTTATCTTTTTTGATTAATTTTGGATGAAAGTCGATTTTATTTGATATTAGAATGGCTACTCCAGCTTGTTTCTTGGGACCATTGGCTTGGAAAATTGTTTTCCACCCTTTTATTCTGAGGTAGTGTCTGTCTTTGTCACTGAGGTGCATTTCTTGTATGCAGCGAAATTCTGGGTCTTGTTTGTGTATCCAGTCTGATAGTCTGCGTCTTTTTATTGGGGAATTGAGACCATTGATGTTAAGAGATATTAAGGGAAAATGATTGTGGCTTCCTGTTATTTTTGTTATTAGAGGTAGAACTATGTTTGTATAGTTATCTTCTTTTGGGGTTGTTGGAAGATTACTTCCTTGCTTTTTCTAGGTTGTAGTTTCCCTCCTTGTGTTGGCGTTTTCCATCAATTATCCTTTGAAGTGCTGGGTTTGTGGGAAGATATTGTGCAAATTTGGTTTTGTCATGGAATATCTTGGTTTCACCATCTATAGTGATTGAGAGTTTTGCTGTGTATAGTAATCTGGGCTGGCAATTGTGTTCTCTTAGGGTCTGCATGATGTCAATCCAGGCTCTTCTGGCTTTTATAGTCTCTGGTGAGAAGTCTGGTATAATTCTTATAGGTCTGCCTTTATATGTTACTTGACCTTTTTCCCTTACTGCTTTTAGTATTTTTTCTTTGTTTTGTGCATCTGATGTTTTGATTATTATGTGACGGGAGATATTTCTTTTCTGGTCTAGTCTATTTGGTGTTCTGTAGGCTTCTTGTATGTTTATGGGCATCTTGTTCTTTAGGTTAGGGAAGTTTTCCTCAATAATTTTGTTGAAGATATTTACTGGCCCTTTAAGTTGGGAATCTTCATTCTCATCTATACCTATTATCCTTAGGTTTGGTCTTCTCATTGTGTCCTGGATTTCCTGGATATTTTGAGTTAGGAGTTTTTTGTATTTTGCATTTTCTTTGACAACTGTGTCAATACTTTCTACCGTATCTTCTGCATTTGAGATTCTCTCTTCTATTTCTTGTATTCGGTTGGTGATGCTTGCGTTTGTGACTCCTGATCTCTTTCTTAGGTTTTCTATCTCCATGGTTGTCTCCCTTTGAGCTTTCTTTATTGTTTCTATTTCCATTTTCAGATCCTGAATGTTTTTGTTTAATTCCTTCTTTGTGTTTTCTTCCATTTCTTTAAGGGATTTCTGTGATTCCTCTTTAAGTGCTTCTACCTGTTTACTTGTACTCTCCTGTATTTCTTTAAGGGAGTTACTTAATTTCTTCTTATAATTCTCTATCATCATCATGAGAAGTGATTTTAATTCTGAATCCTGCTTTTCAGGTGTGATGGGGTGTTCAGGGCTTGCTATATTGGGAGAACTGGGTACTGATGATGCCAAGAAACTTTGGTTTCTGTTGCTTATGTTCTTGTGTTTGCCTTTCACCATCTGGTTAACTCTAGTGTTACCTTCCCTCACTGTGTAAGACTGGAGTCTGTATTTCCAGTTATCTTGCTTGTGGCAGAGCTCCTCAGAGTTCAGATGTCTCTGTGGTCTTATGATACTAATCTCCTGGGTGGAAGAATTCCTGGGACTCAGGCCACCTCTTGGATCTGGAAATCCTTCTGCTCTGGGTACAGTGGATCCTCTAGGATGGCTCAGGATAGGATGTCTCCCAAGTGCAAACCATATCGGTGTCTGCTGCTCTGAGTGCAGTGGCTCCTCTAGGATGGCTCAGGATTCAGTATCTCCACAGGACCAGACCAACTCTGAGTCTGCCCCAGCCCAAAGGACCAGGCAGGGGTGGAAGGAAAGTGGAATTCCAGAGGGGTGGGGTTTGGGTAGCTGGTGGGTCCTGAATGTCCCTGGCTCCCAGATGTAACTCTGGGGCTCAGGGAGTGAGATGGAGTTCTTACCGGCTGCTCTGAGTGCAGTGGGTCCTCTAGTATGGCTCAGGATTCAGTATTTCCACAAGAGCAGACCAACTCTGTGTCTGCCCCAGCCCAAAGGCACCTCAGAGCATTCTAACTCTCCCTATCTTTCTCCCTCTATCTCCCTCCCCCCTCTCTTTCTCTCTCTCTCTCTCTCCTTTTCTGTCTCTATCTTCCTCTGTCTCTCCTCCGTGCATATATGTGTGTGTATATGCACAAGCATGTGTATGTGGATGGATGTGTGTTGACTGGTACGGGCACTGTTGATCTACTTCACATAATCCTCAGTTAATGCAAGCTTGGTTGTCTTTAAAGGCCCCTGCTTCAAAAGGGCTAGAGCTAAGTTACTCAAACATTTGTTACGAGATGCCTGTAAAGTACTTTCTGTGTCTACAATATCTGTCCTGAATGACGTTGTAAATTTGGATAATAAAAAACGATCAACCAATCAACTAATCAATAATTTTAAATTAAACAAATGTTTGGAAGACGTTAAAGTAAAGTATGAGGATTAAAAACGAGTAGTCATAGGTGATGAAAATAACAGGTTGGGAGCCAGGGAAGCCTTTGAGAAGGTAACATTTGAGTAGGCTTGTGCTGTAGATAAGACAAGCGCCATTAGACCCTGGAGCTAAGAGACTTCCAAATAGAAGAAAGGGAATATGAAGGATCTTCTAGCTTGATTGTGTTTTGCAGATTTGGGGCCCAGTAAAGCCTTGGAGAAAGAGAGAAGGGAACCGAGAACTGGTACTACAGCCTTCCTAAAAGGAGTTACGGCTACATTTAAACTAGAATGGAATAGAATGCTTTCAATCCGCAGGACTCAACACTTCTCTCATCTCCCTCTGTCTGCTCCACAGAGAATGGGAAAGAGGATATGATGGAAATATGGAACATGGATTCATTTTTCCCCAGTGAATAACATAAAGACAACTATTTTCAATTAAATTTATCTTTGTATGTTCAAATCAGTGGTATTGGGTCTTGTACACTGTTATATAGTCACCACAAATCTCATCTCTGAATATGTTTTTGTCACCCAATCATGAACTACTCATTAAATCATAGGTCCCCAAATCCTTTCTGCGATGGACAACTTTTTGGTCAACTTGGCTGGATTGAGAAAAGTCATGAAAACATACCTCTCAGTGTGCCTACATGAGTTTTCCAGGAAGTTTTGACTCAGCTGGGAGGACCTGCTTATGGAGTAGGAGGGGCCTTTTGGTGGACAGCGCCCATCTCTGTTTCTTCTGATCTCTGTTGATGGTAAACTCTTTTTTACATTTAGATAAAAAGTATAAATAAATAAGAATTCTAGTGCTTCCATCCTGTACCCTAAAGGGCTAATATACACAAACCTCTTAGAGTTCAATGATTTCTTAACTCCGAGGAAAAATATAAATTTGTTGAATTAATTGTTTTAGTTTTCAATTCTGTTCTAGATGTCTATTCCAGGGTGCTGTTGATTTGCCTTATGTATGTACAGTGAGGTGCAAATTGTGTGAAATACAACCACATTTTATCTGTTAACAATTGTAATGACTCTAATGAAGATAAAGAATCTCGTTAATCATGATTCAATGATTATCTCTGACAGCAAGCCTGATTATTAACCATTAATCAGTCAATATGTTAATTACCTGCCCCTGGTGGTGTTGAAAGATTAAAAACAGACTTCTTGTTAAAGCTGGAAACACTGCTGTGCCTTCCAGTGGGTGGCACATTCAGACTGGGACACTGGTTAATGACCACTGCTAGAAGGTAGCTGCTGGCATTTTCTCTTGAGCTCTCAGCTGCTTCTGTTTTTGGTGCTGACAATGTGGACTTACCCTAGACTCACCAGCACAGCTCAATTAGAGCTGAGCTGTTAAGAAGAGGCAGTAGGAATTCTTTCATAAGGCCTGTATATCCTGCGCACCTCCTCTGGAGATAGAATGCCCTCAAGGAGGAAGGAGGAAAAGTTTCCTATGTTTGACGCTACTTGGACTAAGTGTGATATTGAAGAAACTCACTTCTGAGAACAAAGGTGGCATGTTTGCACTGGCGTATCCCTGCTGGATTTATGTCTCCAAACACGAAGCGGAAGAGCCTGATTCAGTGATTCGGGTGATAAACAGAAGGCTTGATTTCTGGATGCAGAAGCTCTCATCCCACTCTGCAGCCATCAGAATAACTGAGGGTGTTTCTGTGTCGCACATCCTTCATTTGTTACATCAACATAATCATGGTAGATTACTGGGAGAATGATTGATCTTTGCTCTAATTGAGAAAGGTTTCCTCCAAAGCATACCATGAAATCATTTGTTTATGTCTATGCTTTAAAAGCAAGACCCTTCAAAGAAGGCGGCAGTAAATATGCAAATAACTGCTTTATGTTTTCTGAAACCATTGCAGGCACATGGACTCATTTGGTCTGCATGAAAGTTATGGGATTTATGATCAGTAGGGCTGTTGCTCATTTTATAGAGCAACACAGCTCAGCTCACAGAGGTCAATGCTGCCTGGTTAAAGCAGACCCAGACCCAGGGCTAGGATGATCCAAGTTCTGGTTGAATATTTCTTCATAGGACAGATAACTTTAGGCTCAGTTTCTGTTATTTCAGTTATTAAAAAATAAGAGCCACATTTTTCTCTCAGGCACAAGAATATTACAATGCTCTGAAATTATAAGAATTTTGAAATTGTCTCTTGAACAAAAATAATGGTAAGTTTCTCCTGGGATATAACTTATCATTTTATTGCATCCTTGAAAGGATTTGGAGAGTTGGGGGAAGCCAATTCACAGGGAGCATGTAAACAGTATAGTCAGCTAACTGAACAACTACATCTCTGGTCAATAAATATTCATTTGTGTCCACTACAGCTCCTTGTTCTGATGGTGATTTATTTCATGCAACAATTTCATGAACAATTCATCGATCAGAGAAGGTTTTGGTGTTGTTGTTGTAGAATCTGCCTTTCTTTCATGGGATTTTAGACTCTAAAAATGAAATACAAATTCAAGCAAAGTAAAGAATTAATCATCATTAGTCTTGCAGCCTGTGCTATAAATGTGGAGTATTTAAGTTACTCCTTATACATTTGGCACTATGTTGGTCAAAGTCTTCATTGCTTGTGTTACCTGATTAATCTACCATTAACCTCATTTTATGAAGAGACATGCAGATGTAATTTTGCCACACTTCATACACCACACATGCTGAAGCTGGTGTTTAAATCCCATTAGGCTTAGGTCTTTTCTATCTATGAGTAATTTCAAGCTCCTCCTAGTATAAAAACCCTGAGTAACAAGAATGAATAGTAAAGAGTCTACCCTCTGGGCACTGTAAAACTAATTCTTTTACCTCACTATTCAAGTTGACTAGTCCACCATCCAGTACATAGTAAGCAAATGTGTGCAAAATTTTTTTTCTGGGTTTCTGAGAGATGATGAATTATAGATCAGTGGTCCCTTAAGTAACCTAATGGTTGCTAAGGCAAGAGAGTACACAAGCAATAATGCAGAGTATCATGTGTGCTATTCTTGAAGTATGAGCAAAATCTACAAGATGGAAAGAATCACTGCCTGGGGAATGTTTGTGATGTATCTGAAGACACCAAGACAAGAAGGTAGCATTCTAATTTCTATAGGGTTATTTCTCTCTCTTAACTACATTTGGTCTCATAGCAATGGCAGATGCTAGCAGGAACAGGTCCTTGACTACCAGATGCCCATAAATGGGCAGCAGAGCAGTAGCAGTGTGACAGCAGCCACTTAGCCACTTGCACTGGACAAGGCATTCACAACTACAGCCTCCTCTTAATCAAGGCAAGACTTCTGCTAGCTAAGCATTTTGACAGCAAAGCTGCTACAGTCTCCGGCAAAAAAAGATGGAAGCCCTCCTGGCATTTTACTATGGCTTCCTAATCATCCTCTCTTGGGTTTCCATGGACATGAAAGAATGTCTTTGCTTTGGTATCATTCTTTGATAGTAGGTTCTATATCTGGGTCTTCTTTAGGCATACAAATATTTCAAAGAAATTTTATTTTATAAACTAGTAGGAGTATTATTCTTCCTGGATGGAAGTAAATGTTTCTCATATACTAAAGTATATGTAAAACATGTCAACAAAAGTTTCTTCCCCCAGATGTATAACACTGTTTGCCTTTGATACAATGGGATTTTAATGTGTTTGCTCCAGTAAAAATAAATGGAAAAATGATGTTGAATATTACAATGGAATGCATAATTTTTCCTCTCAGTGGATATACTCAGTAAATGAGTTAAATATTTTAAATGTCTGGTAGTATTGATAAATGATGGCTCAGTTTATTTTATGAATAATTTTATGGTCTCTATTATACTGTAGGAAAAGAATAAAAATCACCTCTGTGGTATAATACTGTGGTATGAACACTTTGTTTCTCAGAAACTAGATAAAGTTTTATGGTTATGTTTTCCTCATTATTATCCATTCTTACATTTTTATATTCGGGGCAATTATAATCTGAAGAAAGGTTACACTTTATTATTCATCCATTAACCCAAGAAATGTATCTGCAATAAGACAGGTCAGAATATGTGGAAATATCATTAAATTAATAAACTTGACAATGTTCTAGGCTACCCTACATTTGGCTTTAGTTTGGGCTTGTAAAGAGAATGTGATTTTGCATATGCAGAGAAGCCTGCAGCAAGTATTTAAAACCCAACATTGACAAATTAACTCAGATATCTCTGGGCTTTGTGGCTTCCTCGTGCACAGTTCCAGACCTTATTAAAATGCCAACATAGTTTTCAATGAACTTTCAGAGACAACTGGTAATCTCTTCGAGGCATATATAATTAAACATGGCTACAGTGGAAAACATTAATTATTTCTCTAAAACCAATATCTGGAACAGAATTATAATTCCCATTTGGCAAAAGTAAGATCCATTAGTTAGTACTCTCCAAAATAATAGAACTTATGGAATGAACCCCTCAATATGTAGAAAGGGGATCTATTGGAATGGCTTACAGGCTGAGGTCCAGCTAGTTCAACAATGGCTGTCTAAGAAAGGAAGGTCCAGGACTGGATGTCTCAGCTGGTCTTCAGTATACACTGGATTTCTGAGGAAACAGGCTCTAATGCCAGTGAAGGAACAGGCTTGCTAGTAAGACTCAGAGTAAACAAGCAAGGAGAGAGCCAGCTTCCTTCTTCCATGTTCTTTTTAGAGGTTGCCAGCAGATTTGGCCCAGATTAAAGGTGGATATTCTCACCCCAAGAGATGTGGAATAAAGGGGCATCTTCCCTCCTCCTTCAAGATCTGAATTAGAAGTGGGTCTTCCCACTTCAACTGATTTAGTATAAAAAAAATCCCTCATAGGTATCCCAGACATTTAGGTTTTAGTTAATTCCAGATGTAGTCAAGTTGACAACCAAGAATAGCTATCACAAGTCAACCCTTTGTCTACTTGACACACAGTCATGTTTCCTTATGTCATGCTTAGTTTCCAAATAAGAACAATAAATGGGTCATAATTATGCATAACATGATTAAACTATCCCTTTTACAATCTCAAACACATCATAAATTTAGACTAGGTGACAATGTTCCTTGAGGGACATTCTTTTATTAAATCAAACTTAAATATGGTATCACTGATACTATCTTAATTGATGTTATATTACATGATAAAGAAATCAAAGAAAGAAAACATGAACATCTGTACAAATATTCCTAACAAAATAAGACAGAGACAGTCACATCAATTATACATTCTCAGTTCTACAACTGGTTACATGGCCTTAACTGGTATACTACTTTCCTTTACTACTTATTCTGTATTTCTTCTACCCTCATCGAATACCTCAGCAGATGTTGGCTCTTTTCTTGGAAGAGTGACCCATACTTTCATTACTGATGGGTCTGTTACCTTTGTCATCATGTCTGGATTAGGTTGTTGTAGTTTCTTGTTGATTTTAATCACAGGACATGTTAGCACCAAGAGACACCCTAACAGATCTCCTGTACCACAGACATAATCTTTCTTATCTCCTTTGTGGAAAAGCAATCCAATTTCCCCTTGGTAATCTGGATCAATCACCTCTCCTAACACTATTGTTTGTTTCTTAGACTATTGTGTTAAGGGCATCAGGAGCTGAAAGTGGCCATGGAGAATCTGAGTTTCCAGACCAATTGAATAATTGTTGTGTGAATGGCAGGAGTGCTCCCCACTCTAATAAAACGTGTAGGTTAACAGAACTTAAGGTCTCAAGAACATGAAGCAAAAATTTCTCTAGGGGGTCAATAGAGGTAATATTGAGTGAAACTTCTCCCTTTTCTATCCCTTGATTCCTAGATTCTTGGATTCTGGCTATGGGAAAAAAACACATATTGGATGTTGATTTAAAGGATATACTACCTTCTAGAGAACCCTACCTAGGCCTCCAGGTCGCTGCTACCTAATTGTCACTGTAACTGTCTTTAAAAGGTCATTCCATCTTTCTATCAGGCCAGCTACTTCAGGATGGTGGAGAACATGGTAAGATCAGTGGATTCCATGATCATGGGCCCACTGTCACACTTATTTGGCTATGAAATGAGTTCCTTGGTCAGAAGCAAAACTGCATTAAATAACATAATGGTGGATAAGATATTCTATAAGTCCATTGATGGTGGTTTTGTCAGAAGCATTACATGAAGAAAGGGCAAATCCATAAGAAGAATAAGTATCTACTCCACTAAGGACAAAGCATTGCCCTTTCCATGGAGGAAGTGGTTCATTGTAGTCAACCTGCAACTAGGTCACTAGTTGGTCACCCCAGAAAATGGTGCCATATCTGGAGATCAATGTTAGTTTCTGATGTTGGCAGATCTGCCACTCAGAAGCAGCTACAGCTAGGTTATTCTTGGTGCATGGAAGTCCATGTTGTTGAGCCCAAGCAGAATCACCATCTCTGTCACCATGGGCACTTTGTTTCTGGGTCCATTGGGCAGTGACATAATGGCTTGGGGAAAACACTGTCCACAGAATGGGTCATCCTATATAATTAATTACTGAACCCCTTCTCAGCTGAAGTCACCTTTTGATGAGTGTTTACATGGAACACAGCCTCTTTACATCTTTCATTCATTTGGCGAGAGCTGCCCACATACTTCTCCAGATGTCTTTCTCACTAGCTTTCCAATCATGCTCTTTCCAAGTCACTGACCATCTAGTCAATCCATTGACTATGGCCCATCAATCAGTGAACATGGCCAGTTTTTTCCTTTAAAACAAAATGTATGTACATGTTGGCATATATGTTGAATTCGACCTAATATGAAGATTTTCCTTTACCAGTATCTTTTAGGGTTGTCCCAGAGAGAGGTTGTAATGTTTTAGCTGTCCACTTCTGGGTGGTGCGTGTATCACATGAACAACCATCAGTAAACCAGGTCCTAGTTTTTATTTCTTAGTCAGTTCATCATAGAGCACACTACATGAGGCTAAAATGCATGCTTGGCAGCAGGTAACATTGTAACATGAGTAGAAACCATAGGCATGTGGGTATCTGTGTTTGTGCCTTCAGAACCTGCTCAGGCTTGTGTGTATATATGTATATGTATATGTATATATGTATATTATATATATATATATATATATATATATATATATATATATCATATATATATATATGATGTGAATGTATATATTTTCACATTAATAGAACATCTATTATTCCCAATCAATAGTGGAATAGTGCTGTGTATGTTCTACTTTACACTCATGATAGACAGCTCAAATCACATGGTAACTTGGTGGCCCACTGTTACATATTCAGTTTCCACTAAGTTAAATAGCAGGCCAAAAGCTATCTCTCAAAGGGAGAATAATTGTCCTCAGATGATAGTAGAGCCTTGCTCCAAAATCCCAAAGATTTCTTTTATTCACCTATAGGGGTCTCTGAAAGTTTCCAAAGAGCATCTCTATCTGCCACAGACATGTCTGCTGGATCTGAGATAAGCATCAGGAGGATTGCTTTTCTCCAAGGAAACAAAACCTTTAAAGTTTATCATAATAAATTCAAATATTTTTCTCACTACCTATATCTTGTTATCTTTGTCAGTATACCACAAATGAGTTCCTTTGTCAAAAGAAGAATCCAGGCATGAGGTGTAGTGAGCCGTTCTGTTGCTCCGGTCCACGGGTCAGGGAGCAAGAGAGAGAGTGGGGACAGGGACGCAAAGAATGGAGACAAGTCTGGTCAAAGACGAAGTCTGCCTGCTCGAGACAGAGTCTGAGTCTGTCTGCTCTCTGTCAAGTCTGTCTAGTCGAAGTCTGTCTGGAGACGAAGTTTGTCTGCTCTGACTAGTCTGTCTGCTCTCTGCCTCTGCCTCTCTGTCGAGCCTGTCTAGCTCTCTGTCGAGTCTGACTAGCTCTGACTCTGGGTCTGCCCTGGCCTCTCCTTTTATATCTCTCCTGAGTCAATCAAGTGCTGGGATTAAAGGCGTGTGCTACCACTGCCTGACCTTGACTGAAAGGTTCAAGATAATTATCAGAGTGTGTTCAGCTGTTGTAAACAAGTCTCTTGTCAGGGTATATGGCTCAAGATGGCTGCAAAGATAATAGCCGCTTTCGGCTCAGAGTCGGCTCCCAACAATGAGGAAACAACAGTTTGTAAGAATATAGTAAGATGTGGGGCAAGTGTACACACATGTACACACACACACACACACACACACACACACACACACACACCCTGCCCATCAGCCTAGACCTATTGAAGGGCCTTCTTTTGTTCCAGGTCTCACATGAAGTTTCTTGGTATATGCACCTGATTAACACACCCAAATGAGAAATGTGCTACCTCCAGAGTCCAAACAGATCCTCTAAACATTGTGCTTTTGTCTTGGTGGTAAAAGAGGTCAGGTGTAATAACTTACCCTCCATCTTAGAAGGAATATCTCTGCATTCCCCACACCACTGGCCTCTTAAGAATTTTACTGTTATAAGGCCTTTGAATTTTGGTTGGATTCATTTCCCATCCTCTGGTAGTCATGTTTGTTATGAACAAATCCACAGTGGTTGCTACCTCATGCTTCTTTGGTCTAATCAGCATAAATCAGCATAATGTCATCAATATACTGAAGCAATGTGTTATTTATTTGGAAGAGACAGAAGAGATCCCTTAGACCTAAGTTATAACACAGGGTTGGAGAGCTACTATATCCCTGAGGTAAGATGGTAAAGGTATACTGCTGGGATTCTGGTGGTCCTTTTGGATAGATATCAAGAAAAATGCATTCACTAGATCAATAGTTACATACCATGTACCAGGATAGGTGTTAATCTGCTCAAGTAAGGACACCACATCTAGTACAGTAGATGCAATTTGAGTCACTACTCAATTGAGTTTTCAATAATCAACTGTCATCCTCCACAATCCGTCTGTCTTCTGCACTGGCTAGATAGGAGAGTTACAGGGAGATGTGGTGAGAACCATCACCCTGCATCTTTCAAGTCCTTGATGGTGGCACTAATTTCCGCAATTTCTCTAAGGATGCAATCAATACTGTTCTTGACTTACCATTTTCCTGGGCAGAGGCACCTCTAAAGTCTTCCACTTAGCTTTTAAATCATAATAGCCCTCACTCCACAGGTCAGGGGACCAAAGTAAGAATTCTGCTAACTTCTAAGTGTATCTATCCCAATTACACATTCTGTGACTGGAGAAATAACCACAGAATGGGTTCATGGAGGCACTGGATTTGCTGTGAGTCGGATTTTAGGTAAAACTTCACAATCACCTGAACTTCATAAGCCCCTACCTTAACTGGAGGGCTACAGCGTTTCTTGGAGTTTCCTGGAGTCAATGTCAATCAATGTCAGAATCAGTATCCAGGAGATCCCAGGAATTCTGATTGTTTTCCCCAGGGTACAGTTAGCCTTGTAAAAAGCCGTAAGTTCCTCTGGAGAAAGACAAGAGAAAAACTAATATTAACAATCTCAGGCATTTTATCAAGGCCCTTCCTCAAAAGAACCTGAACATCCCTTTTATTCAAGGGGTTCTGGGTCTATAAACTGCCTCAAGATTGGAAATTGGTTAATGGGCAGAGATTTTCTTTTGCATTATACAATGGAGTATTTCTTTTACTTGTTTGAGAATTATACAGATCAAATAGTAATACAGTAGACTTCGTATCTATTTTATGCCTGAAACAGTGGGATTGACTAGCCATTACCAAAGGTCCATACACGTCATGCCACCAGAAAATTCACTTTGCCTGGGCTGACTATTTTGGGTCAGGACATTATGGACATTGCTTTGTCTATGCTGTTTATTATGATAGCTATGATTGTATTGCCTTTGGCAACTCAGAGTTTATCTCCAGTGTCATCTTTATGATCATTTCCCATTGGATTGGGAATAAGTTGGCTATTTTCATTTCCTGCATGTAAAAGTTTTAATTTATTCCACACTGACCTTTTCATGAAAAGGGAAAGGCCTCATACAAGCATCCAAAATGGGTTTTTAAAATGTTGCATTAAAATTTCTAACTATAAGGTAGGTTTGGTACTCTCATTTGATCATGGTAGGGGACACAAGACACAAGAGGGAGGAAGGCAGGAAAAAAACAGGAGAAGCAGAGATGTTTTCCTCTCTCTCTCTCTCTCTCTCTCTCTCTCTCTCTCTCTCTCTTTCTCTCTCTCTCTCTCTCTCTCGGACATTGCTTTGTCTATGCTGTTTATTATGATAACTATGATTGTGTTGCCTTTGGCAACTCAGAGTTTATCTCCAATGTCATCTTTATGATGGTGTGTGATTTATTATCTTTATGATGTGTGTGTGTGTGTGTGTGTGTGTGTGTGTGTGTATGTATGTATATTTCTCTGTGTGTGTATTTATGTATGTCTCTCTGTGTGTATCTCTCTCTGTGCATCTCTGTGTGTCTGTGTATCAATGTATATCCTCTCTCTCTCTCTGTCTGTGTATCAATGTATGTTCTCTCTCTCTCTCTCTCTCTGTGTGTGTGTGTGTGTGTGTGTGTGTGTACTTGTTCCACATGCTTATTAAAACTGTTGCCTTCTCATGCCTGGATTCTGCTTTTGGCAAAGGGACCCATTTGTGGTATACTGACAAAGAAAACAGATATGGGGAGTGAGAAAAATATCTGAGTTTACTGTGTTAAACACTGTAAACATTAAAGAGTTTCTTTCCTTGGAGAAAAACCAAATCTTTCTGATGCTCTTACCTGGACTCAACTTTCCTGAGGTAAAGTAGAATGGGGCTTCTCTGTTTGCAGGCAGAGAAGTGGAGATTGCTTCTGACTACTCCATCTACAATAGAACTACTACAACTAGAGAAATTTTAAATACTGTTTTGAGATCTGTGAAGTCAAGCTGTAGTGGGATGAGTACCATGATGTAAGGCCAGTGTGCAGTGGGGATTCCTGGGAGGTCAGGGTGAAAGGGCATAAGCAGCTGGAGGTGGGGAGGTGGGAGGAGGGCATTTGAGGATTGCTGATATGGAAACAGAAGTTGAGTCTTTTTGCAGAGGTCTGAGTTCTTCCCTAACGGCAGAGCTGGAATCTGAGGTTGACACAAACACCTGTCATGAGAACTGGGAGGCAACAAGGATAAAACTGAGGCCACTTAGACTTTATTTCTGCTACAATCGTATTTGGGTGGATCTACCTACAAGACTCCAGTGGAGCTGTTAGAAATCACACCTGTTTTGGCCAACTCTAGGCATTTCACCTAATTATAGGCTTTATATGTTGGCATTATATCTTTATAATTTTCATTTCTTAAAATAAAGATGAATGGATTTTAATTTTATCCTGAAAACCAGAATGTTTTCTGTTCCTTAACATTGGATATTTACAAGTTAAGTAGCACCAAACCCAACAATGTAAAATTTCTTGTCTTACTTAGGTGATTTTGTGTATCGGGTAATGCATGATGGAAGGGTACCACCTCGGCCCTTTATGCCAATGCCCATCTGTGATGAAGACATCAGTCAACCTGAGAAGAATTTTACTTCTTCTCTGCCAGAACTCTATATTTTGCTTTAATAGATCTTTGTGGGGGACCATAAGTCAAGTTTTCGTTTGAGATAATGCTTTATTTAATGGTATAACTAATATAAACTGAAATCCATTACAAATTCATGAGACTTGACTTATGCTAAGAGTCTTAATGGGAAAGTCTTGGAATTTGACATAAAAATCATAACTAGAATATAGTATTTTATAACGTCTGTTCTGAATTGAGCATGTTGTTCTAACAGTTCTGTTTTATGATTCCTTAGACTGTGAGAGTCTCCAACTTCTGAAACCTATACCAAATCCTCTTGGAGTCAGGGGGAGGAGGGATGGGATGTGGAACTGTCGGAGAGTGGACCAGGAGGGGGATAGCAACTGGACGTAAAAAAAGATTAAAGATAAAAAAAATGACATCAAAGTTAAGTTTTACAATGCACTTCACTGGTATAAGTAGGGTTTGTTAAACAGCCTACGACTATAACAACATGGGAGAAAGGAGGGTGGCAAAAACCCCATGTCTCACAAGCTTTACCTCATCATGAGAGCAATAGTCTCAGCCCTGTGAATCAATTTTAATGTTTTCATGAGTATGAAGCTCTCTGAGGACATACAGCTAATGTGATTGTTCCTAATGAGCCAGGCTAACTTCCTGGCAGCCTTTATGTGCTTCTCAGTTAGGCTTCCCATGCCTTACAGATGAACGGAATGTCAGGAAGAATAGTGGAATAAACCCATTCAAAAGGTTCGTAAACCTCAGGTGGCATTTCTTTTGAGTACCATCAGGACATAGGCACTGGTTTCCTTCAGTGTATCTGCTGAGAGACCACACTGAAACAGTGCCCTTTTCAGAAGTAGGGGTCCTCATCTTCAGTCGGCCACAGAGGAGTTCCAGGGTGTCCAGGTTCACTTTGGATTGCTATAACCCGAGAATAGACAATGTAAAAAGAAGTTCATTTGGCTCATGAATCTGATGGAAAGGGTTTTAAACAGTGTGTTAGTGGCATCCTGGAGAGGGTGCATCGGCCATGTCGCAGCGTAATGCCAGAGTGGGAAGGGACTGTCTGGATGCTAACAGGTGCATGTGTACATGAGTGAGAAAGGATGCAAGATGTTAGGGAGGGACCATCTTCACCCTGTACAACTAGCTCTCCTGGGAACAAATCCTCTCCTTCCAGACCTGTGAGATCCCACTGTTCATGAGAGAGAAACCCTTAGAACCTAACCACCTCCCCTCAGCCTCTACATCTTCAAGTGTCTACCATCTCACTTATGCTACAAGTGACTTGTGTTTCAGCATAAGACCTCTGGGGACACATCGTATCTGTGCCCAAAATGGATTTTCCTTAATCTTTTTCATTTTCTTCTTTTTGTTGCGACATTGTAACCTAGGCTGGCCTCAAACTCATAGTAATTCCCCTGCCTTGGCCTTTAGAGTGCTGTGCTTACAGATTTTAGTCACCACGATGGGCTTGTTTCCCAGTCTTGAAACTTTCTTCTCCAGTGCGATTAGTGGGGAGATTGAAAGGTCCTGATGATAAGATGGAGGAAAACAGAAACAGAACATCACATTGCTTCAAGTGTCTCAAGGCCAGTACATTTCAGGGCAGTGGAATAGCCCAGTGTCTCCTCTCAGCTGTATCAGGAGACTGGCTGGAGGATTACAGGCATTAAGGATGAAATACTACGTCCTTTCAACGACTTCCTGTCTCACAGGAAACAAAACCACCTAGGGTCCAGTTTTAGACACTCGTTAGAATTTTTTCTTGTAAGTGGCATTGGTACCCTAAACACAAGGTACTAACAAGCCCCACCCCTACCCCCACCCCCTGCTCTTTTTTGGTTTTTCAAGACAGGGTTTGTCTGTGTTGTCCTCGAACTCACTCTGTAGAACAGGTTAGCTTCAAACTCAGCGAGATCCCTCCACCTCCTGAGTGCTAGGATTAAAGGCATGTGCCAACACTACAGGCCTCCACAAGCTTTTGTTTCCCCCCTAAAACTAGTTGCTACTTTGTTTTTGTGAGAAACTGCAACAGTAACAAGGCAACTCCTCCTTTGTGCCACACCCTGACAGTTATTGCTAGGGACTCCGAGGAAACATTTCTCAACTGTTCTAAACTGTTCACAACATAACACATAGTTCATACCAATAAAGTGTTTGCTATCTTTAAGGTTCAGCTTTTGAAATTGGTCTTTTCCTTTAATGTTTTTTTTTTTGTTGCTCTGTTGCTTTGTTGGACTGCCTTCCTGGGTAGTAGTCCAGGCTGGCCTTGAATTAGCCAACCTCCTGTCTCCACTTTCATAGGGCTGGGCTTACAGGTGTGCTACAGCACTGAGCAACTCTAAATGGTTTTATTGTTGCTTTCCACACCAAGTGATTGTTCACCCTCTGATTGTTTTCATTTCTTGTGCTCCTCATACTATCTCAGAAATCGTTAAAGCATTTTTATTCACATATACAGTGTTCCCTGGGTGATTTTTGATCTGTAATTTTTGCATCAAAGAACACGAAGCATTTAATAGCATTTAATAGCAAACAGCACGTTGCATAAGAAGTGGAAAACCGTACCCAATCCCATACTTTCACACAAAGGTAGCCACATTAGGAGCTTTATGGGCTTTTAAGTTTTAATTTGGAAATAACTTGTGAAAGGTAAATATATACCTTATAGAAAGTCAATCGAAAGTCAACAAGGGCTTTACAGGAAACAGTAGTCTCCTCTGGTGCCTGCTTCTAGCATTCGATTCCCTCCCTGGAGTCAAATTCTAGTAGCCGTGTGTATGCATGCCTGTGACGTGTACTCTTCTCATCCTCACCTATGCACTCCATGATGCTAAGCCATCACTTGTTCATGTTGGAAATGCTAAAGCTTCAGGTGAATTCTTGCACTTAATTCTTGCTTGACACTCGTGCTAGAAAACGTGTACGTTCAGCTGGCATGGTGGCTTTTGTTTAAAATTCCAGAACTCTGGAGGGTAAGAAAGGGGAATTGCTATGAGTTTGAGGACACTCTAGACTACAGAGACAATGTCTGAAAAGAAAATAGCAAGAAGGGAAATACATTTACACTGAAGTAAATAAGGTGTGTGAAATATTTAAGAATAATATGAATATAAGAAACATATTGAATATGTGGGTATTTTTTTGTTTGTATTTTTTTTTTTTATGTTTTAACTTTGACCCACCTGCCTCACATGAAGACTTAGTTCTCCATGGAACAGTATTCAGAGTTGGGGTTTAGGAAAAGTGGCTGAATCTTGAGGGCTCTGAATGAATGAACAGAAAATCCGTTAATGCATTCATAATATAGTGTCAAATGTTGGAAAGCAGGGCTGGGGCCCATTTGGAGGAGTCTGTTACAGTGGGGAGTGCCCTGGAAAGATAAGACCTATCTGAATCTCCTTTCTGTCTTGATTGGGTCCTGGCCACCAGAAGGTGAGCAGCCTTCTGTGTGGCCGTCTGCCATGATACAGAAATCCCATCATACATCAGAAAACAAAGAGCCAGCTGATGATGAACTAAGATTTCTGAAATTTAAGTTGTTTCTCTCAGTGGTGAGATACTGAGATACAGTTCAGTATTCCAGGTAAGCTGGATACTTTCTTTCATCAAGGTACGTCAGAGAGGCAAGGAACTGTCCCTCGGTGAGACATCTTATGTTTTGGTAAATATTATTTGGGGGTTTCTACCTCACCTTAGATCATCTAGCTCCAACATAAAAGACATAAAACCTTTGCATTTCTAACAAGCATTAAAACACTAAAGCTTTGGCCCCATGAGGAGAGCAACAATACCAACCAGCCAGAGCTCCCAGAGTCTAAACCACCAGCCTGGGAGCACATAGGGAGGGACCCATGACTCCACCTGTATATGTAGGGGAGGATGGCCTTTTCAGGCATAGGTGGAAGAGGAGATCCTTGGTCCCATGAAGGCTGGACGCCGAGTGTGGGGGAATTCGAGGGTGGGGAGACAGGAGTGGGGGGTAGGTGGAGGCACATTCTCATAGAAGCAGGACAGGGGGGAATGGGATAGGAGGTTCCTGGGCGGCGGGGTGGGGGTTAGGGGAGAAATGGGGAAAGGGGATAACGTCTGAAATGTAAATAAAATATTCAAAAAGAAATTCCCTAAAAAAAAAAGCACTAAAGCTGGGCAGATATCAACTCTCTATGCGATTTTGTTTATTTCCCTGTCAATAACTCTGAGATATTACTTGTCTTGTTTCACCTAGGCTGCTCCTACTCCAACTGGCCAGCCCTCATGGCCATACGCTCACATTGCACATACCCCAAGGTGCCCTATTCTTTTTTTTTCTCCTCCTTCTCTTTTTCTTCTTGCTATCAGTTCTGTGGTGGAGATGGCATGTCTAAGGAAACTGGCTGGCTGTTCAGAATAGCATGGCAGTCTATTTCATTGAGATTAGCAAGTTCCCAATCCATGCCAGTGTATTAAGTTGGATAAAATCATGGGATGCCACATTTAGACCTTAATTGACATTAATCCCTTGTCTCTTTAAACTTAAAACAATATTACATCGTCTCTATGACATGTGTACTTATTTGATTTCCTCATCTCCTCTGACAAAAGACATTTGTATTCTGTATTGCCAAGCTGATAATTAACATGCAATGGAGTTCATAACCTTAGCAGTACTACTTTGTATTCTCTTGTCCAGTGGTCCCTGGATTCCTTAGTTGGATGCTTTTCTTCTCCTGAAAAGATAAGAGCAAAGAACTCTACTGCAACCCTAACTCTGGGTCCTTACATTGACTAGCAGGATATATCTTTCCTATAGCAAAATGCTTTGTGGCAACAGAAAAAGCTTTATCTTCCAAATTGAAATTACAAACATACCTTATGTGAATAAATATACCTGTGTTCTCCTTTCTCTTTATATAAATTTAAAATTGATATGCATTTATGTTTTATATTACTGCACTGGCTGTTTTATTATGTCAATTAGACAAAAACTAGAATAATCAGAGAAAGGAGCCTCAGTTGAGGAAATACCTCCATGAGATCCACTTGTAGGACATTTTCTTAATTAGTGACTGATGAGGGAGAACCCAGCACATTGTGGGTGGTACCATCTCTGGGCTGTTGGTCCTGGGTTCTTTTTTTTTTTTTTTAAAGATTTATTTATTTATTTATTTATTATATATGAATACACTGTAGCTGTCTTCAGACACACCAGAAGAGGGCATCAGATCTCATTACAGATGGTTGTGAGCCACCATGTGGTTGCTGGGATTTGAACTCAGGACCTCTGAAAGTGCAGTCAGTGCTCTTAACCACTGAGCCATCTCTCCAGCCCCGGTCCTGGGTTCTTAAGAAGGCAGGCTGAGTGAGCAAGCAAGTGAAGCAAGCCAGTAAGCAGCACCCTCCATGGCCTCTGTATTAGCTCAGCTCCGGCCTCCAGATTCCAGCCTTGCTTGAGTTCCTGTCCTGACTTCCTTCAATTATGGATTATGGTCTGGAACTGTAAACCAAATAAATCCTTTCCTCTCCAACTTGCTTTTTGGTCATGGTGATTTGTTGCAGCAAGAGAAACCCTAAGTTAGACAATTTCTAAGGACATCTCTAGTTATTACTAAGCAAAAACTTACATAGTGCCTTTAAGGGAAAAATGTGTCATTTTGGATTTTAGACTGCCGTTGGCAAGCAGCGTATCAGCAGAATCCCCCTCCTGCCCCCTGACTTCAATGTATAGACCACACTGGTCTAGAGTTTACAGAGTTCTGCCTGTCACTATATCCTGTGTGCCAGGATTAAAGGCATGTGCTATTATTACCCTGCTCAAATTTTCACCTCAAGTCATTGTAACTCAGCAATTTAGGAAACAACAAATTTGAACTGTAGTGTCTTTCTGAACTCATTTAATATCTTTTAAAGTCTCCTATGTTTAAGTAATGTCAAAGAATAAAAATATCCTTTCTATTTCCCACTATTAGGGGAAAACAAAACAAAGCAAAAAAAAATCAAGCAAAGAAACAAGAGAATTCTCAGCTTTGGGCCCAGTTGTGTTATCTCAGCTGTAGCAGCTGAGACTTGCCTATTAGTCCTTGGAGTTTAGGTGATACTGCATTGTATTGGTGGCCCTCGGAAGGAAGAGGTGATAAATATCTCATAGCCAGGATGCTGAGTTCCAGCTGCTATCAATTGCCTTTTTTCTATAAGGAAGAACCCTTTTTTGTCCTCTATTTCTATTGCTTGTAATTTAGCATCCCATCTTTCAGTTTCCTCCTTATCTAAGTGTGTTTTAGTCTGAACTTCCTCAGAGCGGGCACAGAAGACTGTGGTCATCAGTGAACATGTTGCATCTTGCTCCCTGACGACAACAACTAAGACAAAACTGTATGAGATTCAAGTGTCCCTTGCTGTGGTGTTTTCCATTTTGTAACATAGAAAATATTTTTTCCTTTCATTTCTGACTCTCTCCCTAAGGCTTTCAATTTACCAATTTTAAACCTAATACCTTACCACTTCAGGTGCTTGGAGCTTATTTTGTACATTGTGCTATTGCTGGCCCAGTCCTAACCATTCCGATAGCTCAGGACTCCTGGTACTGCCTCATGCTGGCCTTGGCCAGGCCTTTCCAACCAGATGAGCTTCTGTGCAGCTACTTCAAGTCTAACTCTATAGGATGCTCTGTGCTATGCTGGGCAGAGGTTGCAGCTATTGTGCCCTCAGACTTTGGTCTGTTTTCGTTCTTTTTAAAATAGATCAGGCCTCTTGTCCAGCTAGCCTGACTTTCCTTACACCTGGGCCTTTTCAGGCCGTAAGCTTGGGTTCTAATTGTTGTAATCTGGGCACCATAATGTTGTGGTAAATATTATTTGGGGGTTTTTAACCTCACTTTAGATCATCTAGTTCCCAAATAAAAGATATGAAACCTTTATGTTTCTAATAAGCCTTAAAGCACTAAACATGGGAAGATAGCTACCCTCTATGCTATTGTATATTTCCCTATCAATAACCCCAAGATATCACCTGCCAAGCTCTGCCTACACTACTCCTACTCCAACTGGATGGCTCTCGTGGCCTTGTGCTCACAGTACACCTACCCCAAAGGACTTCCTCCTCCTCCTCCTCCTCCTCCTCCTCCTCCTCCTCCTCCTCCTGCTCCTCCTCTTCTTCCTCCTCCTCCTCTTCTTCCTCTTCCTCCTCTTCCTCCTCCTCCTCCTTTTCTTCCTCCTAGGAGATATGGCAGAGGTAGGAAATGGAATTGAAAGCTTTGTGAAAAGCAAGGAACTTTGAACAATCGCATACCTACTAAAGGGAAACCCAGAAAACCAAATATGTGCTTTGGCACTGGCAGGCAACAAAGACAATTTAGCTTTTTGTCCTGACTCTGAGAAAGGGAACAAAGTGAGCTTCTCGAAATTTCATTATCCTAGGGACGTACATTCTTCTTAGAATCTGAGTTTTCAATCTATAGCACCACAAAAAGTGGGAAATGACATCTAAGGAGGTAGTATTAAGGGCTTTGAGGTTATTGACATGTCTGGCTCATCTGGAGGAAGTGAGAATAAGGCTGCTTTGGAGACAAACTTTTTAACTCAAGGCAGGATAAATTCCCACAGTTAAAAGTAATCTACCACAAAATCAGTAAAACCAAAGAATAAAACACTAAGAAAGGGGTTAAAACAACCAATAACATTTTGAGATTTGAAGTGTGTGTGATCGCTGAAGCAGAGTCCCAGTGTAAAGTCTTAACTAGTAGACCAAGACCCAATTTAACAAAACAACAACAAAAAACTTTAAAATGAATCATAGAACAGGTAGAAAGATATGTCTGGCAAAAATAAAAGTTTAAGAGACACAGAGGTTAAAAACAGAAGGATCAAGAGCGTCTAAGATTGTCACTGGAATCCCGGAGTGCAAGCTGCCTGTCACTACTGGTGACAGTAAGCAATGACAGGAAACCACTGAATCCTTAAGCAGCACTTTATTTAAGGAGCCAGTAATCTGCAAAGGCAGTGGGTTAGCACTCCTAAAACAATCTGGCATTCTCAGCTGACAGGCTTTATTGAGGAAGAAAGGGAGCAAAGGCAGCTGACAGAGCTCAGTCTCTCCCCTCTGGTCAGGGGCCCTACCACATTTTTCAGACTTGTTTCGCTTCTATCTCTCTTGACAACACCCCTTCCAACCTTCCCTATTCTCTGGACACTTGGGCTCAGGCACTCCCGGGTCTAGTTAGTATTGGCTAGCATCAGTTCGCTGCACTCCCAGCTGCTACCTGGGCTGGAGAGTTCACTCAGGACAAGCTAGCCATTAACAGTGTGCATGTGTTAAGCCATCAATTACATCTATTCTCTATAATCAGAATAAAAAATACCCCATCTTTTCCCATCCCTGTCATCATGAAATTTAGGTGAAAGTGATAATCAACATTTAAAGAATAGTTCAGTGTTTCCAGAACAAATGAAAGATCAGTAGACTGTCAATCAATCAATTATTCTATCTACTATCTACTATCTATCTATCTATCTATCTATCTATCTATCTATCTATCTATCTATCTATCTATCT
>NW_021604764.1:3532050-3535244 GCF_004785775.1 Grammomys surdaster
TCTATCTATCTATCTATCTATCTATCTATCTATCTATCTATCTATCTTTTCTCTATCATCTATTATCTAACTACCAATCATCCATCCATCCATCCATCCATCCATCCATCTATCTATCTATCTATCTATCTATCTATCTATCTATTTATCTATCATCTCTATTTCATGGAGGATTTTCTGAAGAACAAAGCTCTTATAAAAACAGACAGAATGGAAGGTTTTGTAACCTGGCTGACTATAGTCTTACAATGCAGTAAGTAGAAGTAATAGGCCTCCAATGTGCATCTCTGAGGCTTTAAAGATCATTTACCTTCCAAGTGTTCGATTCTGCTTCACAGTATACTTACTTTTCACCTCCTGGTGAGATATTTTCAGCCTGCCTGAAGTGCTGTCCTGAGTATTTACTCAGTCCTAAACCACAGCTTTTTATCTTTATCCTTTGAATTTTTAAACCTTTAGTATGTCATTCATTCAATAAATATTAATTGAGCAATTTCTACTCACAAGGCATTGTTCAAGGGTAAGAAAACCAAAACAACTGACCAAACAAAGAACACCTCTACAATGTTCATACAAAAGATTAAGAAACACCAGTCTCAATACATCCAAGGGTCAGCACGCTTTCTGGCTACTCATGTGCTAAATCAGTTATTAAACATGTACAATTGATGACATCTTGGGTATATCAGGGTTCTTTTTTGTAATTTTCTGCTTCTTTTGAAGTGATCTCCTGAACTCTTCTGTCTTCCAGGCTGAGCCATCTCTTAGTTGATGGAGAAGTGGCAGATGCCACGGTGGGTGAACTCTTGACTCCTTCAGATTAGTGAGATGTGCCTTAATGACTTTGTTTCCTCTGGGGAAAATGTTTTTCTTCTTCTCTAACATTCCTGTCACTTTGCAAGGATTCCCGATTATTCTGCAAGAATATGATGTTCTTCTCTCATTTTTAGTCTTAAAAAAACAAAACAAAACAAAAAAACCCTTGACTTGTTACTGTCAAAACAAAAACAACAAAGAAATAGGCAAACCTGGGATTTCAGATGACAGCCACCTAATTTCTTTGTGATCCACACATACTACGTAGTCAAAAACAGTGATTTTTACCTCCACTGTGGAACACGCACCCTGCATGCATAAGCTGGCACTTACAAGAATTTTCATGTCCATCATATTAAAATTCTTATATGTATATATATGAATGTTTCCCAAAAATAAAAATAAAAGGTGAAATGGTTCCATTACAAGATGTTAAACTTACAGTTTTGGAGGCAAAGAGCTTAAATATACATCTAATTTTGCAACTCAAGAAAGCAGTGTGAATTATTACGGTATGTAGTGGAAAATATTAAACCAATTGGCTTCTTAGAAAAGCCAAGCAAAGTCAGTAATACAAATGGAAATTGTTGCTTTAAATAAATTTTGTAACAACCTTCACTGGGACTATGTCACATGTGACAAAGGAGAGGAACAGTATACACTGCAGTTCCAAGGAATGCCATTTTAACATATGTGCCATTTTGTGCCTAAGACACTGAAAACAGCATGGTGCAAAGGGGATCTTTTGACCGTTCTTTCTCAAAGCAGGGTATAAACCTCTCAGGCAGGGGGAAACCTTATTTTTTTTTAATAATTTTAAAATAAAATATAATTGCTTCTTCCCCCCATCCCCATTCTACCTCCAGTTCTTCACATGTGTGCCCCCAATTCTCGATTTCATAGCTTCTTTTTTCTTTTAACAATTTTATCACTAGAGATACCAAATGGAGGCCAGGAAAACTCTACATAAACAGATCTCATTAAGATGATTTTAAGTTTCTTTTGATCTTTGTGTATTTTAGAGATGGGCGTACATTTGGAACTTTTCTTATTTTCCCTTTAACCCTAAAGCATACTCCCTTAGAGTTGCCATATTTGGAGATTTTTTTTTTCCTTTTCCAGCAGGACTACCAGGTAAAAATCTGTGCATTTTAAAAGAAATTTATATTTTCAATTAAGCTAACAAAGTATTAGTTATTATTATGAAAATCTTACTCATTAAATAATTTTGCTTTGTTCTTATTTATCCCTCTCCCTCACTGCTATGCTCTGTACATATGTGTGCTATGTGAGTGTGTGTGCATAGAAGAGTGCACATGTATGTGTAGTGCACAGGTGTAGATTGATGCCTGCTGTCTTCTACCACTCTATGCCTTTTTTTTTGAGATGGAATCTTTCCCTGAATCGGGAGCTCACCAATTTGCCTAGGCTGGCTTATCCAGTGAGTTGGAGATCCACCTGTCATCTCAACTGCCCTAATCTAGGCTAGAGACTCATGCCATAGCACCTGGCTTTTTGCACAGGTGGCTGAGATTTGAACTCACAGCAGGCATTTTAACAACCGAGTTATCTCCCCAGCCTCAGCCCCTGTCCCACCTCTTGCAGTGTCTTCCTTCTCTCAAACAGTTCCTCCTTCTGCTTCTATGTATCCCATTACATTCTCCTTTCCCCATCTCTTAGGATCCTTTATGCCTCTTTCACAACCTCCTTCTACTTTTACCACACAAACACACACACAGACACACACACAGACACACATACACAAACACACACACAGACGCACACACACACACTTTAGAAGTCTAATGCACATTAGCTTTTAGTGTATATTGTAGTCAACTTTTTTAGTTTCGTTTTTCACTCTTGTACAATATTGGATTATATCATTATACTATAGTTTATTCTACTATTTAAGGATTGGGATGTTGCTCCCAGTTGTTGCTGTTCTGAACAGTTGCTGCAGTGAGCATTCTCATATGTAGTGACTCATATGTAGTATGACTCATATGTAGACCTGGGGTATATTCTCTGACTAGAATGGCCTAAGACAACTCACTGTTCCCCAAGACAGTTGTATGAACTTACATCACCTCCTTGTCCAGGTATTGCATTTGTGTCCGCTGCTCATCACTTAGTTTGGTGGTGCGGTGAGCAGGATATAAAGTGAATAAAACAAACAAACAAACAACCTACAAATAAATAACCTCATCCTTTGTGTGTTTTATGTTGTCACTTATTTTTGGAGTCAACAATCAGTAAATGGGATCTCATGAAAATGAAAACTTTAATAAGGCAAAGGACACCATCAATTGGACCAAATGGCCTATAAAATTCACCAACCTGACAATTCATCTGACAGGGAGAGGGAGAGGGAGAGG
>NW_021604765.1:0-8577 GCF_004785775.1 Grammomys surdaster
GGCAAGCCTGGACTATAGAATATTGGACCGTTGTCTCAACTAAAAAGAAAAGATACACAATGAAGTCTACAAATCTGGTGTTCAATAAATTTTAAGAAGTCCCAGACTGGGCATGGTGGCCCATACTTGTAATCTCAGCACTAAGAAGTAGGAGACTTGCGGCTCACCAGGAGATATATGTCAGCCAAGCCTTCTTAGAGTGATTTGTCTTTAAAAAGAAAAGGTTGAAGGTATCTAATTTATGACACCCAAGGTTGGCCTCTGGGTTATACATGCAAACAACAAACACATGCATATATACCCAAATACACAAATAGAGCTCATAGAGTCTTTTTCTTTGAAAGGAAGCATAAATATATGGTTGACTTTGAGCCCAGCCGATGGACAGCCATCTTTGAATAAATTGATGATTCTGTGACAAGCTTCATGACCAAAATCAACTTGGAGAGGAACGGGTTTATTTGGCTTAGTTATCTATATCACAGCCCACCATGAAGGCATGCCAAGGCAAGAACCTGTAAGCAAGAACTGAAGCAGAAAGTACAACAAAGGAGCACCTGTTTGCAGGTGTCACTGCCCACATTGGCCTGGGTCATCCATCCCTCATTAATCATTTCATTAATCAAGAAAGTTATCCCACAGACACGCCCACAGACAAGACTGATGGATGCAATTTCTCACTTAAGAGGGACTTAAGTCCCTCTTCCCAGATGACTTTAGTTTGTGCTAAGTCAACAGGCTAATTGGAAAAAGTATAACTTTGGTCATATTTTGCCACAAAAGTGACTGACTAGGTGTTTATATGGTCTGGTTCAGAGTTTTCTGATTTGTTAAATTGGTTTTCTTTGTTTTTATTACCTAGCCTGAAAAAAATTCGTGGCAAAGTCTGGAAACAGAGAATATCCAGCCCTCTGTTCAACACCAAACAATACACAATGGAATTAGAGCGGCTCTATCTGCAGATGTGGGAGCATTATGCAGCTGGCAACAAACCTGACCACATGATTAAGCCTGTTGAAGTCACTGAGTCAGCTTGAATAAAGACTGTACACAGGAGAATTGCCCCTATACCTGAGCCTCAACCTTCTGGGGAAAGGGAACTAGATAACATGCTTTGTGCTTATCTGTATAGTACTGTGTTGCAGACGGGTGATATATAATGATAATAGAATAGCACAGCCAGACTTGCTTCCTGCATGATAGGGAGAGACAAGAATAAGAAACTGCTATTCCACAAGGAGTCTCTGTAGAGTTTTGTAGGAAACAGGTGGTGCACAGGTCTGGAAGGTCTGGTCTCCCTTGGTCTTCCATGGGATGCTTAATGTGGTGGGAGATAGAGATTAACCAGCCGTTTTGTGATTCCGTGGATTGATCAAGTCTTCTGATCCTTTATTTTTTTTCTCTTTATATTTTGGGTTTTGGAGCTTTTAAAAATGTTTGCTTTCAGGTATTTTTACTCTTGTGAAGTGATCGTGATTCTTCTGAGATGAGGTTTTTAAACTACAATGTTGCTTCCTGTTTTGGTGTCTGAACTCTGACAGGGTGACAGGGATCTTGCTGGTGTAGTCTTTTTATAGGTTTTATAAACCACATGAGCCTATATCAGTCATTTTAGTGTCTAACCTAATGCTTGGCACTGGCAGTGCTTTGCTTAGATGATGACTTAAGAGTTTTCAGCCCGTTTTCCACACCCTGCCCACAGCCTCCGTTTAAATTCTCCTGTTACTGCTAACAAAACCAAGTCTGCTTTCAGACATCCCAGAGTGTTTCTCTTAGACACGCCATCTGGTGCCAAATGAAAATTCTTAGGAGTGAATATTAATCATGAAGGTCACAGTTGTGGTACTGTTATTGATAATAATGTAGGGGTTTTTTTTTTTTGCCTAAGTTTTACCTATTTCACCAGTGTTTCAGCCGTTGACTGCCCCTCCTATGCTGCTTCCAAAAGTGATAGTGTATGATACGATTTTTACCTTCCTTTCTAAAGTTTGTTTTTTTTTTTTTTAAAGTGAGTCCTGTTCTTCCTATTTCTTTCAGCAGAAATGAAATCCCAGGTAAGTATATAAGTATTCAAATATTTGATTAGTAAGTTACAGTTATCTCCAGTACATTAAATAATGTTCACCAACAGATTTAGAAGTAAAAGCTCTAAAGAATCATCTCTACAGACAGTTATTTTTTAGAATGTGTTAGGATGTATTGTCTGGAATTAGTTTCAAAATCTATGGATTTGGCCTTGGTAGCAGTGAATTGTACCACCACTTGGCTTGGACTACAAATTAGACATTGGCCCTTGAGGAGCTTGAGTTCTTGATGGTAAAAAACAGTTGCATTTCTGTAAAGGATAGAGGGCTTGAGGCCTAAACGTATGAATATGTTTGTACTGCTCTACTGCACTGATACTCTCCAGTCACTGATCAGTCTTGTCTGTTAGTAGTGCTGTAGATTATGTGTTTTCCAAAGCACCTAGGCAGTGCACCTATTCTGTAGTTGCAGCTATTGCCTGAATGTACCTTAGCTGACAAAATATTGATAACTAAGAACTTGAATTTGTGATTCTTACTGCTAATTAAAACCTAAGCAAGGAGTCTCATATAATTCTGATAGCAGAATTGTGTTGTGATGAACTGTGTACCTTTAGTAATGTAAATCAAGGAACATCAGTTAAGAGATTTCTTAATTTATTTTTTAACTGAATAAATATCAGTTAAAGATTGCCAGCATGGTTACAGGTAAATTGATTTTGAAAATTCACTGAAGTACTAAATGTGGGATTGGATAATAGATTTACAGTGCTGCTAAGGCTGAGATCTGTGGCCATTTACATAGCACATCATTTGTCCTATGGGGATGAACTTTTTTCTGGCACGAGAATTAGCCACTCCAGCTAAAGCTTTTGCTTATTGTAACAGGGTTTTATTTTCAGGTAACCTGTCTGTGGAAGACTTAATTCTGAATAGAGTAATAGATATTACTGGAAACTGATTTTTTTCTACTATACTCTGCTTTATTGAAAAAAGTAAAGCATTTAAAATTGTGCTCCAGAAATTCAGATGTTGTCTTGCGATCTTTAAACAATAAATGGATTATTTCCCCTTATCATGGCTTGGTGTATTTTGTCTCATTATATTGAGTATTACTGATGATGCTCATGATGATGATACTGAGTATGCTTGAATAGCTCAAAACAGTACAACCAGAAGTGTCTCCTTATTTTAAGTTGACATTAGGAATTAACGTTTATATTCTTTCTTCTGATGGGTTTGGAGATGGTAAATAGTCCATTTAGGGGAATACAAAGCCTCAAATACCCATATAGATTTTTGTGGCTCGTTGTTTACCTTCCATTCTGAGGATTATACATATCAAGCAAGTATATTAATATTGAGCTATAACAGCCTATATAGTTTTAATTCTTAATATGGACTAGTCTTTTTTTAGGTATATGTAGACAGAACTATTTTCCCTCTATGGTATACAAACTCAGCCACAAGTTTGACTTCCAGTTTTTTCAGAGACATAAAAGGGAAACATTTGGAGCTGGAAAGATTGCTTAGCAGTTGAGAGCACTTGGATGTGCTTCCAGAGGTCCTAGGTTCGATTCCCAACATCTACTTGGCAGACTGTAATTACAGCTCCAGGGGATCCGACACCCTCTTTTGACTTCCTTTGATATGCATGTGGTGAACAGGTATACATACAGGTAAAGTACTTATGAAATTAAAGTTAACATGGTACATACGCACATTTAAAAAAAGGGGGGGGGGAATGGGGTTGGGGTGGCAAATGCCTTTAATCCTAGCACTTGGGAGGAAGAAGCAGGTAGTGCCCAGCCTGGTGTTCTACAGAGCTAGTTCTAGTACATAGAAGACTATACAAGTCCAAGACTACAAAGCCTGGCTTGAAAAACTGAAAAACCAAACCCATGTATAGTGGCACATACCTTTAATCCAAGTACTCCAGAGGCAAGGAGCAGGTGGACCTTTGTGAGTTTGAGGCCAGCCTGGTCTACAAAGTTTCAAGACAGCTAGGACTGTTATATAGAGAAACTATCTTCAAAACAAAACAAAAAAGGGAAATGGTTGTTTTCAAGTAAACTTTCAGTTGTTTTCCTTAGTTCCCAAAGCCCTTGCATAGATTTGTGTTTGTTGGTGTCTGGGTACTGTGAGTCACAATGATTAATAGGGATCTGTGTGTTGTGATTCACAACTATAAAATCCCAGCACTGGGGAGTTTAGACAGAAGAATTACCAAAGGTCCAAGGACATCCCAGGCTGAATAGTTGAAACCCTGTCATAAAAAGATTGTATAGGAGGAAAGGTTGGCTTTTATCACTAGTTGAACAGTGGTTTGGGATGAAGTTAGGTAGCCATCAGAGCCTGTACTTCACCCTCGTTAAGAGTGCATCATCTCATCTTTGGTTCCTCCTGCATTCAAAGAATTGCCTGATGGATAAAATAAATTTCTGTAACCTCCGAACTGCCTGTATTTTACCGTTTTGTGTGTTGATTTTCAAGATTCCATGTAGCCAAAGCTGGCCTTGAACTTCAGATCCTCCTATGTTCTTAAGAGAGCATTAGCCTTGCCACTGTGTCCTACTGTTTTAGCTTTTGTTCCTTTTTTTTGACAGGGTCTTACTACATAACCCTGGCTGGCTTCAAACTTAATTAACCTTTTGCTTCCGTTTCCTGAGTCCTGGAATTACAGTTATGTGCCACCATACCTGGCTGAGAGTTAATTTGACTCAACTTTTATTTGAAGGTTTTTGTTCAGACATTTACAACGTTGTTCAGGCTTGTCTTGAACCTCTCTCCACATCTCAAGTGCTGGGAAGTATAGGTATGTACTACCACACTTGGCTTATGTTATATATATATATATATATCTCAATACACATTCTATATTAGTATATAATTATATATATATAATTTCTATTGATTATTTGGGAATTTTATATCATGAACACTAGTCAGACTTCCCAGTTCTGCTTACCCACTCTTTGACCTCTCCCCTCCCCCCTAAAAGAAGAAAGCAAGTCCAGTTTGTGTTGCCCATAATAGTCACTAGAGGACAAACTCCCAGTGGCCAGCCCCTTAAAGAGTCTTTCCCCATCAGAACTACTAAATGCTCTCAATAGTGGAGAACTATGCCTCAGCATCTTTATCACAATTTCTAAGAGTTTTCTTTGACAACTTACTGTGTAGGTTGTTACTTTTTAGGGGTGGGGTGGGATAGGGTGGTTTCTTATATCTACCATTTAGATTCTTGGTTTATATTTCTAATTCATACAGTCAAGGAATCTCCATTTTTATGGAGGAGGGAGAAAGTTAACCATTAGTTCAGGAAGCCATTCGTTCATTAGTTGGCAATTCAGTAAGGAATAGTACAGTTGGAAGTACTGCCAGTAAAATCGAGTTCTAGCTATGCCACTTTTCTAACATTTCATTTTAATATTTTTTATGTGTATGGGTGCACATAAACCCCATACATGCGTGTCCATAAACCATGCCTGTGCTGGTGCTGACAGGCCCCAAAAGGGTATCGGATCCCCTGGACCTGGAGTTCTATACAGTAGCAAGTGGCCATGTGGCTGCTGGGAATTAAACCTGGGACCTCTGAAAGAGCAGTCAGTGTTCTTAAGCACCGAGCCATCTTTTCAGCTCTACATATTTTAAGTTTTAAAAGATATGCATATGGTGTATGTATTTGTCTGTGTAGAGGCCACAAATTGTTACCTATTATCTCCCTCTCTGCGTCTCCATCCTTTTAGATCACTGTTTTGATTTTCAGGTCTCTTGGTGGCCTACCTAGTCCCTCTTGCCTCACCCCATATCTCCAAGCACTGAGATTAAAGAGGTGCCTGGGCCTGGAGTCTGAATCTCTATGCTCATGCTTGCTTCATGAGCATTTTATTTGCTCAACTATCTTCCCTGGCCCTAACATTGAATTTTTTTTTAGAAACAAGACTATACTTTTGTCCAGCTGGGGTCCTGGGCTCCTGGACTCTCAAGGGATACTTTGGCCTCAGCTTCCTGAGTTGCTGGGGCTAGGCAGGCATGCTAGTGCCCTTTGTGCTGGCCTCAAGTACTTTTTTTTTTTAAGATTTTAATTTTTTTTAGATTTATTAGGTTATTTAGATTTTATATGTATATAGTTTTGTTTGCATGTGTATCTATGTTTCATGTGTGTGCCTGGTGCCTGAGGAGGTCAGAAGAGGGCACTAGATTCCCTAGAACTGGAGTTATGGATGGTTGTGAGACACTGTATGGGTGCTGGGAATTGAACTCAGGTTCTCTGTAAGAACAAGTGCTTTTAACCACTGAACCAAGCGTCTCTCCAGCCCCTCACCTACTTTTTTTTTTTTTTTTTTTTTTTGCCAAGACAGGTTTCACTATGTGGGGTGTTCTTGAACTCACTGTGTAGACTCAGCGAGTCTGCCTCCCTCTATTTCCCAAATCCGGGGATTAAAGTCTGTACCACCATGCCTAACCCCCTCAGTTTTAATCCCACACAGAACACCTAGAACAAAGGCACCTAAAAACAAAAGCATGGGATGTTTCTTTTGTCTTGTGTGGCCAAACAAATCATAAAGAGTATAGGTGTCTGCCAGAGGAAGGAACAGTGTAAAAAGTGCTGGCTTTTATCTTGTGTTTAGAACGGGCACTGGGAAGTTAAAAGTAACCAACATTTTTTTTTTCTCCAGGGCCTGACAATTCTTGATGCCAGCACCACAGTTCTTTGTTGCTAGATGTTTTTTGGTTGCTCCTCCTTTCTCTTATCTAAGGGTCTAAATAGTCCTTTTCTGCAAGTGCTTATGGTAGCTGGAAGACCAACCAGATGGACAAACTTTTTAAATATTGGGAATTCAAGCAAGGTAGGTCACCAGGCTTGGTGCCGCATGACTTTAATCCCAACACTTAGGAGGCAGAGGCAGGTGGATTTCTGAGTTCGAGGCCAGCCTGGTCTAAAGAGTGAGTTCCAGGACAGCCAGGGCTACACAGAGAAACCCTGCCTCAAAAGAACAGAAAGAAAAAGAAAGAAAGAAAGAAAGAAAGAAAGAGAGAGAGAAAGAAAGAAAGAGAGAAAGAAAGAGAGAAAGGAAGAGAGAAAGAGAGAAAAAAATTAAGAGAGGAAGAAAGGAAGGAAGGAAAGAAAAGAAAAAAAGAAAAGGTCTACACAGACCAGATGGCAAAAACAAAATGGGCGCGTGGGTTGCTTGAGACCTTTAGCGGTTAGCGGCATACTCGGGCTTGGGTTACAGGTCTATATTCAAATGGTTCACTTCGGTGATGCAATGCTATCCAGTATGGGAAGCACTGGAGCTGATATCACAAATTCATAGTTCTAGAGTTCAAATTTGCTTTATGACCATGCGGGGGGGTGGGGGCAGACAAAGCGGGAATACGTCAGTTCCTGTCTTCCCCTATAAAAGGTGCTGTTTCGCGCGCGTCCGGCTCGGGAGCCGTTGGTGGTGGTGACCTGTCGGGGGACACGGACACACACACCGGAAAGCAAGTACACAAATGGTGGGCTAAGGTAGGCACCGGTCTCATTTTAGTGGCTTTAATGAGACACACCACTACAGTGGGCCTTCGGTTCTGTGTAGGAACTTGGCAACTTTCGGACTGATGCCCCTAAGACCATTTTCCCTCACAGAAAAAAGTGCGGAGTGGGGCCGAGAGTGTAGCTGAGGCCTTGGGTTTACTGCGAAGGTCTTGAGAAGTTCGTGAGGAACTGGGGTGCGGGGCGGGACACGGACAACCATTAGACGACGGAGTGAGGTGATTTTGAGAGTCGTGAGGATGCGGGGACTGAGAAGGTTGATGGCCGACTGTTAGACGACGGAGTGAGGTGATTTTGAGAGTCGTGAGGATGCGGGGACTGAGAAGGTTGATGGCCGACTGTTAGACGACGGAGTGAGGTGGCCTTGAGAAGGGCGGTGGGACTGGTAGACACCCGAGTGGGGTGGTCTTCAGAAAGTCTTAGCCGTCGTGAAGATGCGGCGTGTGGGGGGCAGGATATGGCCGACGGCTGGCCGAGTGGGGTGGCCCTGAGAAGCGGATGAGGACGGGGGAGGTGGTGGGACATGGACAACTGAGAAGGCCGTGGAGGCAGCGGGGCAGACACGGACAATGGAGACGGCGAGAGGGGGCAGGGCGGGGCTGTGGCGGACACAGTCAATGGGCAACTGAGAAGGCTGCTGAGTCAGGGTGATGGCGGACACGGGCGACGGAAAAGGTCGAGGGGGGCGGGACAAAAGGCCGAGGGGGGGCAGAGCACGGGCGACGGAAAAGGCAGAGGGATGTCAGATACAGGTGACGGAAAAGGCCGACGACGTGGGGCGGGACATGACGGAAAGGGGCTTCGGACGTGGGCCGAAGAATGTTGACGGATAAGGCCGAGGGGCGTCGGACACGGGAGACGGAAAAGGCCGAAGAGTGTCGGACGAGTGACGGAAAAGACCGAGGGGCAGGACGCGGGAGACGGAAAAGGCCGAAGAGTGTCGGACGGGTGATGGAGGGACACGGGAGACGGAAAAGGCCGAAGTGGGGTGGGACAGGGGCAACAGAAAAGACC
>NW_021604765.1:8587-12034 GCF_004785775.1 Grammomys surdaster
GTGGGGTGGGACAGGGGCAACAGAAAAGACCGAGGGGCTTCGGACACGCTGAGGTGGAAAAGGCTGAGGTGGAGCGGGACACAGTCGATAGAAAACGCTGAGGGGTGTGGGACACGGGCAATGGAAAAGGCCAAGGTGGGGCAGGACATGGATTATGACGGTAGAAACCCGAGTGGAGTGGTTTTGAGAAAGTTTTGGGGAGGTCGTGAGGTTTGGAATGGGGGAATGGTGGCTCTGAACAGTGAAGCGAGTGACTAGCATTTTCAGTCAGTGCCTGTCCAAAACAGGTGGCATAGTGGATGGTGGGGTAGGAGAGGAAGACGGTTTCGGCTGAGGCTTAGGTACGGGAAAGAAGGGTGTTGAGCAGAGGGGAGAATTAGGACAACCATAGCCAGTGTAGTAGTTACTGGCCTAGCAGGAGGAGTGCCGGGGTGAGCTCGAAGCCTGATTGGTGGAAGCTCCCGGAGGTGAGGAGGACAAGACGCCAGTTTTGTTTCTAGAAAGTTTCAGAAAATGGAGGCAGCTCTTGGGGGGGATAGGATGCAGATCTCAGGAATGTTGGAGAAGCCTGAATTCTGCACAGCCAATGGGAAGCTGAGGAGACAAAGTGGGCCATTGCCTTGTGGGAGGGGCTGTGTGTGTACTTGCATGTAGAGCTCAGAGGATAAATTCTGTAGAGTTGGTACTTTACCTACCTTTACACATGTTCTGGGCTTTAGACTTAGTTGCCTTTTGCCTTGAGTCATCTATCTCACCAGCCCCAGCTATTTTTTTTAAATACAGAATCTCACATTAGGTTAACTAAATATGCCTCCAACTCCTGGTTCAACAGACCTCAGCAATCAAGAAGATATACATATACATATACATGAATATATACATGAATATATATGTGAATAAATTTATTAATTTATTGCCCAGCAGCAGTGGCACATACTTTTAATCCCAGTACTCAGGAGGCAGAGGCAGGCCGACCCTGTCTTGGCAACAAACAAACAAACAAACAAACAAACAACAAAAGTTCCTTAGAGGCTGGTGAAATGGCTCGGTGGTTAAAAGCACTTGCTGCTTTTGCAGGGGACCTGGGTTCGGTTCCCAGTACCCACATGATGGCTCACAACCATCCTGAAATCCAGACCCAGAGGATTTGATAACCTCTTCTGACCTCAATGGGCCCAGACATGCAAAACACACATAGAATAAAAATAAAATAAAGTAAAATAAAGTAGAACCACAAACAACCAAACAAATCTCCTAAAAATGAAAGGAAACAGGTTGGTAGAAACAGCACTGGGAAGGCTGAGTTGACAGGAAGCTTGTTAAGTATTTGAAGCCAGTCTGGCTTATACAGGGACTTCCAGGTCAGCCTGAGCTACAGTATGAAACCTTGTCTTAAAAAAACATTAAAGATGGGTGAGTTTTACATTATATATTGTAATAGACTATTTTTATTAATCTATAAAGAAAGTAAGTATTTGGGGGATTTTTTTTAGGGAGTCTTGCTCTCGCACAGGCTGGACCTGAGTCTCATTATATAGTCTATACTGGGCCCAAACTCTTAGGGAATCCTCTTGCATCAGACTTCCAAGTTCTGAGATTACAGCATGCACCACCAGGCTCAGCTTCTCTTTTTAAAAAAGAGTACATTATAGGGGCTGGGATGTAGCTAAGTTGATAAGAGTATTTGCCTACTCTGCATCAAACCCTGGGTTCAGTCACCAGCATTGCATTAATGCTGGGCTTGGCAGGCACACTACTGTAATCCCAGTCCTTAAGAGTGGGAGGCAGGAGGATAAAAACTTAAAGATCATCTTCCATTATATGAAGGTTTAAAGCCAGCCCAGGATCTAATCAAGACATTATCCTTATTTTAGTTTTGGGGTAAGATCTTGCTATTGAGACCAACCTGAATACATTTTAGGGCTTAAAGCATCTTCTGATGTTGCATTTCAGAAACTAGTTGTTCCCAGCATTGATACCTTATGGACTATGTTGTTATTAGCTCTCATTTTAAAAATCTCTTTTTCTCTCCTAGTTACATTTTTAATATGGATTCAAGCAGCAGCAGCAGTAGTGAGGAATGTGAGTAAGAGCCCCCCTTTCAACAGTAACATGCATATTAAATGTCCTTGTAGAGATAAATCAGATTTGGGATACTTGGCTTGATTTGGTCCTAGGTTTGTCCCTTCTGGTGTTCTCTCTGGGTTGTTAAAGTTTAGTTCCCTGCTTTCAAGAGCAGGAGAATATCTTCATGTTTTGCTTATGTGTTGTTTACCTCTTTTTGGTTCCTGGGTCTTCTTGATGAGAGATAAAAATTCTTTTGTCTCTTCTATTTCCCTCCCTCTCTTTGTCTTTTTATTGCTGGACATAGAGTCTCAGGTGTGGTAAGTAAGTAGTACTCTACCACTGACTTATGTCCCCAGTCTCAGGGAAATATAAATTCCACTAGCACTAATTTATAAACTAAATTTCAGGAGTAAAAGACATGAGCTACTAGATTTTATCATGCTTCTTAATGCTTTTTCTTTCTTTGATTTAGACATGCCCGAATTGACAAAGCAGAAAAAGACTAGGTAAGTGGGAGAATTGTTGAAACTTGACCTTTTTTTGTTTATAGTTTTTGGCTTTTTTTGAGACAGTCTCACTGTGTAGCCCTGGCTGTCTTGGAACACTCTGTAGACCAGGCTAAACTCTAATAGAAATCTGCCTGCCCCTGCCTCCTGATTGCTGGGATTAAAGGTCTGTACCACCATGCTTGGCTAGTTTTTTGGCCTTTTGAGTCTGGGTCTCACTGTGTAGCCCTGACTGACCTGGAATTCACAATATAGATAAGGTTGCATTTGAACTTGTAGCATCTACTTCTTAAGTACTAAGATTATAGGCATACACCATCATGCTCAGCTAATTAGTTTTTCAAAATGTCTTTGAACCATGATTTTCTAGTCTCTTTATCAGTCAAGAAAGTAGACATTTTTCCCTGATCGTGTCTTCTGTGATCCTGCCTCCAGGGGATCTCTTTAGTGTACTATGATCATATTGATGCCCATATTGATGCTTAGCTTAGCATTTAGAGCTTTAGTAATCTGGCCAAGTAAGTTGTGGAAAAAGCGAGTGAGGAGTGGATAAAAATGGGGTCAGAACCAAAAGATGATCATGTGCTAGAAATTAAGAGAAGCTCTTTTTTTTTTTTTTTTTGAGACAGTCTCTTTATAGCCCTGGCTGTCCCATAACTTTATATGTAGACAAGGCTGGCCTCGAACTAGCAGAAATCACCTGACCTCTGCCTTTTGAGTTCTGGAATTAAAGGCATGTGCACCATGCCCACCAAGAAGACTTAAAAAAATAGTTCTTTATGTATATAAGCGTTTACACTTTTATGTATGTGTGCCTAGTACCCAAGAAGGCTGGAAGAGGTGTTGGACCGCCTGGAACCAGAGTTATAACCGA
>NW_021604766.1:0-2072 GCF_004785775.1 Grammomys surdaster
TGTGTGTGTGTGTGTACCTGTGGATCTTAGAGGGCTATATTGGGGACAGTTTGTCAATCTAAATGCCGAAATATTTTCTACCTGAACTCTTCTTTCTAATATAGTTGGCCAGTTAATTTAGCTTCCTCTTAAGGTCATTTCTGAGTCATGATTGAAAAACCAGGTCAGCAGCATAAAGGAAGGCGTTAGTCTTCCCGCATTCACTGGCCAAGTAAAAGCTGTTTCAGGTTATTTCGACTCCACTTGCCAGCTGCATAAGCCCTGCATATGCCCTGGGTCTGCTCCTCGGTTCGAGCCCCACCCTCACTTTCCAGACCCACCCTCGATCCCAGACCCACCTCCCACCCCCTCATCGCTCCCCCACTCTCACTCTTCACCCTGACATTTGTATTTTTCTTTTTATATAGTATTTAGTGTAGAACCAGGCCTACTGGAATCCTTCTCCACCTCTTGTCAGCGTCTACAGTTTAAAAAATGTGCTCCCACCATTGTTTTGGAGAATGGTTATTAAAAACAGCTCTGCTTATAGGTTCAGTAAAAATAACTAAATCATTTTTGTTTATACTTCATATGTGTTTAGACTTTCTATATGAATGGGTTTTCTGGATTTGAAAATGCTGCTGTGAATCCTGATTCATTTGTACTTGGGAGTTGTTAGAGGCCCTTTGAGTTGGTCCTTGCGTGCTCTCTATCTGGAGTTACTCACTCCTGCAAGTTTTTGTTCCAGTCTGTTTCTGAAGTCAGTAGACCAGTGAGTGGCTTGGGAGGGGGAGGACCGTCACAGTCCTTATAGAAGACTGCATCCAATTCTGGCCCTCGAAGTCCCTTCAGTCAGGGATTGGGCCTCTGGACCTTTGTCTGTCTTTCTGGACTGCTCTCTGGCCAGGTCCAAGGAAGATTTCATTACCGAGGCAGAGACCCCTGGAAACAAACCAGAGGACACGTGTGTAGACTGCTTGTGCCCTGTGACTTAGCCCCCATTCTGTTCCCCCAGAACCTAAGTAGACAGACTGAAGTTTTGTGGCCTCTGCAGAGTTGAGCTTCCCTGAAGCTGGATGTCAGAAGCGCTTTCTTAGGCCTGTTGCATTTGTTGAATAAAAACCAACTAAGAATAGATATTTGATTGGGACTCCAAAGGGTCAAATTCACCTGAAGATGGTAACAGAAAAAGAAAACAGGAAAAGAAATCTGACCTCAACTGGAGAAGGGGGCTGGTGCGGGCTACAAAGGGGGCAATGAAGGGGGCCTGTGAGGGCTACCGCTGTATCCTTCTTCAGTTTCATTTTCATACTTTAACGTTGGCATTTTCAATTTGTTGTACTTAAATCTTGTTTACTGTTAAATTCAACAAACACACCTTCTGGTTTCTTTGGCATTCTTTTTTCCTATCAGGGTGACAATGAACTTTAACAGTTTGGTCTGCATGATAAGAGACTGATGGGGGGATATTTTCATTACAGCCTGCTACACAAAGTAGAAGGGAGAAGTCTTTTATTTATTTATTTTATAGTCTTCACACTGGGTCGGTGCGTTTTCTAGGGAGTTTCACCAGTTCACATCCCGTTTTTACATACTGCCACCTTTGTCATATCATAACATTTCATTTCTTCGATGCACTTTAATGTTTGAAGATAAACATAAAATCATAGTCTGTTCTTAACCCTCCGAGGATACGGTCCAAGGGCCCCAGTGGATGTCTGAAACCGTGAATGGCTCTATAGTTGTGATGGCTCCTCTTCACTGTCAGTGTGGTGGGTTTATAATCACCATGGAAACACACTTCTGGGTCTATGAGGGTGTTTCTAGAAAGGGTGAGCTGTGGAGGAAGACCCACCCTGTGTGTGGTTGGCATCATCCCACTGGTTGGGGTCTGAGCCTAAACAGAACTGAGAAAACGAGCCGAACACCAGTGTTCATCAATCTTTGCTTTCTGACTGCAGGAGCAATGTGACCAGTCAGTCACACCATGCTCCTGCTACACAGCTAGATCCTTCCTGCCTTCCTCACCAAGATAAGCTATGTCCCATAAAATAAAATAAAATAAAATAAAATAAAATAAAATAAAATAAAAT
>NW_021604766.1:2082-44334 GCF_004785775.1 Grammomys surdaster
TAAAATAAAATAAAATAAAATAAAATAAAATAAAATAAAATAAAATACCCATAATCTCTAAGACAAACCCTTCTTCTCTTAAATTGCTTCCTTTCCATTAATTAATTAATCAATTAATTAATTTATTTATTTATTCATTCATTTTACATCCCAATATCTGCCCCCTCTTCTTCCAGTTCCCCCTCACACAGCTCCTCCCTCAACCCTCCCTCCATTTCTCCTCCTCCCCATATCATCCCATGCTGGCACATCAAGTCACTGAAGGATTAGGCACACCCTCTCCCACTGAGGCCAGACAAGGCAGCCCAGTTAAGAGAACAGGACCCGCAGGCAGAGAACAGCATCAGGGACAGCCCCTAGACCAGTTGTTGCAGAATCCCCATGTGGACCAACCTGAACATCTGCTACGTGTGTGTGTGTGTGTGTGTGTGTGTGTGTGTGTGTCTGTGTGTCTGTGTGTCTGTGTGTCTGTGTGTCTAGGTTCAGTCCATGTATGCTCTTTGGTTGGTGGTTCAGTCTCTGGGAGCCCTCAAGGGTCCAGGTTAGTTGACTGTTGGTCTTCCTGAGGAGTGCCTATCCTCTTTGGGTCCCCAAGTTTGTTTCTCAACCCTCCATAAGACCTTGTGAGCTCCACCTAGTGTTTGGCTGTGAGTCTCTTCATCTGTTTCCATCAGCTGCTGGGTGGAGCCTCTCAGAGGACAGTTATGCTAGACTCCTGCAAGCATAGCAGTTTCATTAGTAGTATCAGGGATTGGTTCTTGCCCATAGGATGGAGCACATTTGGGCCCGTCATTGGTTGGCCGTTCCCTCTGTCTCTGCTCCATCTTTGTCTCTGTACATCTTGTAGTCAGGACACATTTTGGTTCGAGGTTTTGTGGGTGGGTTGCTGTCCTTATCCCTCCACTGGGAGTCCTGCCTGGCTACAGGAGGTGGCATTTCAGGCTCCATATTTCCCACTGCAAGGAGTCTTAGCCAGAGTCCCCCCTACAGAATCCCTGGGCCTCCTCCTATCCCATGTTTCTGGCATATCCTAGAGATCCCTTCACCACCGATGTTTGTTCTCTGCCTCCTGCTCTCCCTACATATGACCCCCTTGCCCTGTTCCCCTCCACATCCCCTCTCACCCAGTTCCCTTCCTCTGATATCTATTTTATCTCCCCTTTTGAGAAAGATTCAAGCATCTTCCCTTGGACCCTCCTTGTTATTTGGATTCTTTGGGTCATGGTTATCTTGTACGCTATGGCTAGTGTCAACTTTCAAGGGAGGGCATATCATGCTTGTCCTTTTGGGTCTGGGTTACCTTACCAGGATGATATTTTCTTTTTTCTTTTTTTTCTTCTTACTTTGAAATAGTTTTATTGGCTCTTAAGACCTTTGCATATAAAAAAATACCCAAATCACTATGCAGTATTAAATGACAATTACATTTTCTCTTACCAATTGTAACTACCCAGAATATACATTTTTTAAAAGAAAAAAAAGCCTACTGAACAGAATTTTGAAATGACATCATGACTTAAATCACTTAAATCAGGGTGATATTTTCAAGTTCCATCCATTTGTCTGCAAAATTCACGTTGTCCTTGTTTTTAATGGCTGAGTAGTATTCCATTGTGTAGATGAACCACATCTTCTTAATCCATTCTTCAGTTGAGGGACATCTAGGTTGTTTCCAGTTTCTGGCTATTATGAATACAGCTGCTACAAATATAGTTGAGCAAGTGTTCTTGTGGAATGCTGGGATATATGCCCAGGAGTTGTATAGGTGAGTCTTGAGGTGGAACTATTCATAATTTTCTGAGAAACCACCAAATTGATTTCCAGAGTGGTTGTTCCAGTTTGCTATCCCACCAGCGATGGAGGAGTGTTCCCCCTGTTCCACATCCTTGCCCACATGTGTTGTCACCTGAGTTTTTGATCTTAGCCATTCTGATAGGTGTAAGTGGAATCTCAGGGTCATTTTGATTGGCATTTCCCTGATGACCAAGCGCATTGGATATTTCTTTAAGTGTTTTTTGTCCATTAGAGATTCCTCTGTGAAGAATTCTCTGTTTAGCTCTGTACCCGATTTTTAATTGAGTTACTTGGTTTGTTGGTGTCTAACTTCTTGAGTTCTTTATATATATTGGATATTAGTCCTCTGTCAGATGTAGTGTTGGTGAAGATCTTTTACCAATCTGTAGGCCATCATTTGGTCGTCCTTTTGATGGTGTCCTTTGCCTCACAGAAGCTTTTCAGTGTCATGAGGTCCCATTTATTAATTAATTGTTCATCCTAATGCCTGAGCTATGAGTATTCTGTTCAGGAGGTTGTCTCCTGTACCAATGAGTTTAAGGCTGTTCCCCACTTTCTGTTCTATTAGATGTAATGTATCCAGTTTTACATTGCGGTCTTTGGTCCACTTGGACTTGTGTTTTGTGCAGAGTGATAAATATGGATTTATTTGCCATCTTCTACATGCAGACTTGCAGTTAGACCAGCACAAATTGTTGAAGATGTCCTCTCTTTTCCATTGCATGGTTTTGGCTTCTTTGTCAAAAATCAAGTGTCCAAAGGTAAGGGGGTTTATTTCCTGGTCTTCTATTTGATTCTGTTAATCAACCTGTCTGTCTTTGTACCAATACCACATGGTTTTTTTTTTTTCTTATCATTATTGCACTGTCGAACAGCTTGAAGTCAGGGATGGTGATACCTCCAGAAGTTCTTTTATTGTACAGGATTGTTTTAGGTATCCTGGGGTTTTTTTTTTTCCATATGAAGTTGAGAATTGTTCTTTCAAGGTGTGTAAAGAATTTTCTTGGAATTTTGATAGGAATTGCATTGAATCTGTAGATTGCTTTTGGTAAGACAGCCATTTTTAGTTTGTTAATTCTATCAATCCTTGAGCTTGGGTGCTCTTTTCATCTTCTGATATCTTTCTCAATTTCTTTCTTCAGTGACTTGAAGTTCTTGTCATACAGGTGTTTCACTTGCTTGGTTACAGTTACACCAAGCTATTTTATATTATTTGTGACCTTTGTGAAGGGTATTGTCTCCCTAACATTTTTCTCAGCTTGTTTTTCATCTGTGTAAAGGAGGGCTACTAATTTCTTTGAGTTATTTTTGTATCCAGCCAGTTGGCTGAAGTTGTTTATCAGCTATAGGAGTTCTCTGGTTGATTTTTTGGGTTTCTTATGTATACTATCAGACCATCTGCCAATAGCAATACTTTGACTTCTTCCTTTCCAATTTTTATCCCTTTGATATCTTTTAGTTGTCTAATTGTTCTTGCTAGGATTTTAAGTGCTATATTGAAGAAATATGAAGAGTATGGAGAGCCTTGTCTTGTCCCTGATTTTAGTGGAATTATTTTAAATTTCTCTTCATTAAATTTGTCGTTGGCTATTGGCTTGCTGTATATTGCCTTTATTGTGTTTAGGTATGTGCCTTGTAACTCTGATCTCTCTAAGACTTTTAATATAAAGGGATGTTGGATTTTGTCAAAGGCATCTAATTAGATGGTCATGTGGTTTTTTTCTTTCAGTTTGTTTAGATGGTAGATTATGCTGAAGGATTTTTGTATATTGCACCACCCCTGCATCCCTGGGATGAAACCTTCTTGATCATGGTGGATGATGTCTTTGATATGTTCTTGGATTCAGCATGTTAGTGCTTTATCGTATCGTATCATATCGTATGGTATGGTATTGTATTGTATCGTATCTGCCTGCATGTTGCCATGCTTCCTGCTATGATGACAGTGGACTAGACCTGTCAATCTATAAGCCAGCCCCAGTTAAATGTTTGTCTTTTTTAGAGTTGCCTTGACATGATGTCTCTTCACAACAGTTGCAACCCTAGCTAAGACAGATCCTGGGACTAGATTACAGACAGTCGTAAGCCACCATGTGATTGGTGGGAACAAATACAGGTCCATTGCAGGAGCCATTGACCACTGAGCAATTTCTGTTGCTGTCTTCAGACACAGCAGAAGAGGGCACCAGATCCCATTACAGATGATTGTGATCCATCATGTGGTTGCTGGTAATCAAACTCAGGATGTCTGGAAGAGCAGTAAGTGCTCTTAATAGATGAAACTTCTCTCCAGCTCAAAAAACTAAATCTTAACAAAAAAAAACTAAATAAATTTTCACTTTAATTATTCCTTGTCTTCCCAGATCATAAGCTAGCTGAATATTTTATCTGTTTGTGACTTTAAGTTTAGAAATTATGGTATGGGTCCAGGTCCTATGACTGCCTTCTCAAAATGAAGCTTCTTTCTTGCCTCCTTTCTGTTGACAGTCCTGGATCGGCTACCCCTGCCCCTGACATATACTGTTTCTGTTCACAGACAGAATAAGCAAACTATCTTCATCACCAACTACCTCCCTCCATTCTAGCTTGATGTTTTTTGGTCTAGAACTGCGTTGCCCTCCCACCAGGATAAAAATTTTGCCCGAGTTCCCAGTCTAGCCAACTAGAGCTGATTTTCTGATGACTATCTCAACACCCGGCATGCTTTTTTCCCCAGGAAAATTCATCATGGTGACTGAGTTACAACTATCTTTCAAACTTCAGGCCAACCTGAAAGTTTTTTCTTGACTTAAAAATCTAAAAAAAAAAAAAAAAATTTAAAAACCCATGTGGCATTTAATATACTCTTCGAAAGCTCACAAAGGAAAAAGGCCCCTGAAGAAGTCCTGTTTGTCTCATTTCTTTGGGACTTTAGGTGCATTTTTGCATTAGGGAAATGGGTGTAAAGTGGACCCAGAGGGAGTCAGCATGGTTGTTTTGTACTTGAGACAGGCTGGGAAACAAATACAGAAGCATTTAACAATTGCCTGTCACTGTACTTACTGAAATCACAAGCTGCAGGCACGCTCTGATTTACTGCTTGATTTATTTCTGAAAAGGGATTTTTTTCGGGAGGGGTGGGTGGGTGGGTGGGTGGGTGGGAGGGAGACATGATACCAGACTGGGAGGAGAAGAGAGGAACTTGCTTCCAGAGTTCTTCGGTGGGTTCATTTAACAGTGATGGTTTCAGACACACATTTGAGAGCGCTTTGGCTAATGAGTGGTTTGCTGGCAGAAGATCTCTTAAGTCCGAGTTTCAAACATTTGCTTTGTTAAACACAGTAGCTATCTATTAGGGAAAAATCATCTGCAGACTGAACAAAGGCTTAGTACTTTGGGAATCAAGACAGTAAGTCTGGCAAGAGGTGTTCATATCCCCTTGCCCCAGACATGTTACCTGAAAGGGCTAATGGGAAAGCTAGGGGGTTTCTTCTGGAAACAAGTGTAACCACACTAGCAAGTTCTTTGTGAGTTGGAAGTCAGTGCTGCTTTCTTTTGTATCTTGTCTCAAAATTCCTGTGTTTGAGTCTGAATGCCCAGCACCCTATTGTGTGATTATTTCAGAATAGAGAGAATTTAAAGAATGAATTCTCGTAAAAGGAGGTCAAGGGGGCAAATATATCTTGTGCTCTTCTGAGGTAAGGACATGAAGAAAAGTATTGGTAAGCTGTTTCTCTGCCATAGTTACTTAACAAGCAGGGGTTTGGGAAGTGGTTCAGTGACAGAGCACTCACCTCAAATGCTCCAAGTTTCGGATTCTGTCTTGGGAGTTGTAAGAGAGCATCCAAGGAGAGAGATCTCAGAATGATGCCAGTTCTGCTGCCAGGCAGTGAGGGAATGCATTTCAGTTGTTTAGGGCACCCTCACTGACAATGCTCAGGTGTAAAGAGGTGGTGCCCAGAGAACAGGCGTTGAAGGACTGTCTTTGTCCCAACCTTTGTTGAAGGGCTTCCTGTCCAGCTGTGTAGCCTCCATCCTCTTCCCTAGCTTGTGACTCTTGGGACACCTCCTCCCTGTCACAATATGGGACTCTCATGGTCTCTAGCCCAGCTCATCCATTTCTAACAATCTAAAGCTTACTCAACACGCCTTAAATGCTCAAATGTTTTTTTTTCCACATTTATTTTGCCAGAGGGTTAATAGAACCACGATGAAAGAGAATTCGGAAAGGAGCTTTGTAAACACCTACCCATTCTAGGGCGAGTGTCAGCATTTAGTTGATTTTTCCCTTCAGCCTTTAAATGCTATGCCTAGAATCCCCACCCCTGTTCCATGGGCCTCAATCGGAAAGGGGAAACTGGAAGGGTTAAAGCCCTTAAAAGGAAAGTGAGGACATTTGGTTGGCCTGTGTAAGGCAGGTACCTGGGTCCCAGTCTTGTCTACCACAGGTAGCACCAGTGGTAGTGGCAGGGATGACAGTGGTGGCTGGCAGCAGTGGCGTGAACTTGACCAGCCAGGCAGTCTGAGGTCCAGATATGAATACTTCAGGAGGCAGGTATGAGGTTCACCGATGAATGCTTCTGGAGAGAAAACTCTTCTCCAAGTGTTTACAGCTCAGTAAAACAGCCACTCTCAGACAATTCTTGATGAATTGTGTACTTTATTCCATGTAGATAGGAACTTTATAAGCATTGAGGAGTAGGGTAAGATCTAGGGGTAGGTGCTTCCCATTGGCTCAGTTTGAGGCTGTAGTGATGCTCTATTTGCATGTGGAATATGTGTATATTTCTATGTCTTCTATATCTTATATGTCTATGGTCTTTTATGTATTTTTCTATGTATGTATGTATGTATGTATGTATGTATGTATGTTTCTATATCTGTATATGTACATATGTTTGTTTCCATAATCTTGTATGTTTCTCTATATGTATATATGCAAGTTCCTATAATCTTTTTTTAAAAAAAGATACTATTAGCCTGGTGTAGTGGTGCACACACCGTTAGCAGTCCATCGCCTTAACCACTCGGCCACTTCATCAAAACATTGCACACACCTTTAATCCTAGCACTCAGGAGAAGTGGCAGGTATATCTGTGAGTTCAAGGCCTGTCTGCTTTACGTCCTGCTTGTCTGGAAGGGTTAAAGCCCTTAAAAGGGAATCGAGGACATTTGGTTGGCCTGTGCAAGGCAGGTATAGGACAGCCAGGGCTGTGTAGAGAGACTCTAAAAACAAAAAACAAAAAAACAAAAAAAGGGATAATATTGTGTCATAAACTTTAATTAATGGTACAAGAGAATATTGGTTTTTTTAAATGTTTTTTTTAAAGATTTATTTATTTATTTTATTTATGAGTACACTGTCGTTGTCTTCGGACACACCAGAAGAGGGCATCCAATCTCATTACGGATGGTTGTGAGCCACCATGTGGTTGCTGGGATTTGAACTCAGGACCTCTGGAAGAGCAGTCAGTGCTCTTAACCGCTGAGCCATCTCTCCAGCCCCGAGAATATTGTTAAATATAATTTTAGTGATTTATAATTTAGTCACTCAGTGGACACAGTATTTTAATGTACCCATTTCTCAGTTCTTTAATCTATCTATCTGCCTGCCTGTCTATCTATCTTTGGAGCCAGGATCTAACTATGGATCCTGACTATCCTGGAACTCACTAATGTAGACCAATTTAGCCTTGAACCCATAGATATCCCCTAGCTTCAACCTCTGGGAGTAAAGGTATGTATTGCCACAATCAGCAGTTTCTCAATTCTTGAATAGTTTTTATGTATGCATGTATGCATGCATGCATGCGTGTGTGTATCCATCTATCCATCCATCCATCCATCCATCCACAGCATCTTTCTATCTTTTCCTAGCTGGCCTGAAACTCAACTATAGAGATCAGGCTGGTTTCAAACATGTGGAAATCCTCCTGCATCTGCCTTCTGCATACTGTGATTATAAGCATGAGTCCCTGTGACTAGCTTCAGTTTGAAATAGTTAGGTCATTTTACATTGTTCCCAGTTCTTTATTTTTATGGACAACACAGGGATCATTTTCTTTCTGTTTTACATTTTGCCCTGACTAGTTGAATCAGCTTCAAAGGCCAAGACTATTTTGTGCAGAAGCTTGGCGTTGTCTCCAAGTAGTGTCTCCTATGAGAGCCTGTAAGAGCTTGTCTCAGTGCCTGTCTCTACCCATACCTGTCTCCATGGCATAATGGAAGCACTGTGGCTGTCTTTGGGGGATCATCTATCTAGTCTGTAGCATTTTCACCCAGTATACCCATGGGTTTGATTTGATGAAATTCAAGGATAAAGATTAAAGCATGTCTGAATCTCAGATGAGTTGGTTAAAGTATCTGACTACGGTGATTTAAATTCCATCTGCATGAAATTACATGAAATTAAGAAAAATTCTACACAGAAAAGAAAACAATCATCAGAATATAGAGACAGAATACAGAAAGGGAGATTCTCTTTGCTAACTACATATCACACAAGGAGGGGTCGTATCTAAACTATATAAAGATCTGTAAACTATTAAATGCCATTGGACTAGAGAGATGTCTCAGAGGTTGAACACTGACTGCTCTTCCAAAGAACCAAGGCTCAATTTGAAGTATCACATGGCAGCTTATAACTGTCTGTAACTCCAGTTCTAGGGGATCCAATGCCTCTTCTGGACTGCTGGGGTACCAGGTACACATGTGGTACATAGATATAGATGCAGGCAAAACATTTGTGCACGTAAAACAAATTGAAAATATTAAGTATACCCTAAAACAAATCTGGCAGTCAACAAACGGACTAATAATAAACGGAATATACAGTTCTCAAAAGAAGTAATGCAAATAGTGAAAGTAAACAGGAATGTTAAATTAGGTTGAGACTCCAGCTCGCCCCAGTTGGAATGGCTAACATTGAGGAAAAACAGGACAGCAAATGCTGGTGAGGGTGTGGGGACAAGAGGACGCCTTACTCACTACAAACTGGTACAGTCACACAGAGATTTCTGAAAACACTAAAAACAGAACTTCTGTGAGACCTAGTGAAGTGGAAGTTTCTGGATGTGATGCGATACAGACTCATGTGGTGTTTTGCTGAGGCCAGACCTGTGAGAGGACACGTGATGTTTGGAGAGAGTATAAAGAAGATTCAACAGACAGTGATGGCATGCTTGCATAGCTGGCCTTGTGATGCTCCACTGGTCTCGAGTCTTAGCTGATCTTCACTTTGTTGAGAGAAGCATGACAGAGAACGTTCTCCCCAGAGGATCCTGGTCTCTCCTGCTGACATGTGCCAATTTTGTGCTGCTGCTGCTGATTTATGTTTGGTATCCTAATACTACTGAACTGGCCTGCTGGTATCCTGACAAATGGAGATTGGAATTGCCCCAAAGAACTACTTCTAAACAGGTCCACATCCCCTTGTCCTATTTACCATCCTTTTCCCCCAGCTTTGGACAATGGGCTAGAAGAGGAAGAGGGTTGAAGCATTTGAGAACCCTTATTAAAGTAAGTTTGAAAAAGTCTATGCCTATAACCCAGTAACACACTCTTGGGTGTATAAACCCAAAGGACTCATAAGTAAGTAAGTAAATCACAGATGTACCTGCACATCATCCTTTATTGCTGAACTATTCACAACAGCTGGGAGGTAGGTAGCACAGGTGTGCCATCAGATGAACAGATAAGAAAATATGATATGTGTACACCATAAAACTTTTTCAGCTGTAAGAAATGAAATTATGACATTAGCAGCAAAGTGGACAGAGGAGGAAATTATGATGTTAAGTAAAATAAATAAGGTTCAGAGAGACAAATACTGTATGTTTTCTCTCACATGCTCTCCCTAGATTTTAGAGTGTGTGCTTATGTGTATGTATAGTCTGTGGCAATGTGAAATTGGAAAGGGAACTATGACAGAGGAAGAAGAGATCTTAAGGGAAAGGAAGGGGAAAAAAATCAGTAACTGAAATGTACATGAAGGTAAACAAGGGGGTCTGGGGGAAGGGTAAGCAGACAAGCAAGATGGAGTCAGAAAGATGGCAGAGGAGAAGGCAAATCATGTCTTTGTATACTAACTTCAACAATAATTTTAAAAAAGTGTGACAATTCCATTTATAGTCAGTGGGACTTTGTTTATTTTAATATTAAAATATGTTTGCATGAAGATTGTCATGAAAATTGTGACTACTTTCAATTTGATGAATACCATTTCTAGTTGGATGTTTAATTAAATTTCAAGGCAAGGCATAGGGGCACACGCTCATAATCTTACCATTCAGAAGGCAGAGGCAGGAAGAGTGGAACAAGTTTGAAGCTAACCTGCTCCATAAAGGGAGTCCCAGGCCCGGACTATATTTTAAGAACATGTAGAGAACAAAATGAGAGAAAGAAAGGCAGAAATTTTTTATAGTAATGAGACATCCTCAAAAACATTTCCTATATGATAAAGATAAGAGCTAAGATTTGTAAGTACAGCAGCCCCAAAGGCCCTTATTTTATTTTATTATTTTTTTTTAAATGTGATTCCTTTGAAAAGCCCTTGCAACACTCTGATATGTTCTTAATTCTTATCAAATAGTGAATCAAGTAGTTTTGATGGTTGTGATGGATAGTTTTATGTCAACTTGGCACAAGCTAAAGTCATTTGAGAGGAGGGTCCCTCTCTTATGGAGGAACCTCTATAAGATGGGGCTGTAGGTAAGCCTGTGGGGGGCATTTTCTTAATTAATGATTAGTGGGGGAGGGTGCAGCCCATTGTGGGTGGTGTCATCCCTGGGCTGGTGGTCCTGGGTTCTATAAGAAAGCAGGCTGAGCAAGCCAGAATGAGCAGCCAGTAAGCAGCACCCCTCCATGGCCTCTGTATCAGCTCTTGCTTCTAGGTTGAAGCCCTGATTGAGTTCCTGTCCTGACTTCCTCCAGTGATGGACCACGATGTGGAAGTACAGGCCAAATATACTTTCCTCCCCAATTTGCTTTTGGTCATGATGTTTCATCACAGTGATATTGACCCTAAATAGGATAAGGGTAATGACAGGCTGGGCCATTTGTGTATTTAAAGATAATAACTATTCTTGGGGCATCCAGCTCACTGCTGTGCCATTCTTTGAGACCAAGTTACAGAAAAAAGATTCTTAAAAAAGAAAAGATAAAGTCCATCTACTTGCATTAGGCTGTGAGACTGAAAAGCTAAATAACCTATTTTCAAGCTTTTCAGTGTGATTACAGGACATTTTCTGTAAAGGGTCCCTGAGCAGGAGAAGGGATTTAACTGTCCTCTGGGTGATCATTTTCCTCTTACCTGCTTTTTTGCTGGTCACTTTCTTGTTATTATGACTGATTCCTCCATTGTTAATAAAATAGTCTTTTTCTTTTGGTGCACTTTATGGTCCCTGCATCCCTGACAGTGGACACACACTCACTCACATCCTGTCAGATGCTGGCAAATGTCCCAGTGAAACTGACATCCAAGGTTCATGGCGCCTGTGCTGGCCAGAAGAGTGGATCATGTACACTAGATACTCAGCTCAAAGTCTTGGTCATCAAAAAAATTAACTCTTTAAAAAATAATGTTTTATGCCTATGAGCAGCCATGTGTGCAGCAGTCACTGTGACAGGAATAGAGACCAGCTCTGGAGTAGAATGTTGATTCAGATGTAAAACCTATTATCTGTTGTTCATAAAAGCTGGTACAGGTGAGAAAATCAAGAGGAGACAAACAGATGCAGGATATGTTCATTTTACAAGGGCAAAGACTTTAAGTAGAATTGTCCTAATATTTGGTAAAAAGAAAGAGACTGACCATACAAACCCCTTTCATCTAATATGACATTTTAATGGTTATTTTGTGGTAAAAGAATAGATTTTCTTTAAAGATATTTCTTTTTTAGGGTTGGAGAGATGGTCAGTGGTTAAGAGCATTTCCTCTTCTTTCCAGAGGACCCGGTTTGAGTCTCAGCTCCCTCCTCAGGTGCAGCTCACAAGTGCCTGTAACTAGCTCCAGGGTATCCAGTGCCTCTGGCCTCTGTGGGCACTGAGCTCATATGCACATACACAACTGGATTTATTGTTAACTTTTTAGTGTGTGTGTGTGTGTGTGTGTGCACGCGCACACATGCATGTGTGCATGTGAATACAGGTGCCAGAGTAGACCTAAAGCATCAGATCTCCAGAAGGTTGTGAGCTGGCCTGTCTGGATTCTGGGAACATGACTATTGTCCTCTTTAAAAGCAGGACACATTCCGAAAGATGACTTACTTGTTTCTCAAGAAGACAAAGTATTTCAAACTCATTGACCTTTTTTTTGTGATACTAATGTGTATTAAAAATAAGATTTTTCAAGGGGAAGATTCTCTTTGTGTTTGAGGTGATGGTGACATTTTGCCAGATAGAGGATGCATCTGCTTTTTAGAAGTGCCCCGGACGTGGGAAATTCTTCATGAATGTTGACATTGGTCAGTGCTTCCTTCTATTCCTTGAGACCCTGGGGATCAAAATGATTTGACTTATCCACTAAACCTTGAGAGTGACACATTTCTTTACAGTTTTCATTTTTTTGAGACACGGTTTCTCTGTGTAGTCCTGGCTGTCCTGGAACTCTGCAAACCAGGCTGGTCTTGAGCTCAGAGATCCACCTGCCCAGTACTGGGATAAAAGGCGAGTGCCACCGTGCCCAGCTTTTATGCATTAAAAAAAAAAAAACTGAGCTTTCAAAGCTATTGAGATAGCTGAGTAGGTAAAGTGCTTATCATACAAGTGTGAGGACCTGTGTCCCATCCCCAGAACTCACACAACAAAGTTGAACGTTGTAGCTTGTGTTTGTAATCCCAGCACTGGGGAGACAAAGACAGGTGGATTCCCAGGCTTGCTGACCAGACAGTCTGGCCTATTTGATGAGCTCCAGGCCAGTGAAGAGACCCTGTCACAAAAAAAAAAAAAAAAAAAGGAAAAGAAAAAGAAGAAGAAAGAAAGAAAGAAAGAGAGAGAGAAAGAAAGAGAGAAAGAAAGAAAGAAAAGGAGGCTGGCAAAATGGCTTAGCAGGTAAAGTCACTTGTTGGCAAGCCCGAGGACTTGGCTTTTATCCCATGACCCACATGGTTATGTTCTGACTGCCACATGCACATTATAGCATACTGCCCTCCACACACAAAATAAACACACAAATGGCACAAAGATTTTTAAAACCATGTGAGGATGCAGAGATGGCTCTCGGTAGAATCCTTGTTGTAGAGCAGGGGATCTGAGCTCAAACACCTCCTGTGTTGGCATGTGTTGTGATCTCAGCACTCAGGCATGAAGAGGAGCAGGTGTCAGAGGCTGATGGACAGCCAGTTTAGCCAACAGGGTGAGCTTTAGGCCTGCTTCAAAAAATAAATTAGGTGGCGAAGTGTTGGAGGAAAGAAATCATTAAGTCAACCTTTGACCTCCACATGGACCCTCATGGGCAAGTGAGCCTACACCTATGTGTGCACGTATGCATATAACACACGCACACACACACACACACTAGAATTTTTAAATATTTGCCTTTAAACCTCAGAACTTATTGCCTATTTTCTGTCATATATGGAACACAGACACATAAATATATATGCCATGAAAGCAGAAGGGACGATGCCTGGTGGAAGGGGAGACAGGACTGTAAAAGGAATGAATTATTCTTGCTAGCCCATATAAAACACACATGATTTTTATATTTATAATGAGCCTTAAAGCTGGGCAGATACCAACCCTCTGTGCTATTTTGTCTACCTCTCCGTCAGTAACCCTGAGCTATCACTTGCCATGCTCCCTTTGGGCCACTCCTGGCCATGTGCTCAGGATCCACCTAGTCCATGGCAACTTCTTCCTTTCTATTCCTCTCTCTTTCTTGTCTCTCTCTGCCTCAGTCCCCAAGCCTGGGAACCAAAGCCCCGTCTACCTCTCTTCTGCCCAGCTACAGGCTATAGGCATCTTTGTTCAATTAATGGTTTTAAATTAAGGAGCCAGGTTTGCACAAAATCTGGTCTATGTGAGAATTCCCTTATCATGAGGCAACTAAGAGCTCAGGAAACAGAGTTTAGCATTTGCATACAAGCAACAGCAGACCAACCCACTCCGTGTAACAAAGGAGGATGATTACAGGCGTTAACACCAGCAAAGTACAATGATACATGTATGTCACAAAGAAGCACATGATTTTACATAAAATATTTAACAGAAACCCCCCCCAATTTTCAATAGCTGTGGTGTACATGCCTGTAACTCCAGTCTTTGGGAAGCTGAGGCAGGAGGATAGGGAGTTCAAGATAAACCTAAACTACAATCGCACCCCTTGCCACGTGTGTGTGTGTGTGTGTGTGTGTGTGTGTGTGTGTGTGTGTGTGTAAGAGATATTTAGTGAGGCTTGGTTGTACAAACTGTACTTGGGAGTCTGAGGCAGGAGAATTGTGAGTTCCATACTATTTTTGGCTACAGAGCAAATTCGAAGCTAACCTTCTCTACACAGAAACTGTCTCAGCACCTCCCTTCCTCCAAAAGAAAATATGTACAAATTGTTTAACTGATAAAAAATTAAAAGTAAATTTGGGGATGATATTTGGAGTATAGCTCAGAGGCTGTGCTTATGTAAGTTCCTGGGCTCAGTTTCTGTTTCTTTTAAAATTTCAGTCCTGGATATTGTACTTATGGCCTCATACATGCTCCATGAGTGTCCTAGCACTGAGTCACATCCTAGCTGGGTGAAGTGGCTGGCTTTCAAGACCAGAAATAAAGGGCAGAGGTTATTTATGGTGTGTGTGTAACTATGTTTAGTTGGGCCAGGTGTCTGCTTTTCAGTAGTTTGTGACCCAGGAAGAGGTTTGCTTAATTCAGAAACCTCAAAATGTAGATGTTCTTTACCTCAACCACAACAATTACATGGTTTCATGGGGAAAACAAAATTTATTATCACATGAAAATAATGACCCGGGCTGGAGAGATGGCTCAGTGGTTAAGAGCACTGACTGCACTTCCAGAGGTCCTGAGTTCAAATCCCAGCAACCACATGGTGGCTCACAACCATCTGTAATGAGATCTGATGCCCTCTTCTGGTGTGTCTGAAGACAGCTACAGTGTATTCATATATAATAAATAAATCTTAAAAAAAAAAAGAAAATAATGACCCATCAACTTATTAAACATGCTTTGTCTCAAGAGCACTCACTGCTAGCCCCCGCCTCTCTCTGCTTGTCTACATTTTTTTCTAGTCAGTGTTTTTGATGGAGGTCATAGCACCTGGTAATGTAAGAATAAACTTGATACAAGTTGGCTGTGAAGAGCATATGGCAGCCTTGCAAATACTCTGGGATCTTGGGAAATTGAAGAAAAAGATGTCTGCATATTATTTGGAGAACCAGAGATGTTAACTATAGATGTTAAAGCCAGAAGAGGTTATGACTTGAAAGTCTTTACAATAAAGAATTTGAATGTTAAAGGGTTTATAAGTAAATGAGCAATTCTTTTACCTTGTATAAAATTGTATTTATGTTTGTGCTGTAAAATGTTGTGCATGAAGATGGGGGATATTATAATATTGTTATGGCTTTTTTGTTCCAAATGTTGTGTCTGTTGGTTACGGTTTGAATGTGAACTATGAGCTCATGTATTTGAATACTTGGTCTCTAGTTAGTAGTAGATCAGTTTGGGAAGAATTAGGAGGAATGACCTTGATGGAGCAGGTATGAAGCCGAGAGTGGGCTTTGAGGTTTCAAAAGCCCATGCCAGACCCAGTCTCTCTCTCTGCCTGCTGCTTACAGATCAGGATGTACAGCTCTCAGCTATTATTCCAGCCATATCTGTCTGCTTCCCACCATGATGATAATAAGCTAACCCTCTGAACCTGTAAACCAGCCCCAATCAAATTCTTTCCTTTATAAGAGTTGCCATGGTCATGGTGTCTCTTCACAGCAATAAAACAGAGAATAAGATGTTATAGAGCCTTTGGGACATATATGGTCTAGCTAGCAGAAGTAAGTCACTGGGTCTGGGCCTTGAGGGTTTCATCTGCCTTTGAGTTTCTCTGAACTTTCTGCTTCCTGATCCCACCAGGATGTGAGGAGCTCCTTTCTCTGCCACATGTTTCTATCACCAGGAATTCCATCATGCTGGCTCCACTAGGCTGAGCTGAAATGGTGAGTCAAAACAAAATGTCCCTACTTTGACTTGCTCTGTCAGGTATTGTGGTCACAGCAAGGAGAAAGGTAACTAGTATCTTCCCTCACATACATATCTGAGAGTTTCAAAGATTTAACACATGGTTGTGCTTATTATAATCTAATTAAAAAATAAGGTAAGACCAACTTAATTTCTTTTTTCTATTTTTGGTTGAGCTTTTTATGTTTATTTTTTCATTTAAATTATATGCATGTGAATACAGGTGCCTGCAAAGGCCAGAAGAGGTGTCAGATCTCCTGGATCTGGATTCACAGGCGGTTGTGAGCAACCGGATGTGAGTGTGTGAACTCTTGTCACCTTCAAGAGCAGCAGGAACTCTTAACTACTGAGCCATTTCTCCAGTTCCTTGTTTATTGTTTTTCTTCTGTTCTGTTTTAAGGTTGATTTATTTTGTGTGCATGAGTATTTTGCCTGCATATATGGACATGTACCTCATTTGTGTCTGATGCCAAAAGAGTTCAGAAGACGGCATTAGATTTCCTGGAACTGGAGTTAGGGAAGATTATGAGCCACCATGTGGATGCTGGGAACCAAACCTTGCAAGTCCTCTGCAAGTGTTCTTAAGCACCGAGCCTTCTCTCCAGCTCCCCAGCTTCCTCATTTAACTTAGTTTATCAAGGTAAAAGAAGACAGGAAGAGTATTAAAACAGTGTAGACTGTTTTTAACCCTACCAAGAGGAGCCTAAATTAAGTGAACTCTCTGTTCCTCCAGGTAACTTGACTTTAGGCTGCACCTTTACCTGGCCTTTAACCCCCTAAAGAAAACTAAGCCTCATCTCTAGATTGCAGCAATTAGTGAGATACCTGACAGGTGAGGCATGAGGTAAACCTGTCTGTAAGTTCAAATTTCATTTCTTAAATTTAAATTTCTTTTATTTTTTTCTTGGTCTTTTGAGAGGGGGTTTCTCTGTGTAGCCTGGCTGTCCCGGAAACTCACTCTGTAGACCAGGCTGGCCTCGAACTCACAGAGATCTGCCTGCCTCTGCTGGGATTAAATGTGTGTACCACAGCGGTGCTCCCTGCCCCCAGATATCATCAGCCAATATCAGTCCACCCAGGGCAAATGGCGGGGGTATGTGTTCAGAAGCCCCAGGAGTACAAACTGTAATGATGACATGCCAGGACCAGCTTCGGGGACGCAGATCAGCTTTAGTCAGGGTGATTCAAGGATTGTATAGTTTTTGGGTTAAGGAATAGGAGTATCCAGGGTGGGCAAAGGTCATTGGGTGAAAGCTAAGGTACTGAGATACCTCATTAACATGGGGAGGCACTTCAGGAATCTCAGGTTCTAGCTGATTTGGTTCTTATCAGGAGGGAGAAAGCTGGATCTGTAATCTAACTGAGGATATGTGACGTTCTACAGTTACGTGGAGTGTGGGATCCCTCAAATTGAGAAGAGAAATACCCTTGTTTCAGTGGCAGCCTTCAGTGCTGGGAGGGTCTTGGGGTTGGGTAGGGTTTTTATCTTGTACTCTCCTGTGTGTATCTGTTGTATCTACATCACTTGTAGAAGGCCTGTCTGCTGCCAGTTTATCTCTGCACTACCAACTCTAATATGCCTCAGGTCCTTTGGGTGGGACCTTTGGATACTCATCTCCAAATTAACCCTTCAACCTTTTTGTTTTTTTGGTTTTTCGAGACAGGGTTTCTCTGTGTAGCCCTGGCTGTCCTGGAACTCACTCTGTAGACCAGGCTGGCCTCGAACTCAGAACTCAGAAATCTGCCTGCCTCTGCCTCCCAAGTGCTGGGATTAAAGGCGTGCGCCACCACCGCCCGGCCTAACCCTTCAACCTTAATCTCCTCACAGAGTAGGAGGGGAAAACAGACCCATTTCACTAGCTAGATGTGATCCATTGAGAGAGACTTCTTGGATCATAACAAAAATGTTTATGGATCATGCCTGGTTTAGCATAAAGAATGAACAGATTGACTAGTGACATCTATCAAGGGTGGTCAGGGGACTGTATGATGTTAAGATGCCCCTGGTATTTTTACATGTATTTTTAATGTTTGTACCGTCAGAGAAATTTGAGCAGATTTTAGGGATAAAGGCTTCAGGGACATTTCTGGTTCATAAAATCCCTTGAGGGAAACAATAAAGGCTAACAACCCTTATTTTAATGAACATACACAGAATATTAGAGAGAAGTCATTTATTGTGGTATTATTGGACTCAGGTTAATGTCCTACAAGTTCCTACAAGACTACAATGCCTCCTTATTGGTGTGTGTGTTTGCAGCAGGACCTTGCTATATAGTCCAGGGTGACCACTAATTTATGACCCTCTTGCCTCTTCCCAGCCAAAGGCTAGAATGACAGATATGTTTCGCCAAGACTGGCCTCAGAACACCTTTTATATACTATAGTTATAATATTAGTTTTGATTTTTGTCATTTCTTTTTTATTAGTGTATATTTCTTGTATTAAATCATGGATGTCATCATAGTGTTTTAATGCAAGTACATCATGAACTTGGACACACACAACAAACAAACAAACAAACAAACAAACACCTCCAACAACCCATGGAGGCTCTTTTATGTTGGTGAACTATTCCTGGGCATGGGCCTGGCCTAGAGTAAAATTGCTATAGCTAGTGATTCTTCATTGGAGAGGATTTCCCTTTCACAGCAGGTATCAGCTGTAAATAGCTTCTTGGTTAGTGGTGGGACATAGGGTCTACTTCCCCCTCCCTGTACAGGGTTTTGTCTGGTTTGATCTTATGTCTGCTGTTACAATCTCTGTGAGTTCATAATGTACCAGTCCTGTTGTTTCTGGTAGATAATAGTCCCTTGGAGTTATCTACCACTTCTGGCTCTTAGAATCTTTTGGCCTTCTGCAAAGATTCGTGAACCTCATACCATTCTGGGACTCAGGTAGGGGCCTTTACCCTCTACTTCTTATATACATTTTAAACCTAGATTCCTCACACAAGAGAAAACATATGACATGACATTTGTCTTTTGAGACTGGTCCCTAACCTTACTTACCAGCCCCTTTGTTCTGTATCACAAGATCTCCAAAGGCTTATTTTGACAAAATAGCTCTGTGGCTGGTGGTGGTGGCGGTAGCAGTGATGGTGGTGGTGATGATGGTGGTGGTGGTGGTGATGATGGTGGTGATGGTGGTGGTGATGGTGGTGGTGGTGATGGTGGTGGTGATGATGGTGGTGATGGTGGTGGTGGTGGAGAAGTCAGACTTTTCTTATGCATGGGAGGAGAAGGAAGCCTGGCCACTCTGTCAATGAGTGATTCTCTTTTGTCAAGCACATTGCTCACACTCCTTGAAGATGGGATTCTGGTTGTATTTGAATTGTACTGCAGTTACTAGGAAAAGAAGGCTTGAGCCACAACTCTCACACTGGGGTCTCTGATAAGTGTCCTCCATGCTACACAGAGACTGCCTTTGGGGTGCCACTGCTCATGGCTGTGTCTCCCTAGGGTGAGAGCCATTGCTCTGAGCCATGTGCTTCTATAACTGGCCCTGGGTCACAGTGCTTCCTTCCTAGCTTCGGAGATGTCCTTTCAAGATGGGACCTGTAGGGATGACTGTTTTTCTCTCCCATTCTTCCTAGACCCCGTTCTGGAGTGGCCATGCATTCAGTTAATAACTTAGGCACGTTGTTTTTATTACATGGACCACAACTGGACACAGACGTTATCTTAGTTAGGGTTTTCCTGCTGTGAACAGACACCATGACCAAGGTAAGTCTTTCAAGAAGAACATGTATTTGGGGCTGGCTTACAGATTCAGAGGTTCAGTCCATTATCATAAAGGTAGGAACACGGCAACATCCAGGCAGAAATGGTGCAGGCAGAGTTGAGTGTTCTACATCTTCATCTGAAGGCTGCTAGCAGAATATTCACTTCCAGGCAGCTACAATGAGGGTCTTAAAGCCCACACCCACAGTGACATGCCTATGTCAACAAGGGCACACCTATTCCAACAAGGCCACATTTCCTAGTAGTGCCACTCTCTGGGCCGAGCATATACTAATCATAACAGAGGTGGACACAACACAACCACAGGCTCACTAATTCACCTCTTACTTTCAAAGCGCCTGTGCGTATCATCCCAGAACAGTCTTTAGTTCCAACCCTGGATAGTCTCTCAGGTTGATTTTAATGTTTTCTTCACCTTCTCCATCCTCAGCTTCCTTCTTGAGCCTCCTGTCTACTGATTTTCTCTTCTCAGAGGGATTTATCTTGGATAGCTGTTCCTTGATCTTAAGCCTTTATTTTCTTCTTTTAGAACAATAAAAATATTTCTTTATTGTACATGAAAGAAAAAAAAACCCACATGTTCACTATAGAAATTAGAAGACCACAAAAAAATGCATAAAGCAAGGCCTTCCACATTATGTATGATACTAGAAATAGCGGCAGGAAATGTTATGTGTCCTTCACTTTTTTGTCTTGTTTTGTTTTGAGGCAAGGTCTCCTTATAGGCCACACCAACCTTGAATTCACTATCTTCCTGGCTGCACGCCCTCAGTCCTGAGATTACAGATGCTCACCTCCTGCCCTCCTCCTAGTTTTCCAGGGTTGAAATACATCATACATTTAGATATGTATTCTCAGTCTTTCATCCATATCTCCTCAGCCTGTACCAACTCTCAGCAAAGCTCTGAGGCTGCCATGACATTGTTGTATGTGTGCATCTGTGCATGTGTGGTAGATTTATCACACACAGACACAAACAGCTCTAGCTAGTGTCTAAGCTCCAGGTCCTGAACTGGAGGCTCGAGGCTAGACTCACAGTGCTCCACATTTTGGCTCTCTTTGATCAGTGTATTGCACAAGGTTCTCTAGAGTATAGAATGAATCTCTCTCTCTCTCTCTCTCTCTCTCTCTCTCTCTCTCTCTCTCACTCTCTCTCTCTCTCTCTCTCTCTCTCTCACACACACACACACACATACACACACACTCATACACACACACACACACCCCAATCTCAGGTATCATTCCCTAGAAACCATCTACTGTTTTCTTAAGACAGGGTTTCTCACCTTTGTGTTGTGAGTGCAAGGCTAGCCAGTGAGCCCCAGTAATCCAGTTGTTTCTGTCCCCACCACACTGAGGTTATAAGTGCCCGCCACCACAATTGGTATTTATTTTTACAGTGGTTTTGGGGATCAAACTCAGGTCTCAGTGCTTGTGTGATAAGTAGTCTACATACATCTGTCCACAAATACTCTACACACTGAGCCATCTATCTAGACTCTTGCCTTTTCATAATTGCTTTCTGGTCCACTTCTTGTGGCTTTTGGAACCTTGGTCTCCACCCTCCCACAGCCTTAGCTCAACCTGCCAGTTTCTAAGAGCTTTCGGCTTCCATAAATTGCTAGGAAATCATGTCTGAACATCCAAAGAAAGTTCCCTGTTATTCTGCAAAATGACAGTGAGGTGCTAAGAGCTGTGTGAATTTGGAGCTCAGGATGTTCTGTTCTTCAGCTGTAATTGCTGTTTTCCCTTTAACTCTAGACATTATTCTGTCAAACAAAAGAAATTTTAGTCTTCACATGGGTATTATTATTTCATCAAACATCTCCTGCTGTAAATGTGTGAATGGAAAAAGATTTCTGCAGTATTGAAGGTGATTTTGTTTTGTCTCGGGGTTGGCCTTCAAAGACTCCCAGAAGAGGAAAATTTGGTGTGGAGGTGAGTCTTGAAGGATTCATTGATTCACAGGGTAAGGCATAGCCTGTTCCTGCAAATGTGGAGGAGTCTGTAAATACTCAATTTAAAAAAATCATTTTAAAATTGTGAGAAATGTTAAATGAGCTCTTGTTTTTCAAGTATATTATCTAAATGATGATGTTTGATCTTCAAAATTTAATGTCTCTGAGAGTAGTGTGGGATATGGATTAAGCAGGATTTGGTCAGATTTAAGCGAGCAATCACAAGCTTTGATGGATCCAGAGACGTCAGGATCTGTGCTGAGGGCTGGGGGAGGACTTGGCTCAGACTATGGAATAAGAGAATAATTTGTCTCCTTGAATTACCCTTCAAGACGTCAACCTTATGATCCAGGAATGTGTTTTTTGAATCAGCCACACACCATGCAGGTGACTATGCATCTTGGAATTGAGATCCTAGTCTGCATGAGGGATGTGGCTGTATGATTAATAGAACATAAATATGTTTTCATGAGATACATTGCTCTTGCTGTCATGTGTTCTCCAATGAGGTAAATTACTTCTCCTTAATCTAGTGGACACGTCGGCAGTTACTACATTGAATGGCTGTCTGGTATATATATTAATATAGGCATTGGGCTATATTTTCTTTCTTTGCTCTATAGTTTTGTAGTCAAAAGACTGATGCATCTGTGTTAGTGGTACCCAGATACCATGGGATTCCCAGGGTAGCAATTCATGAACTCAAAAGAGAATCAGGTAGAAAGGGTGGAGTGAAACTTGGTTGTGCTGATAGCTTTATAGCTATTTCAGACTGAGTTGGTCCAAATGGGTGTGGCCTCTTGTATTTTTCATGTTGGAATCAAAACAATGTAAGCTCCTATGGGAACCAAGACAGCTTTGTTAGGATCAGTAAGTAGAGACACAGAATGGCTGCCCACAGGTCTAGAGGATGGCTCTGCCCTCTGCATAGGTGGCCCTTGCTCTTTGCCATATTCCTATGCACAGTTCTTGGATAGCACATGCACCCAACCCCTTAAGTACTACTGGATTTCTGAAGGTAGCTTATTTGCTTTGTGGCAACTGGTTCCCTCTCTCAAGAGTGCTGGCTGGGTCTCTACAAAGAAGCTGTAGAAGTGTATGCAGTAAAGCATCTCAAACTCTGCCTGCATAACCAGAGAGGTGATTCTGCTGTGCTTACTGGGTTCTGAAGGCTGGTTTTGGGAACACAGGCCAAGCAAATCAGAGACAGAACTGGAAGGCAGATGTGCACATATGTGTGTGTGTGTGTGTGTGTGTGTGTGTGTGTGTGTGTGTGTGTGTGTGTGTAGAACCTTCAGATTTGGGGAATTGATAGACTAAGTAGGCTTGGATGTTGGCCTGGGAAGCATCCCTGGACAGACTTCTGTTGTAAGTTTTTTACTAGGTGGGTGTGGTGTTTTGTTTTGCTTTGTCTTTTGGTAGTGGTGGTACTGGACTGAACCCAGGACTAGGCTAGATGAGTTTTGACTTCTGAGCTGTATCAACAGCTCTACACACACGGCTGAGTTAGGAGACCTATGGGTAGAATCTTTTCTACATGCATCATCTTGATGCCTGGGCTCCCTGTCCCCAGCTTTATTTTCTGCCTGAGGCAGGACTGAAGAAGGCCTCCTAGAACTCAGATGAACTGCATGCTTTCATTTGCCAGCAGGAAAGCAAGCTCCAAATCTGGCTGAGACTTCAACAGGACCCATCAATATTGTTGACCCAGTAATCCAGCTCCCTGGGACTCCCCAAAGGACTGGGATTAAAGCCAAGACTCAGGCTCAGCCTGGCAGGAAGTACTGTTGTCATCATTACCAGCCCTCAGGATGCACAAGCCGATCCTCCAGCTTCTCTCCTTGCTGCCTTCTGAGGACTCCAGAGATAAAGACTGTGTGCCAGATGGCCTCACCTTAGGCTCTGTGAAGGCAGCTCTTACAGCCGATGAGCTTTGAAAGAAGTGCCCATCTCCATGCCAGCATGTCACAGGAGTATAGGAAGTTTGTCAGAATCACAAACAGTCTCTCATCTGGAATGCAAGATGCTTCTAGCCTGCAACATTTTTAGGACCTGCCTATGCACCCCAAAGCTCCTTGGGGGCAATTCAAACCATACCCACGCCAGTGTGGCTGACTTCATTTGCTAAAGGTTTTTTGTTTTTTTCTTTAGCATTTTCTCATCATATCTGGAGAAGATGAAGCTTGGCATGGATGGAGGAAACTTTCTTTTGAATTCCAGGAATCAAGGATCCCTAGTTCAGAACTGCTCTTGTTGGTTGGCCCAAAGTGTTCCCTAGCAATTTCATCTTCTCCCAAACAGATGAGGCTTAATTTCTTGGCCAAATTTAGCAACCAGAACAAAGTACATGCACTTTGAGACCATAAGGAGTGGTTTCACTAAAAGACATCTTAGCTGATATGGGGGAATTTAGGCAATAGAAGACCCAGGAACATTTTAAGCTTTCTGCAATTTTCTAGAAGCTTCCTAACTAAACATAGTAAAATGTACCCACATCTTCAATTAAATGTAAAACTTTCATAAAACTGAAGTCATTTTTATAGCTTTGTCTTTATAATTGTCTCATTCTTTTTTTTTTTATTGGATGATTTATTTACATTTCCTATGTTGTCCCCTTACCCCATCCCCCACCACCCCCTCGGAACCCCCAATCCCCTCGCCCCTCATCCTTCTTCTCTGTGGATGTAACCTCTATCTACCCCCCCCCCCTCCCACCTCCCCACCCTCAAAATTCCCACCCCCTGGGGCATCCAGCCTTCATGAGGTCAAGGTTCTCTTCTTCCACCTATGCCCAGCAGGGCCCTCCACTTTTACATATTCAGCTGAAGCCCTGGATCCCCCCCTAAGTGCTCCCAGGCTGGTGGTTTAGACCCTGGGAGCTGTGGTTGGTTGGTATTGTTGCTCTCCTCATGGTGCCACAAACCCTTTCAGCTCCTTCAGTCTTCACTCTAACTCCTCTATTGAGAACCCCATGATCAGTTGAATGGCTAGTTGTGAGCATCTGCCTCTGAATATGTCTGACTCTTGAAGGCCTCTGAGGAGATATCCATATCAGGCTCTTATCAGCATGCACTTCCTGTCTTCCACATCAGCATCTACCTTTGGTGATTGCACATGGGATAGATACTCAGGTGGGGTGGTCTTGAGACGGCCCCTCCTTCAGTTTCTGTCCCTCACTTTGTCTCCATATTTGCTCCCTTGAGTATTTTGTTGCTCCTTCTAAGAAGGACCGAATCACCCTCACTTGGTCTTCCTTCTTTATGGGCTTCATGTGGCCTGTGAGTTGCATCTTGGGCATTTCAAGGTTCTAGGCTAATATCCAATAATCAGTGAGTGAATACCATGTGTCTTCTTTTGTGATTGGCTTACCTCACTCAGGATGATAATTTCTAGTTCCATCCATTTACCTAGGAACCTCTCGAATTCATTGTTTTTAATAGCTGAGTAATACTCCATTGTGTAAATATACCACATTTTTTGAATCCATTCCTCAGTTGAAGGACATCTGGGTTCTTTCCAGCTCCTGGCTATTATAAATAAGGCTGCTATGAACATAGTTGAGCATATGTCCTTGTTATATGTTCGAGCATCTTCTGGGTATATGCCTAGGAGTGGTATAGCTGGATCCTCGGGTAATGCTATGTCCAATTTTCTGAGGAACCGCCAGACTGATTTCCAAAGTGGTTGCACCATCTTGCAGTCCCACCAACAATGGAGGAGTGTTCCTCTTTCTCCACACCCTCGCCAGCATCTACTATCACCTGAGTTTTTAATCTTAGCCATTCTGACTGGTGTGAGATGGAATCTCAGGGTTGTTTTGATTTGCATTTCCCTGACGACTAAGGATGCTGAACATTTCTTTAGATGCTTCTCGGCCATTCGAGTTTCTTCCGTTGAAAATTCTTTGTTAAGCTCTATACCCCATTTTTTAATAGGGTAATTTGGTTGTCTGGAGTCTAATTTCTTGAGTTCTTTGTATATATTGGATATTAGCCCTCTATCAGATGAAGGATTGGTAAAGATCTTTTCCCAATTTGTTGGTTGTCGTTTTGTCCTATTGACAGTGTCCTTTGCCTTACAGTAACTTTGCAATTTTATGAAGTCCCATTTGTCAATTCTCGATCTTAGAGCATATGCCATTGGAGTTCTGTTCAGGAACTTTTCCCCTGTGCCCAAGTATTCGAGGCTTTTCCCAACCTTCTCTTCTATTAGTTTCAGTGTATCTGGTTTTATGTGGAGGTCCTTTATCCACATAGACTTGAGCTTTGTACAAGGGGATAAGAATGGATCAATTTTCATTCTTCTACATGTTGTCCTCCAGTTGAACCAGCACCATTTGTTGAAAATGCTGTCCTTTTTCCACTGGACAGTTTTAGCTCCTTTGTCAAAGATCAAGTGACCATAGGAGTGTGGGTTCATTTCTGGGTCTTCAATTCTATTCCATTGATCTTCCTGCCTGTCTCTGTACCAATACCAGGTAGTTTTTATCACTATTGCTCTGTAGTACAGCTTGAGGTCAGGGATGGTAATTCCTCCAGAAGTTCTTTTATTGTTGAGAATAGTTTTCGCTATCCTGGGTTTTTTGTTATTCCATATGAATTTGAGAATTTCCTTTTCTAACTCTGTGAAGAATTGAGTTGGGATTTTAATGGGGATTGCATTGAATCTGTAGATTGCTTTTGGCAAGATGGCCATTTTTATTATATTAATCCTGCCAATCCATGAGCATGGGAGATCTTTCCATCTTCTGAGATCTTCTTCAATTTCTTTCTTCAGAGACTTGAAGTTCTTGTCATACAGGTCTTTCACTTGCTTGGTTAGATTCACACCAAGGTATTTTATATTATTTGCAACTATTGTGAAGGGTGTCATTTCCCTAATTTCTTTTTCAGTCTGTTTATCTTTCATGTAGAGGAAGGCTACTGATTTGTTTGAGTTGATTTTATAACCAGCCACTTTGCTGAAGTTGTTTATCAGGTTTAGGAGTTCTCTGGTGGAAGTTTGGGGGTCACTTAAGTATACTATCATATCATCTGCAAATAGCGATATTTTGACTTCTTCCTTTCCTATTTGTATCCCTTTGACTTCTTTTTGTTGTCTAATTGCTCTGGCTAAGACTTCCAGTACTATATTGAATAGGTAGGGGGAGAGTGGGCAGCCTTGTCTAGTCCCTGATCTTAGTGGGATTGCTTCAAGTTTCTCTCCATTTAGCTTGATGTTGGCTACTGGTTTGCTGTAAATTGCTTTTACTATGTTTAGGTAGGGGCCTTGAATTCCTGATCTTTCCAAGACTTTTATCATGAAGGGATGTTGAATTTTGTCAAATGCTTTCTCAGCATCTAGTGAGATGATCATGTGGTTTTTTTCTTTAAGTTTGTTTATATAGTGGATTACATTGATGGATTTCCGAATATTGAACCATCCCTGCATTCCTGGGATAAAACCTACTTGATCATGATGGATGATTGTTTTGATGTGGTCTTGGATTCGGTTTGCTAGAATTTTATTGAGTATTTTTGCATCGATGTTCATAAGGGAGATTGGTCTGAAGTTCTCTTTCTTTGTCGGGTCCTTGTGGGGTTTGGGTATGAGTGTAATTGTAGCTTCATAGAACGAATTGGGTAGTGTTCCTTCTGTCTCTATTTTGTGGAATAGTTTGAAGAGAATTGGTATTAGGTCTTCCTTGAAGGTCTGATAGAATTCAGCACTAAAACCATCTGGTCCTGGGCTTTTTTTAGTGGGGAGGCTTTTGATGACTGCTGCTATTTCCTGAGGGGTTATGGGACTATTTAGATGGTTTATCTGCTCCTGGTTTAACTTCGGTACCTGGTATCTGTCTAGGAAATTGTCCATTTCATCCAGGTTTTCCAGTTTTGTTGAGTATAGGCCTTTGTACTAGGTTCTGATGATTTTTTGAATTTCTTCAGTTTCTGTTGTTATGTCTCCCTTTTCAGTTCTGATTTTATTAATTTGGATACTGTCTCTGTGCCCTCTGGTTAATCTGGCTAAGGGTTTATCTATCTTGTTGATTTTCTCAAAGAACCAACTCCTGGTTTTATTGATATTTTGTATTGTTCTTTCTGTTTCTATTTGGTTGATTTCAGCCCTGAGTTTGATTATTTCCTGCCTTCTACTCCTCCTGGGTGTATTTGCTTCTTTTTGTTCTAGAGCTTTTAGTTGTGCAGTCAACTTGTTAGTGTGTGCTCTTTCCAGTTTCTTTTTGTAGGCACTTAGAGCTATGAGCTTTCCTCTTAGCACTGCCTTCATGGAGTCCCACAAGTTTTGGTATGATGTGTCCTCATTTTCATTGAATTCTAAAAAGTCTTTTATTTCTTTCTTTATTTCTTCCTTGACCAAGTCATCATTGAGTAGAGAGTTGTTCAGTTTCCATGTGTACGTGGGTTTTCCATTGTTTTTGTCATTATTAAAGACCAGTCTTAGTCCGTGGTGATCTGATAAGATGCAAGGGATTATTTCAATCTTTTTGTATCTGTAGAGGCTTGTTTTGTGACCAATTATATGGTCTATTTTGGAGAAGGTACCATGAGGTGCTGAGAAAAAGGTATATTCTTTTGTTTTAGGATGAAATGTTCTATAGATGTCTGTTAAGTCCATTTAGTTCATAACTTCTGTTAATTTCAAAGTGTCTCTGTTTAGTTTCTGTTTCCATGATCTGTCCATTGCTGACAGTGGGGTGTTGAAATCCCCCACTATTATTGTGTGAGGTGTAATGTGTGTTTTGAGCTTTAGTAAAGTTTCTTTTATGTATGTAGGTGCCCTTGCATTTGGAGCATAGATGTTCAGAATTGAGAGTTCACCTTGGTAGATTTTTCCTTTGATGAGTATGAAGTGTCCTTCCTTATCTTTTTTGATTAATTTTGGATGAAAGTCGATTTTATTTGATATTAGAATGGCTACTCCAGCTTGTTTCTTGGGACCATTGGCTTGAAAAATTGTTTTCCACCCTTTTATTCTGAGGTAGTGTCTGTCTTTGTCACTGAGGTGCGTTTCTTGTATGCAGCAAAATTCTGGGTCTTGTTTGTGTATCCAGTCTGATAGTCTGCGTCTTTTTATTGGGGAATTGAGACCATTGATGTTAAGAGATATTAAGGAAAAATGATTGTTGCTTCCTGTTATTTTTGTTATTAGAGGTAAAGTTATGTTTGTATCTTTTTTGGGGGTTGTTGGAAGATTACTTACTTGCTTTTCCTAGGTTGTAGTTTCCCTCCTTGTGTTGGCATTTTCCATCAATTATCCTTTGAAGTGCTGGGTTTGTGGGAAGATATTGTGCAAATTTGGTTTTGTCATGGAATATCTTGGTTTCACCATCTATAGTGATTGAGAGTTTTGCTGGGTATAGTAATCTGGGCTGGCAATTGTGTTCTCTTAGTGTCTGTATGATGTCAGTCCAGGCTCTTCTGGCTTTTATAGTCTCTGGTGAGAAGTCTGGTGTAATTCTTATAGGTCTGCCTTTATATGTTACTTGACCTTTTTCCCTTACTGCTTTTAGTATTTTTTCTTTGTTTTGTGCATCTGATGTTTTGATTATTATGTGACGGGAGGTATTTCTTTTCTGGTCTAGTCTATTTGGTGTTCTGTAGGCTTCTTGTATGTTTATGGGCATCTTGTTCTTTAGGTTAGGGAAGTTTTCCTCAATAATTTTGTTGAAGATATTTACTGGCCCTTTAAGTTGGGAATCTTCATTCTCATCTATACCTATTATCCTTAGGTTTGGTCTTCTCATTGTGTCCTGGATTTCCTGGATGTTTTGAGTTAGGAGTTTTTTGCATTTTTCATTTTCTTTGACAACTGTGTCAATATTTTCCACCGTATCGTCTGCATTTGAGATTCTCTCTTCTATCTCTTGTATTCGGTTGGTGATGCTTGCGTCTGTGACTCCTGATCTCTTTCTTAGGTTTTCTATCTCCATGGTTGTCTCCCTTTGAACTTTCTTTATTGTTTCTATTTCTAGTTTCAGATCCTGAATGTTTTTGTTTAATTCCTTCTTTGTGTTTTCTTCCATTTCTTTAAGGGATTTCTGTGATTCCTCTTTAAGGGCTTCTATCTGTTTACTTGTACTCTCCTGTATTTCTTTAAGGGAGTTACTTAATTCCTTCTTATAATCCTCTATCATCATCATGAGAAGTGATTTTAATTCTGAATCCTGCTTTTCAGGTGTGATGGGGTGTTCAGGGCTTGCTATATTGGGAGAATTGGGCACTAATGATGCCAAGAAACTTTGGTTTCCGTTGCTTATGTTCTTGAGCTTGCCTTTCGCCATCTGGTTAACTCTAGTGGTACCTGCCCTCACTGTGTAAAACTGGAGTCTGTATTTCCAGTTATCTTGCTTATTGCAGAGCTCCTCAGAGTCCAGAGGTCTCTGTGGTCTTATGCTCCTAATCTCCTGGGTGGAATAACTCCTGGGACTCAGGCCACCTCTTGGATCTGGAAATCCTTCTGCTCTGAGTGCAGTGGGTCCTCGATGACTCAGGATTCAGTTTCAGCTGCTCTGAGTGCAGTGGCTCCAGCTGCTCTGAGTGCAATGGCTCCTGGATGACTCAGGATTCAGTTTCTCAACAGGACAGGAGCAGACCGACTCTGTGTCAGCTGCTCTGAGTGCAGTGGCTCCTGGATGACTCAGGATTCAGTTTCTCCACAGGACAGGAGCAGACCAACTCTGTGTCTGCTCCAGCCCAGAGGACCAGGCAGGGGCAGAAGGGAAGTCAATTGTCTCATTCTTAAATTGTTCTTGCATTTAAAGAACTTTTAAAGGAATAATCTCACAGTGAAGTTGATATAATGTTATATTTTTCAAGCCGTTAATTAAGCTGCTATTACTATTAGTTTTACAACTCTAATAGGCAGGGATCTCTAGAGGCTCTAATAGAACCAACAGAACACACACATGTGTAACGGCCCGTTCTGCTGCTCCGGTCCTCGGGTCATGGCCTAGCAAGAGAGAGAGTGGGGACAGAGATGGGAAGAATGGAGACAAGACAGGGAGTCTGCTCTGGAGATGGAGTCTGAGTCTGTTGAGTCTGCTCTGGAGACGGAGTCTGCCCTGTTCTCTCCTCAAGTCTCTCCTTTTATATCTCTCCTCAAGTCCTGCCTTGAGTCTTGCCTTTAATCTCTCCTTGAGTCTTTAATCTCGCCTCAAGTCTTGCCTTGAGTCTAGCCTTGAGTCTCTCAAGTGCTGGGATTAAAGGCGTGTGCTACCACTGCCTGGCCTTGATTGAAAGGATCAAGATAATTATCAGATTGTGCTCAGCTGTTGTAGGCTGTTGAAAACAAGTCTCTTGTCAGGGTATATGGCTCAAGATGGCTGTAAAGATGATAGCCGCTTTCTGCTCAGAGTCGGCTCCCAACACACATGTTTATATGTTTATAAGAGAAAGACATGTACTAGATTGGCTTACATAATAGGGACTAGACAGTACAACAATGGCTGCCTGCATGCCAGAGAGGCAGAGAGCCTGGTTGTCACTCAGTCCCTGATATTGGCTGCATTGGCAGTCCTAGTCTGCTGTGTTTAGTTTACATAGGAAGGCTGAAGAAGCTGGAGTCAGCGGAAGACCTTGGCAGAACAGTAACAGATGCATTTGTTCATCAGAAAAAGGCAAAGACAGGCAGACAATGAAAGACTCCCAAAGGGAAACTCCCACTCAAGTCTTGGGATGGTGCATATCCAAGGACACACGTACGACCATCTTGCTGTAATCACACAAGGTAGTTTATTGACGGAGCTCCAGATTGACAGTATCTCACGCAGGAGACAGAGGAGTCGACCCCAAGGCCCAGAAGCTTGGGGTTTATATAGGCAAGGGTCGGGGAGAGTGGGAAGTCTTGACACGCTTACACACGATTGGCTGAACATCAGCAGATTACGCAAGCAGCTCTAAGGAAAGATCTCACGGGAACAACCTTGGGTTCCAGTTCTCTCAGAACCTAGAGGCGGATGCTTATCTGAGCCAACAAACCATCTAATTAATTTTAGACTGAAAGTCCCTGAAACGTTTGGTGGGCCCCAAGGGGGGGCGGAGGAGGTTAAGTCAAACATCATGGGAACAGATGGGTATCTCATTGTTCTCAGGGATTTGTCCTTGTGCATCCTCCCTATCTTTTACAGTCAGCCAACTCCCGGAACACTCAATTGACCTTTGTTTCTCCAGCTCTGCATTCTTTGTGATGGCCTTGGGCTAGCGAATCTTCGTTCTTAACTACTTGTGCTTGTGAATCAAGGCTTTCTGCTATATTTTTTAAGCTAACTTAAAATTTCTTCTTCAACACCACTACTCTTTCCTTCAGTCACGTGCATCCTTGAATCCTTGAATTTGGCTTTCTGTTCAAAAGGATCATTTACTTTGAGGGTCAGTCTTTCCCCTCAGCTAATACTTTCTGGACATGCTTTCACAGACACACCCGGAGGTACCTTCTGCATAATTCTATATCACATCAAATTGACAATCAAGGACAATCATCACGGCATCTGTGACTTGGAGCCAATTCACTGTGTTTTTTTTTTCTTCCTGGGTTTCTGGGCAATTGGTAGTCCTGGGGAACTGGGGTCTTATGCCTAGCTGAAGAAGGAGCTCTGAGAGAGTTCAACTCAGATCTTTAGCTCAGGAATAAAGGATTTAAGGTTACAAGGTTGCTGTTTTCAAACACCAGGAGGTCTGTAAGTCCAAGAGGGAAAATACCAATACTCTTGTGGTCCATATAACTGGGGTGTGTAATTGCTCACAGCAACAGACCAATGAAGCAGTTCCAGGAGACGTATGGCCTGGGAATGCTCAGGGGAAGATGGAGGATCTTGCCAAGACTGGGAGTTTGGAGAATGATGTGGAGTCAGGCGTTCAGAGTTCAGCTTGTGTGCCAACCATGGCCTGTATGGTCACGTGATCCCTTTGTATTTTCTTTATCCATCTGTACAGAGATGTGACTTTCTTTTAACACTTGCCACGCAGGGTTGATGAATATCAGTGGGATCACCTCACACTTGATTTAGTTGGTTAAGTTTTATATCTATCTGAAGTCCAAATCAAGTGTTAGTGCTCTAGCTCCTGGTCTAAGGACATTTGGATCATGATAACAGGATGGGAGGGAATCTGAGAGGTGAGTCCTTTAAAATTCACTGACAATATTCTTCTAGAACAGAAGTTCTACCTAACAGATTATAGGCAAACTTATCACATATGGAAGGACCTGGTGCTGCTTACCGTTACTACGTCAAAGACACAACATGGTCCCTGAGCTGAGAAGTGAAGAACTAGCTGGCAGGGTTGCAGCTGAAGCAACGTGTTGGACATTGTGTCCTAGACTCTTGTTCTATACATAGGAAAATGATGTGCAAAGTGACCAAGAATGTGATTTCTATTTATTTATATTTGGTCTTGTTTTATAAGGAGTGAAGTGGATTATAAAAATAGGTACAAGAAATATAGAAGCAAGAAAATATAAAATAAAAACAAAGCTGTGAGCCTTAATGCATTAGTTTGGGTTCTCTAAAGACTGAACCAGTAGAATATCTATCTATCTATCTATTTATCTATCTATCTATCTATCTATCTATCATGTATGTATGTATGTCTGTATGTATGTATGTATGTATCTATTATCTATCTTTTAGGGTCTATACACCCATCAATCTTCTATTATATATCTATGTACTAAGTATTGATTATCTACCAATAAGCTATTAATCATTTCTCCTGTGTCTATATATCTACCCACCTGTCCACTATTTATCAACCCATTTACCTACCTGGGAGTGGCTACAAGTGGCTCACGTGGTGATAGGAATTGAGAAGTCCCAAGATATGCTGTTTACAATCTGGAGACCCAGAGTGCTGGCTCTCTGACTTAGTCCAAGATCACAAGCTTCAAACCCATGGGCCTGAGGGTGTAATTCTCATTCTGAGACTACAGGCCTGAGAACCAAAGTGGTTGGTCCTGGTATAAACCCTGGAGGTCTGATGTCAAGGCCAGGAGAATCATAGTCTGTCCCAGAGAGATTCTTTTCTTCCCTTCTTGTTATACTCAAGTACACAGCTGGTTAAATGGTGCCTGCCCACATTAAGGGTGGATCCCCCTGTTCAGTCATCCACACACTTGCTAACCTCTGGAAACATGCACATTGATAAACACACACACAATGCTCTGTGAGGTCTCTAGGTATTCTTTAATCTACTCAAATTGACACCAAACATCAATCATCACAATGGAGAAAATAAATTAGTAGGATGTCTAAGAGGGAGAAGGAGACCCAATGTGCATGGACGTAGTTATCCCCCCACCCCCCACCCCTACCCCCCACCCCCACACACCAATATTGCTGACTGACCTGTTAGCTTTTCAGCACTAACATTATGTTGCTATGGGTCATAACTCATGGTTCAGTTTAGCATTGAGTTCCAATCAATAGATAATAAAACAGCAAATACTGACTTATTTTTTATACTTGTTTTTTAATGAGGTTTAGGATAGCTTTGGACTCACTACATAGCCTAGACTGACCTTGAAGTTATCCTTCTACTTCAGCCCTTGAGTGCTGGGATCCCAGGTATGCATCACCTATAATTTGCCTGGTAGCAAATTATAATTATAAGCAGAATAGAACAGTCTTTCTTTCTCCCGATGATGTCATAGCAGAACTTAAAAATCTAGTTCTGGGGATGTAGCTTAGTAGGAAAGTATGTGTTTAGCAAGTGCAAGGTGTTGCGTGTAGCTTTTGCTACCCTGCCTAAGCTCTAGGAATAGGTCACGCTACCAGCCCTTACCCAGTCTTCCTTGAATCCACGAATAAAATACACAGATACACAGTTGCTCATTTTCAACTTGCCTTCTTGGTACAATTGCTGGGCATTATTAAACTATCTGTGCTAGTTTGCCCTTATCAATTCTCTTGGCTCTGCACCTCCCACCTGCCCTAAACTTTAGTTGCTCAGTTACATCTAGTCCCTGCTAAATAAACATCCCCACCTGCCCTGTAGAAATAGCCTGCGTGGCTACTCTGTTTGAAGATCTCACATGGCTGGTCAACTTTTCTCCATCAGAAGCATGAAGAACTCTCTTCTTTCCTTGTATCTCTCTATTTGCCTCCAGGGACCTGGAAATCCCTCCTATTCCTTCTGCCCAGCAATTGGTCCATGACTTCTTTATTGACAGATCAAGAACCAATTAGGGAACAGGACCTCAGCATCAGAACTACTTCTACAGGAAAGTGCTGGTTTGACTGCTAGAACTATAGTGAGAAAGACTAACTAAGCTAAACTAAACTAACATGGCAGCTGCTTCACAGTCTTCTCTCAACTGTGCTGCTCCTCCATTTTTAAAAACATGAGATAGAGTATATTTTTATTTTTAAGTGTATGAATGTTTTGTCTGCATATGTATGCGTCATGTGCATGCCTGGCATCCATAGAGGTCAGAAGAGGGCATCAGATCTCCTGAACCTGGAGTTATGGATGGTTGGGAGCCACCATGTGAGTGCTGGGAAGGGACCTGGTTCATCTGCAAGAGCAACAGGTGCTCTTATCCTTAGCTTTCTCTCCAGCCCCCAAATCTTTTTTCAGCTGAACCCCCATCAACTTGCTTATATCTTTACTCTTTTTTTCTTTGCCTGGCTCTTCATTATGGAGGTCAACTGAGCCTTTAATCTTTCTTCTGTTGCCTTGATTCAGCATAATAAAGAATATGTATATGTGTGAGGGGAAATCGTTCTTTGGAACTTTTCCTAAGGAAATGGGGTAGAACTCACAAGATGGACAATGATGATGATAAGGAGATGGCTTGTGAATAAGCACTTGCCAGATAAACAAGGATCAGAGTTTGGGTCCCCATAGCCACTGAAAGGCCAGGTAGTCATGGCAGCCATCTGTAAGATGAAGAGCTCCGGACTCCATGACTTGGAAGGCAGGGATAGCACATCCCTGGGGCACACTGCTGTAAGATAACAAAGCAGCTCCCCAGCCATGATAGCGTGTCAAACAATGTCCTAAGATGCCCAAATCCTGCCCTATTCTTACCAAGTAAACAGAAGGGTTGCTATCAGCTAAACAGATCTAAACTCAGCACTCCTCAGAAATCTCATGAGGTGGGATTCTGTTTGTCAGGCAAGCCATTACTTCCTTTATCTTCCTACAGTGGTCATCTACCTCAGGTAAAGGATGTGATTCTAGTTCTTGATTAACCTGAGCAGTCTGCAGCAGGTCAGAGTCCCCACACTAACTCCCAGGCTGTTCTGGCCTGCACACCACTTCCTGCAGCTCTCTGCTCCAATAAAACTGACAAGACTTTCCCCACTAAGCACTGTTCTCTATTTTCTGAGGCATCCCTGTGGTTTGCCTCCCAATAAACTGTCCTTTCTGCCTGAGGAGTGGTCTAGTTCAGGTTTCATTGCGGTTTAGTTATACTATCCAGCCAGACTAGCTGGATTCGAGAGCTACAGACTCCATGAATGCTTTTGACTCAATAAATAAATCAAAGTGTGATTGAGGAAGACACCTGGTGTTAATTTTGGGCCTCTACATGTATGGTACATATACATACTCACACATATGGATAGTCATATACACATACACATTACACACACTTACACATTTTAAAAAAAAGATTCTAGAGAAGCCAGGCATGGTGCCACACTCCTGTGATCATAGTGCTTGGGAGGCAGAAAAGGATTGAAAATTCAAGGCCAGGTTCAGCTATACAGTGAGTTTGACCATCTTGAGCTATATGATGCTTTGTCTCAAATATTAAAATTAAGAAAAAATGATTGAGTGAAGGTATGTAGGATGAAGCATAGCCTAACTTTTGAATGATGATAAAATACAGTATTTATTTTGAAGCTGAAATTTGTGACATGAAAAATATAGATTTTATTCAATCTGATTTATGTATGGTTATGAAGTGCAAATGTGTGGGTGAGTGTGCGTATGTCTGTACATGTACATGAAGGTCAGAGGTCAACTTTGCCATCATTTTTCCTTAGGAATTTTATTAATGGGCCTGGGGGATGGGGGATGAAGAGTGAGGATTGGGAGTTGGTAGGGGTAGGGAGTCTTGCTAATAGGTGAGACTGGCTGTCAAGTGAACTATAGATATCCAGTGATCTTTGCTTAATCCAGAGCTGGTTTATAAACTTGAGCTACCCGGTCCAGCTTCTGATATGGATGCCAAAGACTGAAATCAGTCTCTTGCATGCCAAGCTTTTCCCAACTGAGCCATCATCTCCGATGCCCTATGTCTTAAAACTCGTATTCAGTCTCAAATCTTTGGTTTACCATTTATACAACTTATTTTATCACCATTTATTGATATTTACTTATTTTCTTGCTATAAGGCCCATCTTAAACTTGTGATCATCCTGTCTCAGCTTCCTGAGTGGTGAAGTTACAGACATTTTTCCGTGGCTTTTAACTTTGATTTTTGGTTAACATTGTTAATTATACAAATTAATGGGTTCAGTGTGATTTTTTTCATGCATGCATGAAGTATGCACTGGTCAAATTTAACCTCCGTTCTCCCCATCTTTCTCTCTCTCTCTCTCTCTCTCTCTTTCTTTCTTTCTTTCTTTCTTTCTTTTTTCCTTCTTTCTTTCTTTTGGATTTATTTAACGTGTATGTTTTGACTGTCTGTATATAAATTACACCACATATGTCCAATACCCATGGAGTTCATAAGAGGGCATCAAATCCCTGTAACTAGAGTTATAAAATAGTTGTGAACCACAAGTGGGTACAGGGAACCAAGCCTGGGTTCTTCCAAGAACAGTGAATCCTCTTAACTGCTGAATCATCTCTCCAACTGCTCCTCTGTAGAGGGAGGTGTCAATTCCATAATTGGTTCATTTTTGGTTTTTTTTGAAAATATGTCAGACCATTTACTAATTATTGAAACTTCAGCATATTATTTTTCTTTTTTAATTTTTTATTGGATATTTTATTTACATTTCAGATGTAATCCTCTTCCCCTCCCACCCAGGAACACCCATCACATCTGCCCTCCTCCTGCTTCTATGAGGATATGTCCCCACCCACCTCCCATTCCCACCTCCCCACCCACGATTTCCCCCACACTTCACTGGACCAAGGACTTCCTCACCCACCTATGCCTGACACTATCATCCTCCCCTACATATACAGACGGAGCCATGGATCCCTCCCTATGTGCTCCCAGGCTGGTGGTTTAGACCCTGAGAGCTCTGGGTGGTTGGTATTGTTGCTTTCCTCATGGGGCCACAAATCCTTTCAGCTCCTTCAGTCTTCTCTCTCACTCCTCCATTGGGAACCCCATGATCAACTCAATGGTTAGCTGTGAGCATCCACCTCTATATATGTCAGGCTCTGGAAGACCTCTAACGAGACAGCTATATCAGGCTCCTGTCAGCATACACTTCTTGGCATTCTACACATCAGTGTCTACCTTTGGTGACTGCACATGGGATGGATATCCAGGTGGAGCAGTCTCTGGATGGCCCCTCCTTCAGTTTCTGTCCCATGCTTTGCCTCCATATTTGCTTCCATGAGTATTTTGTTACCCCTTCTAAGAAGGGCCAAAGTACCCACACTTTGGTCTTCCTTGTTCATGAGCTTCATGTGGTCTGTGAGTTGTATCTTGGAAATTGTGAGCTTTTGGGCTAATATCCAGTTATAAGTGAGTATATACCATGTGTGTTCTTTTGTGATTTTTTTGGGTTACCTTACTAAGGATGATATTATCTAGTTCCATCCATTTACCTAAGAATTTCTCAAATTCATTGTTTTTAATAGCTGAGCAATACTCCTTTGTGTAAATGTACCACATTTTCTGTATCCATTTCTCTGTTGAAGGACATCTGGGTTCTTTCCAGCTCCTGGCTATTATAAATAAGGCTTCTATGAACATAGTGGAGCATGTGTCCTTGTTATATGTTGGAGCATCTTCTGGGTATATGCCCAGGAGTGGTATAGCTGGGTCCTCAGGTAATGCTATGTCCAATTTTCTGAGGAACTGCCAGACTGATTTCCAGAGTGGTTGCACCATCTTGCAATCCCACCAACAATGGAGCCAGCATCTGCTATCACCTGAGTTTTTGATCTTAGCCATTCTGACTGGTGTGAGATGGAATCTCAGGGTTGTTTTGATTTGTATTTCCCTGATGACTAAGGATGCTGAACTTTAGGTGCTTCTCGGCCATTCAAGTTTCCTCAGGTGAGAATTCTTTGTTTAGCTCTGTATCCCATTTTTAAATAGGGTTATTTGGTTGTCTGGAGTCTAATTTCTTGAGTTCTTTGTATATTGGATATTAGCCCTCTATCAAATGTAGGATTGGTAAAGATCTTTTCCCAATCTGTTGGTTGCCGTTTTGTCCTATTGACAGTGTTCTTTGCCTTACAGAAGCTTTGCAATTTTATGAGGTCCCATTTGTCAATTCTTGATCTTAGAGCATAAGCCATTGGTGTTCTGTTCAGGAACTTTTCCCCTGTGTCTAGCTATTTGAGAGTCTTCCCCACTGTCTCTTCTATTAGTTTCTGTGTATCTGGTTTTATGTGAAGGTCCTTTATCCACTTGGACTTGAGCTTTGTACAAGGAGATAAGAATGGATCAATTTTCATTCTTCTACATGTTGTCCTCCAGTTGAACCAGCACCATTTGTTGAAAATGCTGTCCTTTTTCCACTGGACAGTTTTAACTCCTTTGTCAAAGATCAAGTGACCATAGGTGTGTGGGTTCATTTCTGAATCTTCAATTCTATTCCATTGGTCTTCCTGCCTGTTTCTGTACCAATACCAAGTAGTTTTTATCACTATTGCTCTGTAGAACAGCTTGAGGTCAGGGATGGTGATTCCCCCAGAAGTCCTTTTATTGTTGAGAATAGTTTTTGCTATCCTGGGTTTTTGTTATTCCAAATGAATTTGCAAATTGTTCTTTCTATCTCTATGAAGAATTAATTTGGAATTTTGATGAGGATTGCATAGAATCTGTAGATTGCTTTTGGCAAGATGGCCATTTTTACTATATTAATCCTTCCAATCCATGAGCATGGGAAATCTTTCCACCTTCTGAGATCTTCGATTTCTTTTTTCAGAGACTTGAAGTTCTTGTCATACAGATCTTTCATTTGCTTGGTTATATTCACACCAAGGTATTTTATGTTATTTGTGACTATTGTGACGTTTGCCTAATTTCTTTCTCAGCCTGTTTATCCTTCGAGTAGAGGAAGGCTACTGATTCGTTTGAGTTGATTTTTATAACCCGCCACTTTGCTGAAGTTGTTTATCAGGTTTAGAGGTTCTCTGGTGGAAGTTTTATGGTCACTTAAGTATACTATCATATCATTTGCAAATAGTGAAATTTTGACTTCTTCTTTTCCTATTTGTATCCCTTTGACTTCCTTTTGTTGTCTAATTGCTCTGGCTAGGACTTCCAGTAATATATTGAATAGGTAGGGGGAGAGTGGGCTGCCTTGTCTAGTCCCTGATCTTAGTGGGAATGCTTCAGGTTTCTATTTAGTTTGATGTTGGCTACTGGTTTGCTGTATATTTCTTTTACTATGTTTAGGTAGGGGCCTTGAATTCCTGATCTTTCCAAGACTTTTACCGTGAAGGGATGTTGAATTTTGTCAAATGCTTTCTCCTGTAGTTGGTTCTTGATTGTGTCAATAAAGGAGGTGGAAACCAATTGCTAGGTGAAGGGGAAAGAGTAGGACTTCTGGGTCCAGGAGAAGAGAGGGGATGTAGGAGAAAAGTTTTTCAGGCCAGGCTTCGTAGTGAGGAGGAAATTGCTGGTGTGTAGGTCTTGGGGCCCTTAGAGTTTGTAGCCTCTACTGTGAGCAGAGGCCAAGGAGAGTGGAGGGAGCTAGTTGATAAGATTAGGGCAGGAAATTTGTCACCCAGCCATTGAGTTATCTGGTTAGTTTTAAAATAATAAAACTGTCTAGTGTTTTCCATCTGCACTAAGGTGGGCAGGAGGAGAAAGTGGGCAGCCTGGGCAGTTGTTGATGGCTTGGTGAAGGTAGCCACGAGGGGCTGCTGGAGTGTGGACAGCAGCTTCTGGATTCCTTGGGCTGGGGAATGGTCGAGATCAATTTGGAGCTAGGGGGACCAGGAGAGGTCATAGTGTGGGCCTCGACACTGGGCAAGAAGATTGCATGTTTTTATAATTACACACAACACTCTTCTCCACTATTTACATAAGTTTAAGCTCAGATCCTTAGTAAAACCATTGCAATGGACTTTACCGAGTACTGTCTCTTTCTGGCAGTTTTGCTATTACTAATGATGAATAATATTGATTTTGATTTTTTTTTCTGCAAAACTATTTTTTATTTTTCCTTTTACTGAGACAAAATACCTGACAAAAGCAATTAAGGAATTAAGGGCAGGTTGATTTGGCTTCCAAAGCCCATCATGATGGCTGGAGGGCCAGGAGCTGGTCACATACTGTCCATGGTCAGTAAGCAAAGCACATGAGCGGTGGTCTTCATCTGCCTTTCTCCTTTTTATTCAGTCAAGGAGCACGGCCTGTAGAAGTTGCTGCCCATATTCAGGATGGGTCTTCTTTAGTTAAATCTTTCTGAATGCACTCTCATAGACTGTCTTAGTTAGGGCTTCCATTGCTGTGAAGAGACACCATGACCAAGGCAACTCTTATAAATGAAAACATTTAACCGGGGCTGGCTTACAGTTTCAGACTCCAGTCAATTATCATCATGGTGGAAAGCATACATTGTGCAGCCTAACTTGGTCCTGGAGGAGTCAAGAGTTCTACATTTTGATCCACAGTCAGCCAGGAGGCGCTTGAGCACTAGGAGACCTTGAAGCCCACCTACACAGTGACACATCTCCTCTGACAAGGCCATACTCATTCCAACAAAGCCATGCCTTCTAATAGTGCCACTTCTCATGGGTCAAGTATTGAAACTAACACACACACACACACACACACACACACACACACAAAACTGTTTTCATGGTGACTCAAAATCCAATCAAGCTGGCAGAGACTATTTTACTTCTTTGCAGTGGCTTTAGTGTTACACACCAAAGATATTTTAGGATGGAAGTTGGATACTAGATTTTACTCATATCAAATAAGGTTTATGTATGGCCCAAACTGGAAGTTTATTTTCAAATCCCTTTCCCATGTTCCTGAGTAAGGACCCAAAGTAGCTGAGTTGAGAGGAATCAGGAGCTGACAGACTACATTCTTCCTGGTAAGTCGAAAAGACTACTAGCAAACACGAGGACCTGGAGAGTACACCAAAGATCTAGCTAAAGAGAGTCCAGAAGGCTGGGTGTGGTGGCACATATGTAACTCAAGAGGCTGAGGCGGGAAGATCACTAATTTGAGGCTGGCTTGGGCTTCACTGTGAGTTTCTGAGCTACTTAGCAGGATTCTGGCTCAGAACACTAAAAGAAAACAGTAAACACAGCAGCAGCAACTCTGGAGAACAGAAAGGAGAGTTGGGCCAGGTGCCTAGTTAATTGGCAGCTGAGAAATGTTGACTGGTGGGAAGTGAATGAAAGATGTGTTCACATCATGTCTCCTACAAGGGTGCTGCTGATGGTTACAAGTCTGCTTCTCTCTCTCTCTCTCTCTCTCTCTCTCTCTCTCTCTCT
>NW_021604766.1:44434-52727 GCF_004785775.1 Grammomys surdaster
AGAAAACATTGGACAAATGGACAAAAGGTAGACTATCCCCTAGGGGGATGATACAAACTGTCAGATTATATATCTCTTTGGGAATCATTCCCTCTTACAATAAACACTGCATATAATCAAGAGAAGTCACATGCCTAGGCCACTCTCCTGAAAATTTCCTTAACAGCACGTGATAATGAGTGAAAGTGGATGCAGATTTGTCTTTGCCCATCTCCCCAGCTCTTTAGGACTGTCTGCCTCAGTTATTCTTTCTCTGAACCCTATAGACTGCTCAGGGACTGTCAGCATTTGTGACAGTGATGGCTGGTGAAATTCTGTGTCTTAAGTATTCAGTTAGATGCTGGATTGGTCCCTTCCAGCTCAGAGCCCAACCTACTGCTGCTACAGAAGGAGGAACAACTTGTTTTTAGTGTCATGGAAACCTGTTGCCAATAAAAACCAACAGTGAGGGACATGGCTCTACTGTCTAAATGGTCAGAAATTCTGTCTTGATAATGAGAAAGATCATGTCCCCAGTTTTAGTTTGGGAGGATTAAGCTTCTCTGCCAGGTCTGAAGGACATTACTGTCCCAAGTTTGTGTGCAGAGGAGCAAATGTCTGGAACTCCTCTGGGAGAGAGGCAGGCAGGTTCTCTGTAGGAAAAGCACTGGCCAGCACATCCAGCTCATTTCACGAACTGTGCTTGTGGGAAAGAAAAGATTTGCATAGTTATTTCAGGATTATTTGGTGTCAAGATCTGTTCTGGCAGCTTGTATCTGTACACAGTCTCACCCAGGACAGCCTGAGGGGTGGGTCTTCCTTTGAGAATGAGGAACCAGAGGCTTAGAGAAGTCCTGGACTCAGGAACTTACAAGACAAGGAGCCGAAATGTAGCTGCTTTAGTCTCTGGAAAAAAGCAGATTCTACTGTTGGCCTTTTCAGCATTTCCCAGCATTCCTGACAGGCTAGGCAGCAAACATTTTTCATTTGTTAATTTTTGAAAATATTTATTATATGTGTATTTTGCCTTCATGCATGTCTGTGCATCTTCTGAGTGGCAAGCCCGTGGAGGCCAGAAGAAGGCATCAGATCCCCTAGAACTGAAGTTACAGACAGTAGTTAGCAATCATGTGGGTGTTGGAAACTAAACTTGGGTCTTCTGGAAGAACAGCCAGTGTTCTTAACCCTTGAGCCATTTCTCATGAAGGGAATCTTTAGTAACAAACAGAGTGGGAAGCTCTCTTACTTTTTCTTTAAGTTAAAGGTAGGTGCTATTGATTTTACTATTTTCCTTTGTGTGTATGTGAGTGAGTGTGTGTGTGTGTGCTGGTGAACCTTGAACCCAGGGTCTTACAGAGGCTAGGTAAGTGCTCTCCCATTGAGCTGTTAACTAATCCCACTCTAGAGTTATTGGAAAAGGCTGATGGTCCACAAGATTGTTGTGGAGGGATTTGTGCATCCTATAAGGCAGTATACATCAGCAGCTAGCAATGTGCAGTTGATGGGAAACTACAATATAAAAAGACTACAATCTGCATACTTTAGAAAAATTTGGCCAGTACATCATCATGTGACTTCCTATATATTAACCATCTAGACATAGCTAAATAAAATACACAAAAAGTAATCCCCAGTATATGCCTGACTCTGTTGATGGACATCTAGGCTGCTTCAAGTTCCTTGTTATTACAGAGAAACAGTGAACATGCGGACGGTGGTGGGACTTGGTGTCCTTTAAGAATGCACCAAGTGGTGTGCTAGAACTAGTCGAAGCTTTTTTGAGAATCTGCCTGTCTTAGTCAGGGTTTCTATTCCTGCACAAACATCATGACCAAGAAGCAAGTTGGGGAGGAAAAGGATTTATTCAGCTTATACTTCCACAGTGATGTTCATCACCAAAGGAAGTCAGGACAGAAATTAATACATGGCAGGAACTTGGAGGCAGGAGCTGATGCAGAAGCCATGGAGGGATGCTGTTTACTGGCTTGCTTCCCCTGGATTGCTCAGCTTGCTTTTTAATAGAATCCAGGGCTACCAGCCCAGGGATGGCACCACCCACAATGATCACTAATTGGGAAAATGTCTCACAGCTGGATCTCATGGAGGCATTTCCTTAAGGCAGACTTCTTTCTCTATGATAATCCAACTTGTGTCAAGTTGACACACAAAACTAGCCAGTACATAGCCACATTAATTTCTAGGGTGGTGGTACCAGTTGCCAACAGTGAGTAGGGGTTCCTAACCCTGGATGCTAACCAGCATTTGTTACCTCTGGTTTTCTTAATTTTTATTTTATGACTATGGTTGTTTTGCTTGCATGTATGTCTGTGAACCACTTGTATGCTTACTGCCTGAGCAAGCCAGAAGACCCCTAGAACTGGATTCCTAGAACTAGAGTCATGATAGTTGTCAGCTGCTATGTGGGTGGTGGGCATCGTACCTCTCTGGAAGAGCAGCCAGTGCTCTTTAACTGTGGAGCCATCTCTTTAGGCTTTGTCACTTGTTTTCTGTTGATACCTGTCTTTGCTAGGGTTTCTATGGCTGTGATGAAACACCATGGCACAAAGTGTCTTGGGGAGGAAAGGGTTCATTTTGTTTATACTTTGACACCACTTTTTGTCCTGGAAGGCCAGGAACTCAAATAGGGAAGGAACTTTAAGGCAGGAGCTGAAGGGAGGCCATGGAGGAGTACTGCTTACTGGATTGCTCATCCCTGACTTATTGTCTTAGTTAGGGTTTTACTGCTGTGAAAAGACACTATGACTAAGGCAAGTCTTATAAAAGACAACATTTAATTGGGGCTGGCTTACAGGTTCAGAGGTTCAGTCCATTATCATCAAGGTGGGAGCATGGCAGCATCCAGGCAGGCATGGTGCAGGAGGAGGTGAGAATTCTACATCTTCATCTGAAGGCTGCTACTAGCAGAATATTCACGTCCAGGCAGGTAGGATGAAGGTCTTAAAGCCCACACCCACAGTGACACACCTATTCCAACAAAGCCTAATAGTGCCACTCCCTGGTTTGAGCATATACAATCCATCACACTTACTCAGCTGAACTTTTTTTTAAAAAATACAATCCAGGCCCATCTGCCCAGGGATGGCAGTACCCACACTGGGCTGAGACCTCCCACATGCATCAGTAATTAGGAAAAGCCACTACAGGCTTGCCCACAGGCCAGACTGGTGATAGCATTTTCTTAAATGAGGTTCCCTCTTCCCAAATAACTCTAGTTTATGTCAGGTCGACATAAAACTAACCAACACAATAGCCATTCTGACTTTTGAATCTCAAAGCAGTTTAAATTTTTATTTCCCTGATGGCTGAAGATGTCGAAAACTTTTTCAAATAGTACTGGTCATTTATATTTTTTTTGAGAACTGCCGGTCCATTCCATCGGCTCACTTCTGCATTGGCAAGTTTGTTGCTTCATGTTTACATTTTACAGTTCTTTATATATTTCAACATTTCACTTAGATTTTTTTTGTAATTTGAAACTTAATGTTTATTTCTTGTTTTTTATTTAATACTTTTATCAAATATTTAGGGCTGGAGTGATGTCGTGATGGGCAAAATGCTTTCTGCACAAGGATGAGGCCTGAGTTTGATCCCCAGAACCCACATAAAAGCTGAGTGTGATGGCATACATCTGTAACCTTAGTGCTGCGGTAGGGAGCCAGAGACAGAGGACTGTGGAGACCTCACTGTCCTGCCAGTCTAGCCAAACCAGTGAGCTCCAGGATCAGTGAGAAATGCTGCTGCAAAGTGTAAGTTGGAGAGAGGCAGAAGGTGGCCAATCTTAACCTCTGGCCTCCCCATGTACACACATGGACAAGCACACCTACAATGTATGTAAGTATTCCCCAATGTATACATATGATCACACACAGAAAGAAAAAAAAGTCAATAAATTTCATTGTAAAACATCTGAGGTATTTTTATAAACTATTCCAAATATTTACATGTATAATAAACAGCCTATATTTTGAAATACTTCTAATATTTTATGACTTCTGATCACAAGTAAAACATGTGGCACGAAGGATGGGCTGGATAATGTTGGCTAACACATATTTTGAAGCCTGTGGTGGTAGCACACAACAGTCAGTGCTAGGGGGTCGAAGGTGGGTGAGCTATGCATAAGAGCCAGGGGCTTAACATAAGGTTAGGAAAGAAATACTCTGGCTCAGTCTCACAGGTAATGCAGGGAGACTGGGGATCAGGATGTGAATGCCTGGTGTTGAGGGTGCCGAGGGGCAGGCTGGATGCAGGTAGCTGAGCCCCTAGACAAGAGGCCCCTGTGGGACTCTACATCTGCAGGAAGCCTGTGCTATAATCTTTCCAGCCATGCATACCCAGGGTGACTTACTCACTAGTTGTATGACCTTAGGCAAGTTACCTGCTATTGGCTGCATTTTTTTATGTGAAAATGGAAATAATAATAGTGCCTCCTCATCTGGCTGTGGCAAAGATGAAGTGACGAGCTCAGTGAGTGGCTCAGTAAACATTTGCTCATTGTTAACTGGCAATACTTGTGTGGATGAACAACCCAGTGCAGGGGGGAGCCAGGTACACACATTCCTTGGTATCTGCAGGGGACTGGTCCCAGAGCTTCCTGCAGACATCATAATCTGTGGGTGCTCCGGTTTTACTGAAAATGCAGTGCTTGTATCTAATGTATGCCTATTTTTCCATGTAGCTTGAATCATCTCTTTAGTGTGCAATGTACATACTATACGTGTGCTATACAAACCGTTAAACTGTATTCCTTAGGGCACCGGTTCTTAATGTGTGGGTTGTGTTCCCTATGTTGAATGGCCTAAGACTATTGGAAAACACAGATAGTTACATTGTGATTCATAACAGTAGCAAAATTGCAGTTATGAAGTAATGAAAATAATTTTATGGTTGGGGGGATACAACTATACAGTTTAGTACAGCTGAGGAACTATATTAAAGGGTTGCAGCATTAGGATGGTTGAGAACCTCTGGCTTAGGGGATAGAGAAAAGAAAATACTTTGCACATGTTCAGTATAGATGAAGGGTTAAAAAGTGATTCTCAATCTCTTTCTCTCTCTTACACACACACACACACACACACACACACAGACATACACACACACACACTTTCACACACTTGATTCTATTCCCACTGTTACCTACTCTCATTCCCCTTGGATTACCAACAAGCCACTTCTTTTACTTAGAAATCTCCTCCAGCTTCCATGTCTGTTTTGTGCCTCACTGCTTTTTGGATGCATTAAATGTTTTCTAGCTACTGTTGCTTGAGTCCTTGACTGTAGAGTCTGTGGACAGAGACCACTCACTGTGTTTTACTTCAAGTAATAATACTGTGGAGTTACTGAGTTTAATCATAAGTTCCTTTTAGCCCAAGTTCTTGTTTATAGTTCTCAAACATGGAGAGAGAGGGCTGGGTTTGTAAGGTGGTCAAAGTCCCCATTTCCTCTCCTGGACCATACGGTGGCTTAGAAATGGACAAGGTCTTTGCTGCTCTGGGCCGTGCCTCATATCCTACAGGAGAAAGGCCACCCTTGGCTGATGACTTTCCTCACACCCTGTATGCAAAATGGCCTGCAGGTCCTTTCAAGTTGCCTGTCTGAATCTCTGGGGAGCAGAGGACTATTCATAGTGTCAGCACTGACTCTGGTGCCTGAAGACATACATATATTTTTAGTATTTCCTCCATGGGGTCTGGCTGAAAAGGTCATGGTTATTTTCATGCCTTATGTCAACTTCTGGATTGTCAAGGTGAAGAACTCATTTCTGTAAAGAGAGCCCCTGTGACGTTAGGATGTAGGTTTTCCCTTCTCCTTGAAATGTCATTTTTCTAATGGGCTATAAGAAAAGTGCTTTATAAACCCCAAGGCAGTTGGTAGGGGTTCTCAGAAAGGTAGAGGATGAGGAGCTGAGCCCAAGGCTGGAGAAGAGTGGCCAGGAGCCCAGGTAGCTGATGGGCAAGGCCATGAGTGGCAGATACAGAGTTTGTTCTGTGGTTTCTGTTCATCAGAGCTAAGAGCGTATACTGAAACAGCATCTCAGCCTTGAAAGAATCCAGGCAAAGACTGGGAGTTGGTAGAGACCAGGTTCTGTGGACAGACTGCATGAGATGGGCTGAGAGGCCCTTGCATTACTAGGATCCAATGAATCTGGAGGGGTGGGGATGGGCTGTTCTGCATTTTGGGCCTGGGGACTGATGAAGGTGGGTACCAAATGACTATGTCAGTCCCTGAAAGATACACTTCTCGGTTTCTTGGAGCTGATTTTGTGCAGTTTTCTTTTCTTGATTTTCTTTTTTCTTTTTCTTTTTTTCTTTTTAAAAGACTTTATTTTATATATGTGATGAGTATGCTGTAGCTGTCTTCAGACACACCAGAAGAGGGCCTCTGATCCCATTACAGATGGTTGTGAGCCACCATGTGATTGCTGAGAATTGAGCTCAGAACCTCTGGAAGAGCAGTCAGTGTTCTTAACCGCTGAGCCATCTCTCCAGCTTTTCATGGCTTTCTTAATCTCCAGGGTATTACATTTTCCTAATATGATGGCTAAATTAAATAGAACTCAGATACAGTTTTTCATCTCCTTCTACATCAAATTTGAATAGAAGCCATTTTTAGATTTGTCTTGTTTGCTCTTTTAAAAATATTTTTAAAGTATGTGTATATGTACGTGCCTACCTGTAAGTATGTGGATGTTGTGCCTTGGGAGGCCAGAAGAGGGCCTCAGTCTCTTGGAACTGGAGTTACTGTAGGTTCTCATCCACCCCAAGTGGGTGCTGAGAACTGAACTCCAGTCCTCTGCTCTCGACACTGAGCCAGCTCTCTAGGCACTGTCTTGTTTAATCTTAACGGTTAGATTCCTCGGTGTTTGAGAAAACTGAGGGGTGTGGTAAAGTAACTTGCCTACACTGTACAGAAGCTGAGTAGGAGAGCCGTGAACTTAGCACTGGGTTGCCCAGTGCTCTTTCTGGTAGACTGGACTGTCTCCTGCTCTGTGGGCATTGAGGGAACCTATGAGAACCAGGATGCTCAGGTAAGCATTGAGTCACAAATGAGTACTTCTTCCTGGAGGTACCAGTTCTTTCTTTTTGGTAAAGCATGAACATAAGAACTGCTGAGCAAATGTCTGCTGACAGGGACAAGGCAATGTTGTCAGTGTTTGATACCCAGATATTTATCACAGCTTTCAAGGGCTATGGGAAATAGCCCACCAAGGCTTGGATGCCCCCCAAGCCCCATGTATTTTCCTCATTATATTCTCTACTCCTGAATTTGAGGTAGGCTAGATACCTGGATGCTGTCCATACCTCCTGTGTGCTTTGAGGTTTCCTGACTTAATCTCCATCCTTGAGCAAATATGAATCCCTCTGAGGATGCATCCTGAAAATGAGGCCATTGCCCAGCAAGAACTCGCAGGGGACCCAGGTTTAACCATCAGCAGATACAAGCAGCCCCTCCTTCTGCCAGGGCCCTGTGGTGTCTCTGACCTGGGAGTTGTCCAATTCCTTCATGATTAAGGGAATGCAGCTTAGCTGTGATCAGCAGAGCTCCTAGGCAGGGAGTGGCTACACTCCAAACCCGGCTCACAGGAAGCTCTTAATTGGGCTCTACTTGTCAAGAGGTAATAGAGACAGACTTATTACTGAAGTACAACTTTGTAGTTTTTGATGATATGTAAATAATATGTTGGCATCTTCTTATTCTGCAGCTCTGTCTATGGGAGGCATAGGAAAGGTATTTCTAGTTTCCATAACTGAGATTTCTTTATTCCCATCCTAACTGCTGCAACACCTAGGGTTCCTGTGATTGCCATGAATTTCCCTGTGATTGGCTGTGAAAGGGTTTCAGTCAGGAAGCTTCCCAGAGAGCTAGGAAGACAAATAATGATGTTCAGACAGCTACTCTCTTCACTTTTGCTTTGAGGACCTGGCTAAAGAAATGTTAGTACATGGTGCAACAATTAGGTTTCTAATAGATGTCAGGGTGGAAAGAAAAATCCCTGGCCTCAGGAATGAGCAGCCCTAGGGCTGGCGATGGAGCTCTTTTAGTAGAGTATTTGCCAAGGCTGTGTGAAGCTGCGGGCTTGAACCCCTGGATCACATAAAACTGAGGACTGTGACTCACACCTCTAATCCCAGCTCTCAGGAGGGAGAGCAAGGGAGATAAGGCTTCAAGATCATCCTGGACGATATAGTGAGTTTGAGAACAGTCCAGACGCACAAGACCCTATCGTAAAACCAAACCAAACCAAACCAAACCAAACCAAACCAAACCAAACCAAACCAAACCAAACCAA
>NW_021604766.1:52737-156181 GCF_004785775.1 Grammomys surdaster
AAACCAAACCAAACCAAACCAAACCAAACCAAACCAAACCAAACCAACCCAACCCAACCCAACCCAAACCAACCCAACCCAAACCAACCCAACCCAACCCAACCCAACCCAAACCAACCCAACCCAAACCAACCCAACCCAAACCAACCCAACCCAAACCAACCCAACCCAAACCAACCCAACCCAAACCAAACCAACCCAAACCAAATTGAAACCAAACCAAGTAAAACAAGAGTGATAGTTCTAAGAGGGGCGTAGAGACCACAGCTCTGAGCTGTCTCAGTGCCACGAAAGTAGAGTTAGTGTCCAACCAAGAGGTGTGAGGAGGTAAGACTTAGGTTAGTTCATTTGAAAAATGTGCCTGTTTCTTCTTCGGTGGGTGACATCAAGAAAACCATACAATTTATAGGCCTTATTCCACATCTGTCTCAGGGATGATGATACAAACCTCTGAACTGAAATGTCTTCTCTGTGGATAAATGGCAACCCTGTTTTATATAGCTGTTTCTAAGGGTTGATAACATGTGGCTCACTGTGTTGAAGCACATTTTTAAGTGGGGTAGTAACATCTTAAATTTAAATACTAATAGTGCAAGCTTAAACAAGTCATAGCATATCTCTGGGCCTCAATTTCCCCATTTTGAGAGCATTAGAGTAAATGATCATTTATGTTGGCCAGGGTACTATCTGGAGACAGAAACCATACCAACTATTTAAAGGGAAAATGAACATAAGTGATTCTTATCCTGGCATTAAAAAGCAGAAGGGCTTTCAGGTAGCAAAGTAACCACGGAGCAGCAACTGCTGGAAGCAACTGCCACCCATAGGGCTGGGAACAGAGGGAGGAGGGAGTCTGTCAAAGACTGGAAAAGGTGACCCATTCCTCTTAGCATTGCTGGGTACTGGGAAGGGTCAAGGCTGGGGTTGAGAAAACTGCCAATAGAATTCTTATGCTGAAGGAGCACTGCTTATGGCCCAAGCAGAGAAGAAGTGTGGAGCCATGTGACCTGCATGAGAAACAGAAGTGCAACCCTACACACCAGCCCTGCCCTCCTCCAGAAACACCTTAGGGAAGCATCTGACAGGAGAAATGGGATGGTCAAGGGTGGACTCTGAACCAGGACACAATTGCTTGACAAATGAAATCATCTCAGAGGGTCCCCTCAGGTCAGAGTCTGAGTCAGCATCTGTACACCATACAGAGAAGAACTGGGTCCATCTGTGGACTCCTGGAAAGCTAGCATGCTGTGGGCTTAAACTTTGGGGTCAGGTAGATCTGGGTTGGGATCCTGTCTGTGTCTTTTCCTAGCTGTGAGATACTAGGTGATTACTTTGAATTTCTCTGAGCCTCACTGTCTACTTTATAAAATGATGATACTGACATCTCTCTCAATGGGTTGTTACAACAAGTAAGACAACACACAAAAAGTGCCAGGTAGGGTCTGGTGCATACATAACAGCCATTGCTATCCTTAGGGATACTTGCTCAGGGAGTATTTGTGGATTTACTTGTTTCCTTTATTGATTGCACAAATGTTTGCCTCTGTTTTGTTTTTTTCAGTTACATAAAGCTCTGTGGACTCAAACTGGGAGCTTGGGCAGTGGTCAAGGAGAACCCTGCCAGCTAGCAAATGAGCTGCCTCCTTGGGGTTCAGTGGGCTGACTCTGAGTGTCTGCTCAGTACAGAGCAGGGGCAAACTTTTACTGCCATGTTACATTTACACCACAGTGGTAGACACCTTTGGATGCCTTTCCAAACAGAAACAAGAAATTGGTTTTCTTTTTTTTTATTGGATAATTTATTTATTTATTTATTTATTTTTAATTTTTTTTATTGGATGTTTTATTTACATTTCATATGTTGTCCCCTTACCCCATCCCCCACCCACCCAGGAATCCCCATCCTCTTACCCCTCCTCCTTCTTCTCTGTGGATGTAACCCCTACCTACACCCCCACTCCCACCTCCCCACCCTCAAAATTCCCACCCCCTGGGGCATCCAGCCTTCATGAGGTCAAGGATCTCTTCTTCCACCTATGCCCAGCAGGGTCCTCCACTCTTATGTATTCAGCTGAAGCCCTGGATCCCTCCCTAAGTGCTCCCAGGCTGGTGGTTTAGACCCTGGGAGCTGTGGTTGGTTGGTATTGTTGCTCTCCTCATGGGGCCACAAACCCTTTCAGCTCCAATGGTTTCACTATGACTCCTCCATTGGGAACCCCATTATCAGTTAAATGGCTAGTTGTGAGCATCTGCCTCTGAATATGTCAGACTCTTGAAGACCTCTGAGGAGACATCCATATCAGGCTCTTATCAGCATGCACTTCCTGTCTTCCACATCAGCATCTACCTTTGGTGACTGCACATGGGATGGATACTCAGGTGGAATGGTCTTCAGACGGCCCCTCCTTCAGTTTCTGTCCCTCACTTTGTCTCCATACTTGCTCCCTTGAGTATTTTGTTGCTTCTTCTAAGAAGGACTGAATCACCCCCACTGATATTTTATTTATTTACATTTCAGATGTTATCCCCTTTCCCCACTCCACCCCCAATTAACCCCCATCCCATCCCTCCTCCCCCTTTTTTGCTTTTATGCTGTTTAAATTACATGCAAGTATTAAGGTCAGTTCTAGGTTGAAGAGCTAGCAATACAATAGATGTAAATAGTCCAGGAACAAGCAAGACAATAAACCCAGATAGTCAAAGAACAAGCAGAACAATAAACAGAGTCCTGTGATCATTCCCGTGATCATTGTTTCTAAGGGCTTATCAGGATGACCAAAATATCTAAGCCTACTTCTCTGTCCTAGCCCAAAGTCATTTTCATGCCTGAAGCCTACTTCATTGTTCTAGCTTAAGATTTAGATTCCTGCCTGTAATTACTTCTTTGTTCTAGCCTAGGATTTAGATTCCTATCTGAAATTAATTGGTTGTTCTAGCCTAAGGTCAGATTCCTGCCTGCAGACCATTTCCTTGTTCCTTGGCCAATGTCAGATTCCTGCCAGGCTGCCCCAAAAGCTCTCCACATCTCCCCCCCCCCTTTTTTTTTTAAAGATTTATTTATTTATTATATATGAATACACTGTAGCTGTCTTCAGACACACCAGAAGAGGGCATCAGATCTCATTACAGATGGTTGTGAGCCACCATGTGGTTGCTGGGATTTGAACTCAGGACCTCTGGAAGTGCAGTCAGTGCTCTTAACCACTGAGCCATCTCTCCAGCCCCTCCCCCCTTTTTTTTTATTACATAAACTAGACTGAGCCTGTCTTAGATGGTTCTGACAAGTATGCCTTCCTTACCCATCTTGGAATATGCATTATCAAAAGCAATGCACTTGTGTCTTAGGTTGGTACGGCACTGTGCAGAATCTTACTCATCCTTGGCTTGCCAGCCTGTTAAATTAATAACTCTGTCTGGGGGTCCATTTTCAGTTTCAAGTCATGTACTTTGGCTTCCAACACGATGATGTTGTTAGAGACAAGCTTTAACATGATGGGCAGGAATAAAAGTATTCCCAGAACAAAAAGGACTAGCAAGAAATTGGTGTTCTAAGGAGAGATTTTATAAATTAGGGGAATCACTTAGAATCTTTTCCTTCTATTCAGCTTAGTTTATACCCCTGTGATTTTTCTGCATGGGTCCTAGAAATAATAGTGAAACATGGACCCTTCATGTATTAGTAATTTATGTTTATTGGGAGACTACCAATATGCACTGTTGGTGATTTTTAAATCATCCAAAGTAAATTTCAGTTTCCCAGTACAGCCTAGGAGGAAACTGAGGCACAGAGCTATTACATAACCTTTCCCAGAGTTGAACAGTATCAATGAGAGCCAGAATTAGAACCTAAATATGTTGTGTCCTAAGTCATTCTGTCCATGTTCAGCTAGGTTTATACCAATACAAGATAAACACAGTGTAGACTTGATGATGTTCTTTTGGCTCACACAATGGTAGATTATCTAGTGGTTCCTTCTAACTTTACATTAAAATAAAAATAAAAATAGATCAATTATTGAAGAAGAAGTCTATATAACTAAACATGTCTGTCTCCCACCAACCTTGCTTTTGTAGTAAAACAGTTCTGTTAAAAGGTACATATTCAAATGCTTTCTCTTTAAATTTCAGAGTGGGGTTTCAATTGTCATCTCACACATGATGGTTAAGCTATGCCTACACCCAGAAGCTCCTGCATACCCCATCACCGTTCATCTCCTTCAATCGCTTGTGTAAGTCGGTTTCCTTTACTGGATTGAATATTGCAGATAGCAACTTATAAAGAAGAGAGGTTTACTTTGGTCCATGGTTTTGGAGGGTTCTGGCATGGCTGGTTGGCCCTGTTCCTTTTGGGTTTGTGATTTGGCAGGGAACACATGGGAGAACACACTGCTCACTTTGAGGCTGGGCATGAAGAGAAAGAGGAAGGATCGAGGTCCCACAGTGCCCCTTAAGGACAGGTCTCCCATGATGAAACACTCCCATGATGTTTCCTCCAATCTGAAAGTTTCCATTACTGCCCAGTGGGGTCACTCAGGGCCAAGCCCCAGACACATGGATCATTTGAGGGACAGTTAGATCCTCACAGACCTTTAGTTAGAGCTTAGCCTACTAAATTCTGCTCCATGTGAGAAAAGCTTCTGAAAATACAGATTTCCAAAATGGTAGGAATGGCAGAGTGGGGTTGAGGAAAATAACTCAGAGACTACCCTTGCTTCATACAAATGAGTAGCAACATTAAACAAAGGGGCACTATAAGGGTCTCATTCCCTTATTGCCCATTTCTTATCTCAGAGGCCTCAGTAGCCTCTACATAGTAGCAAAGGCATTCCAAATTTCCTCTGAAAAAAGTTAGCAGATAAGTGTATCCAGGGACAGTTATATTTTTAGAAGATGAGAACAAAATGGACTACTTTTATAGTTTGTTATTAAAATAATAGAAAATGAAAATATTAAAAGAATGTGGGGCTAGGGAAAAAAGATTTGCAGAATAGAGTTAGAAGAAGTAGATTTGAAGTGAATACCCACATTTAACTAATAACGCATTTTCAGACAGGAAGCAAATGCAGGGTGCAAGGCATACTCAATAAGCTGTATTGAACCGATAGATTAGCTGTGTAGGAAAATGAAGCTATGTCTTCATCTCACATGATTTTATAAATTAATTCTAGATGAAGCAGCCTGTTACCAAAAACAAAAGGAAAATCTGTGTAGAAAGTTTATGAGCTGAAATGGCTGTGGGCTCACTTGAAAGGAAAGTGTTGGTAGATGTGTCTGTGGTAAAGGATGAAAGCATGCAACTTGTTTTAGCCTTTTGGGAAGACCTGGTGAGATGAATGCTACTAAATTCTCTACACATTGCAAAGCAGATGCACCTCAAACCACATATATGAGGAGAATCTTTTTGTTTGGTGGTTCCCAACTCAACATCTCATTAGCTCAGTTTTTATCTCTGACTTATGTGGTGATTGTGTCTCATACTGTTGGTAGGAGCTCAACTTCACAATTCGACATGATTGGCTAATCCTTGCAAAGGGGGAAGGGAAGGTTCAGGAACTATGATTAAAAAACAAAACAGTTTCTCACACTGGTGCAATGCTTCAGTCTGGGAGACTATCACCTCTCAGAGTCGGGCCACAGATTCAAGTCTTTCTTATGTTGTACTGATTCTCATTACATTTTATTTTTTAATCCATTGAGGTAAAGGATAAACAGATGCACATTTTGGGTTAGAAGACTAAAGTGTTAGAACTTGATAATGCTAGTATTTCTAGCATGTAGAGAAATGGAAAGTTAGTTACCATAAAAGCACAGTGGAGTTTTATTATTTAAAAAAAGCTACCAACTGATGGTAAGACCCTATTGCTGAAGACAACAGTTACATATCTCATTGAACACGGAGAAGCTGAGCTGGTGCCTAACTCAGTCTTCACTCCTACAGACTGATGATGATCATGGCACTGGAAGACACTCTGCATGCTATCAGAGGAGAATGCTAACGACCAACCCAATCAAAACCTCTTCAGTCTACAGCGGTGACCTGCCTGAATATGCTGCTGCAATAGTGACACAAAGGTAGTATGTGTAACCAATCACCCTTTGATAGGATGTAAGGCCCACCCCATGAAATGGAGCCCATGCCTGACACTGCTTGGGACTGGATAGGCCTTGGACCTAGGGGATAGCCAAGTAACTATTCTGCTAAAGGAACATAGCAATAAAATGACTCCAAATGACATTTTGCTGCATCAGTGTCTTGCTCAGCCATCATCAAAGAGGCTTCCTTCTGCAGTAGATGGGGATTAATACAGTCCACAACTGGACAGTGTTCAGAGTGACAGACTTTGGGACAGTCAGTCCTCCATTGGATGTCTTACTCAAACCCTTCCCTTCAAGGCTCAGGGATCTCTGTGGAAAAGGAGGTGGAAAGATCGTAAGAGCTGGCAGGGATGGAAGACACCAAGAAAACATTATCTTTCAAGCAAAATAGGCCAGGTGGGGTCCTAGGGCAGAGAGGGGGAAGTGGGCATGAGCTCCCACCCCTATCCAAGAAGCTATCTCCAATTGACAACTGCTTATAAAGGAAAATTTAGTTTTCTCCAATAAACTCTGAATAAAACCACACTTAAGATATATAATAAACCATACAATGTACCTGGTAGTAGGTGGCCAACAAAAATTGTATTTTTGTAATTTTTAAAAAGTCTTATATTGCTTTGTTTGGGCATTTTAAAAAATCTTGCTGGTCTTTTGCACATATATTATGGTTTCCAATTTTCTGTTTGTGTGTGTGTGTGTGTTTCTTGTGTTTTGCTCTATTTTGTTTTTTTTTTTAATTCTAGTTTGTTTTTCTTATTTGCCTGTTTTGTTTTTTAAAGAGAGAGAGAAAGAAGTTGTGAAGTTGAATATGTGTGTGGAAGGGGAGGATCTGGAATGAGATGGGGGAAGGGAAACTGTCATGAGAATATATTATATGAAAAATTATTTTTAATAAGATAATAAAAGTCACCAATTTCTAATAATTTCAGCCCTTATTTGGTGATTAGGTTATGCCAAAAACTTAACTATTATTGAAATTGAGATTGTGCCCAGCTTCAGTGATTCAGCTTGGTCCTATTTCTACATATGCCTTCAAGATGGATTTATGTAGAATTAAAGGTGGTGGCTGCCAGCTGAGGAGGCAGCTTCCACAATGAGGACCTAATTGAAGACTGCCTGAGAGCCTAAAGATTAGTGACACAGACAATGTCAGCCAATCGGGAGAACTGCCACTTGGAAGATATGCTTATTGGGACCAATAGGACACGGGTGGAGGGCATAAAGGGCGCCCCTGAGGATTAATAAAGGAGCTTGTGGCAGCATTCTTCTGAGCTTGTTCTCACGACACCACAACATCCCCAACCCCCAAGGTCGAGTATGGTCAGGCAGCGGGCGGTCCAGGGCTTACAGCAACAGATTTAGAGTCTGGAGAGGAATAATGGGAGTAAAAACATTGTGCCTTTTATTGCATTTCTCTCTTTTGCAACGAAGGATAAGGAATGGGCGGGGGAGACACAAGTTGATGTTGGTTTATATTGGTTAGGACAGACCAGGCTGAGAAAAGTTTACAAATTAGTGAAGTTGGCCAAGTAGACATGATGCTGCAATGAGGAGCATGTAGTGTCTGCAGGCACGAGCATCTTGTTACCTTTGCAAAGGTGCTCTGTGGCTCACCAGACTCAGCAAACAAAGCATCACTGACTTGAGCATATAAAAAGCAAACTATAGAACACACAGCTGGGCCCAAATGCATCCTAACATCATACCATCCTTCAGGCCTTTTGGGTAGCTTATTCAACAGTGGGGAGGGGACTTCTTATGTGCCTGTGGCTTGGTGTCGTTTTAATGTTTGGAGGGATTATTTCTGGAGACTGCTTCCAAAGAACTCCGGTAATCAGGTTTGCTGTGCACCTCTTTTCTTTCTGATTCTGACCAGTGAGGAACACACACATAGGGATAATAGCCACAGAGCAAAGTCCCACTTTTTTTTTTTTTCATGGCTAGACAAGCTCCTGAAAGGAGCAAACTCCAAGAAAGGCTGGAGTTGAGAATGTGAGTCCGGCCTGAATTTGAATTTCAGGCTTCTTCCTGCTAGCCCAAACCTGTCCTGAGATTCACGTTCTCATCTGTTGGAGGATGACTAGCTGAATAACCTGGTCTCGGAACATCTAAAGCCATCTATCTAGCCTTGTGATCACCAGGTCCACAGTCTGCCTTCCTCACCAATTTGTAGGTAGAACAAGAAGAATGATAGCTTTCCTACCCAGGGGGCCTGTCCTGGAAGCAGCATTAGGAGAATGGTCTTTGATACTGAGAAAATGGTACTTGCAGTAATGTTGGCACAAGTGTGAGCTCTCAGCCTTGGGGTGATCTGTCTCCTTGGAGGAGTGGGAGTAAAGGCACCAGAAAGACCAGAAACATCCCTTCAACATTCCCAAGAGAGAAAAGAGCAGTCACAGGGTCCTTGTCCTAGCTAGTTTCTGTGTCAGCTTTCCGTAAGTTAGAGGATTTGGGAAGAAGGACCCCAATTGAGAAAATAATTCCATCCAGATTGTTGTGGAGGCATCTTCTTGATTAATGGTCAATATGAGAGGACCCAGCTCACCTAGTGTGGTGCCATCCCTGGGCAGGTGGTTCTAAGTGGTATTGGTAAAGCAAGCTGAGTAGTCAGTCAGTCCGTGGACGACAAGCTGGGGAGAGACACTTCTCCATGGAAAAAGATCTTAGGACTGCAGAACTCCTGACAACCGGCAAGTGAACCCACGAAGCAAATCCGGTAAGGCAGCACCTGTGCTGACCACGCAGATTCGATAATTAGACGTGTGGAAAAGCCAGCTGCGCAGCCGCAGTTTAGGGAGTGCTTGCTCCCTCCACCAGAGTGGAGGTGAGGTCTTTCAACACAGAGGAAAACAAACAGGAGCAGGAGGTGTGTGGGGCTGCAAAGTGGTGGCTGCTTGGCTTGTGCAAATCCAGTTTCGGTCCTGAAGCCGCACTGGTGAGAGACCCAAGCTTTTCCTAGTGTGAGTTTTTTTTCTTTTGTATTTCATATTGGAACACACTATGACAACGTAAAACAACAATATGACCAACACCAAAACGTGAATGAATTTGGGTTCAAGCGATGTCAGGCTGAACTGGCTCTGTAGGAGGCACTTAGAGGGTAGGACAAAAGTAGCTCCCAGTTATGGTTTTTGTGCATATCAGTGACTCTCGGATGAGGAGTGCTGGCTTGTAAAGATCTGTGTTAACGATGTCGATCTTACTGAGTGCCCTGCTTGGCATCCCAGTGGATTTGCAAGCTCTGTCTGTACACAACACTAAATCCAGAGGGATATTTTATCCCTTATGTGGCCAGAAAAACTAGGTCAAAGTTTAACGTAGGATTTAGGAGATCAGAGTCTATGTAAAGCCTTCCTGATCTGTGTCGATTCGATTCTCCCAGAGAATTAGATCATTTAAAGACTCGCAGATTCGAAGATTCGTTGGAGGTTGTAAGGAAGTGCCAGATGTTATTACGATGGAATGTTGCCCAAAGAGAAGCCGGATGGACATTCTCAGTGATCACTTTCCTCTGCATGGGGGTTTCTGGCAAGAGTCAGACATTTGAGTGGAAGGAAGCACAGCCAGTGAGCTCCAGCAATCTGGCCCTCCTTCCACCAGAATTTCTAGGAATTTACTGTCATGTGAACACATTAGCTTTGAAATGAATGTGATGTCATGTGTTATATTTTGGGGTTCATTGGGAATGGTTGGGCCATTATATCTACACTGATCAGGGTTTTGAGTAAGACTCTTCTACTGATGTCTGGCTGAAAAGATCCAGCTAAAGATGCTGTCAGACAGTGCTAGATAGCATCCAAGTGGAACAGTTGCAGGCAACAGCAAGTCTCCTCATAGCCAGTTGGTACTGGTTAGGTCTGATATACATACATACGTGTGTGTGTGTGTGTGTGTGTGTGTGTGTGTGTGTTGCACATACACTTGAGAGTTCACATAGGTTCCATGGCACACATGTAATTGTAATGCCAAGGAAGTGTTAGTGAACCTGAAAGACCAGTTAGGAGCGGATCTGTTGTAATCACACAAGGGCATTTACTCAAGCTGGAGCTTGGGCTCAGCCCACTGCTGACGTGCAGGATGGTTTTGGTGGAGAAGAGCCCCAAACACTTATTGGGGCAATGTTTTACAGAAAGTAGCAAGCAAGGAGTGTTCTAGCCTGACAAGCAGCTATTTGGAGTGCTGCTATGGCCTTTACTGTAATTGGCTGGTGTTGGGAGTCAAACCATAAACTTAACTTCTGCTTCCCTCTTCATTGGCGGTTGTTAGGCAGAGGGCAGGCTTGTTGGGGATTAACCTGGAAATGCTGGATTTGTTGGGGGAGATTAACCTGGAGATGCAGGTCTTGGAGGAATAACCTGAAGAAGTAGGTCTTGTTGGTGGGTAACTTGGAAACTAATGCTAGATACTGGCCTGTTATTTTACCTGAGTTCAAACTTAAGTCAGGTTCTCTAAAATTGAGTGTGAACTTAAAAGATATGGTCTCTCATTCCCCCCTTTCTCTGGTAACTGGACAGCCCAATCATGAGGCTTCCTGAATCTTCATGAAAACAGCTAGTATCAGGGCTGTCTTTGCAGTGTCTCTGGGGTATGGGTAGGGGCCCATCAGTGGGAGACAGGTGGGAGTCTTGAGGCTGAATTCTCCTCCTGCTGGCCAGGGTCTTCAACTACAAACGAATGTGTGTGGATCCATGCTGCAACTCTCTAGCATAGGAACCTTTTCAGCGAGGCTCTAGTGACTCCTAGCAGTGTCTCTTGACTAGGATCCAATCTCTGGGCTAAAGTTGGTAGGGCTCTGGAGGTGGATCTGTTTTATAGAAAGCACAAAGTTTAGGCCAAACACATTTGTGTATTCATTGGACACCCTCAGAATTGTTCAATAATTGGCGATTGTCTGCTTCTGCACTAACCTCTGTCAGTAGGTGAATCAAACATAATTTAAAAGGGGTGAGTCTCATCTGGTATGGGGAGAGTTCCTTACCTTATAAAGGGTAAAGGGGAGAAGAGTTACCCAGTCACCGTCAGTCTCCCAGGTCAACTTAGTTAAGGTCTCTTTTGGGGTTTTATTTATCCTTTCTACCTGTTCTGAACTCTGGGGTCTCTAAGCACAATGAAGTTCCCAGTCAATCTCCAGAATATTAGCTAATCCCTGACTCACCTGGGACACAAATTCAGGTCCATTGCCTGACCCTATAAGCCTAGGAAAACCATACTTTGGAAGAATTTTTTCCTAGTAGTTTCTTTGCCACCATCTGAGCAGTCTCATGCTTAGTTGGGAAAGCTTCAGTCCATTCTGAAAAGGTATCTATGAACATCAACAAATATTTGTATCCAAATTTTCACCTCTGTGAAGTCTGTTTCCCAGTAGATTCCTGGTTTGATGCCCCAGTATCAAGTATTGGGGTTCTTCTCACTGGCAACCACATCAATCAATTGACAGGCCTTATAGTTCTTAACAAATTTAGCTATTTTCCAATTGGCATCTCTAATTCTGATGTGAGACTGGCAGACTAAGTCCTGCATTCTCCTGGCTCCCATGAATGAAGAACAGTAGATCTTTTTCAGTATGTGTAGACTTATTTTCTCTGGTACAATTAGTTTGCAGCAAGCTGTCCTCCACCATACCTTATGACACTGAGACATGGGGAGGTTTCTGGCCCAGATCACATCTTCTGTAGTATAATTAGGCTGTAGAGAGTGTGGAGTCTCCTGGGTATAGGGCAATCAAGGGCATGAGGGGCCCAATTTCTAGGGCCACCCTCCAGGCTGTTTCATCTGCCTTGTTGTTGCCCTCTGAGATGGAGTCTCTTTCCTTTTGATGCCCTGGACAGTGAATGATGGCCAGGTTTTTAGGCCCCCATAGAGACCCTAGTAGGGAGAGGATTTCCTCTGTATTTTCATAGTCTTTCCTTTTGCTGGCAGAAGGCTTCTCTCTATATAAATAGCCCTATGGATATGAGTAGTAGAGACGGCATATTGACCATCTGTGTAGATGTTAATTCTCTTATCTTTTCCCAACTCTAATGCCTTGGTTAGAGCTATTAATTCAGCTTTCTGTTCTGATGTTCCAGCTGAGAGTGGCTCTGCCCATATGATCTTAGTTTTTGAGACGACTACTGCCCCAGCATACCTCTGTCCATCCTGAATGAAGTTACTACCATCGATGAACCATGTTGTCTCTACATCCATCAAGGGGGTATCTTGAAGATCTGTTCTGATCTCCTGGATGTGGGCCAGGACATCTGAGCAGTCATGCAGTGGCCCTAAGAGATCTGGATAAGGCAGCAGAGTAGCTGGATTCAGGGAAGGTGGAGCCTGAAAGGTTATCCTACAAGGGTTTGAGAGGAGATTCTGATAATGAGTCATTCTGGCATTGGGAAGTCATCAATTGGGGGGCTATTTGAATAACTTTTTGATATCATGAGGCATGGTGATGGTCAGGCTCTGACCCAGTAACAGTTTGCTAACCAAGAGGGCCATTGCAGCTATGATGTGTAAGCAAGGTGCCACGGCTGCCAATAGGATCTTTGCCAGGTTGTGAGTCTGTTGCTTCTGTCCTTTTCTCCTCTGAAGTCTCTCTTCCATTGAACATTCTCTCTGCCACTATGACTAAGTCCCTCAGACTCCTTTCTCCTAACCTCTCAACCCTCTTGAGCTTTCTCTTGATATCTGATACTGCCTGATTAATAAAACTAGAGCTACTGCTGCTTTTGCTTCTGTAAATCAGGGTCCATGGGAGTGTATTGTTGAAATGCCTCCATGACCATCTCTAAAAAAGCTGCAGGGCTTTCATTTTCTCCCTGCCTAATGTCATACATTTTGGCCAAATTTGTGAGCCGTCTTGTGGCCACCTTGAGACCTGCCAGCAGAGTCTGACAATAGACCATGAGCCTCTTTTTACCTTTTATGGTATTAAAATCCCAGTCTGGGTGAGTTAGGGGGAAGCAAGCATCAGTAGCTGCTTGGTTACTGGTGGGCTCCCCAGTGAGGCCAGGAACCAGCTTCCTGGCCTCTGCCTGGATTCTCTCCCTCTCTTTTGTGGTGAAGAAAACCTGCAAAAGTTGTTGACAATCATCCCAAGTGGGCTGGTGGGTGAAGAGGACTATTTTCAAGAGGCTGGTTAGATCTCTGGAGTTGTCTGAAAAGGGAGAATCTTTGGTTGTAAAGGTCACTAGTGGCAAAGGGCCAATAGTGATAGGATTGATTTCCTTGGTCATAGACTGGCCCTGCTGTGTGCGAGGGTGGGATGACAGACTCTGGCTCAGGGGGCAGCCTCCCTGGCTTCATGTCCCTAGAGCAGGTCCCCCTCCACCTGTCAGTGATGGGGCCCCCTGTTGCAGAGTTGCGCATGGAGGCTGCTGTTCCACCTGAGGGGTTAAATAAGGTGGGGGTGGAAAGATAACATACTCCTCTGTCCTTCCATGGAGAACCAGGTAGAGGGGTGGTGCAGAGGGGAAATGGGTGATTTAGTATCTCTTGATATCCTTGGGCTTTTTGGTAGCCAAGGCAAGACCATCTGCCTGCTGTTTGGGGAGAGAAGGTTTAAGCCAAGAGGGTGGGTCCTGTAGGAGGTCTTCCCAAATTACTACATATGGTATCTGGTCTGGGTGGCCAAATTCGGGTTTAAAAATGACTGTCTTGATCCCTTGGACTGATCTCAGGTCAAAGGATCCTTCTGGGGATCAGTAGGCATTGAAAGTGAGCCATTATCTTTCTTAATAATGACTGAGAGATTCCTTCCCCCCCGCCCCTAGTTTTAACATCCTTAAAATGACCAAGCAACAATTCTAATGAGGTTGAGGGTGCCTGTCCCATGTTAATATGTCTGTCAAAGTCACCTTGTCAAAGTCACTTTGTAACAAGAAACACAAATACAATACATAAAAAACACAAATGTAATCTTTCCTCTCTATCAGGCAAAACCCAGAAACAACCAGAAAGTGGCACTCATAAAAAAAGACCTCTCTGTAACACACAAAACAGAAGTCCAACCTTTCCTCTCTATCACACAGAAATGAGACACAATCATAGGAGGTGGTCACATACAAGAAAAGAACCAGATTGGTGGCTCTCTGGGCCTACACCCACCTCAGGATGTCTCCTGCTCCCCAAGACCCCTGCTGTGTCCATGGCTCCCAAACATGTCTTCCCTGACTGCCACCAGCCATGGCCACAAATCCAAGGCCTTTTTCCAGAACAGAATTACAAATATGGCACCACTCAGATTTTATAAACAGAGAAAGACACAGCCAGAAACAAGAACCAACCAGAAGGTGGTGCTCACATACAAGATGGATATGGCACCACTCAGAGTTTGTGAACAGAAAAAGACACAGACTGCAGTGCTGCACAGATGTTCAAAACCAAAGTCACCACAACATGGCTCAGACCTGGAAGGATTATCCAGACACATACCTCCAACACAGACTGAGGCACAGTGCGGGTCCAAATTGCCTCTGCTCTGCCGAGCAGGCACATGAGCTGCTGCCATGATGTGAGCTGCCTCCACCATGGCTGCCATGGTGGCACGGGCTACTGCTGTCACTGAAGGCACACAGACAGATTAGTGTGCAAATACACAGGATGCATTTAGCATGGACAAATTTAGCATATGGACAGACAGGAAACAGGAAGTTTATTGTAGCACTACAAGCACACACATATAGATGAATCTAGACCTGATTTGTTGGGATCGAGAGGAACTTCCTGGCCAATGCACCAAAATGTAGTGTTTCTAGCCTGATAGGCATCTAATTGTAGTGCTACTGTGACCTTTAGCATAATCAAGTGGTGCTGGGAGTCAAACCATACTCAAGTCAAACTTCTGCTTCCCTCTGCATTGGTGGTTGTTAGGCAGGGGGCAGGCTTGTAGAGATTAATCTGGAAATGCTGGATTTGTTGGGGGAGATTAACCTGGAGATACAGGTTTTGTTGGGAGTTAACTTGGAAACTAATGCTAGGCACTGGCCTGTTAGTTTACCTGAGTTCAAACTTAGGTCAGGTTCTCTAAAATAAAGTCTGAACTTAAATGATTTAGTCTCTCCATGGTAACTGATTCTTTGCTTTATGAATGAGAATTCCTGGGAAAAATCTGTGTCTACAAAGACTGATTGATTGGTTGGTTAGAATTTCACTGATGTGGAGAAGTTGGGATGTTGCAGGCCCAGACCTACTGACAATTTATCTTCAGTGATGTTTACCCCCTTAAATAGCTTTCCCTTGCCCACCTCTATGTCTCACCTAACACTCTGTGACTAGGAGATAAAAATATCCTTTTGGAATATATTAACAAAATCCCAGTTTCCCTCAAATGAAGGGGCTAAGAATGTTGGCAGATAATATTTAAGGCCTATAATGGTTATTATAGCATAGAGTTGACTTTCAGAATACTGAGAGGCAATGAAAGGAGAAGGAATAAATTAGAAACTCTAAGGAGGATTCATATTTAAGGCTTGGATGTGGGATGAGTGGAAGATGAAAGGAAGAGACTGAGAAGTTGTGGGGGCATTATGTAGTGGCCAACAATGATACTGAAGATAAAGAGCCCAACACTGTCAAGGCCATTGACAGTCAAAAAGGAAGGGCTGAAACAAGCAGAAATAGAATTGAGGAAACCACACATCAGTCCTTTATAGAGTTGAAAAAACCCATGATTATCTGGGGTTTTAGGCTGAGTTGTTGGTTCTGATCGTGTACAGGGATTTGGTTACCTGAGCTGGAGGAGTGGGAAGGTAAGGAATGGACCAGGAGGTCAAAGTAGAGTTTACAGAGCACGAAGTTAAGGATAGCTGATGGACAGCTGTAATCCTCTTTGAGATTCATGTTGTTAACCTGGAAGTTTTGGGGTTTCCTCTGTCTTGGATCAGGTCTAACACTAGAACCTTCTGGATGAACACATTGATGGTAGCTATAGGTGCATAAGATAGATGTGAATCCTATTGTCTGCTTTTCAAAATATCACTCTGCTTTTGGAAGCTTGAGACTTATAGAGCAGATGAAGTGAGCCCAGTAGGACTTTAAGAAAACTGAGTTCAGTTAGGAATTACACTGACAGACTGTACTCACAGGTAAGTGCGGCTCTCACCTTAAGCAAAGAAGCTTCTTTTTGCAGCAGATGGTGACTTTTAAAGAAAGTCACAGCTGGTCAACATGCAGAGAACACTGATGGGGTGGTGCCCAGCTCCAGTATATCTACAGTACAACCCTATATCTACGGCTCAGGGGACATCATGGAAGGAGAGATGGAAAGACTGTAAGAGTCAGAAGACTGAAGTCCATCGTGAGAGTGTGTCTTCTAGTTATGACAGAGAAGTTACACCCATGAAATTTCAGCAACATCGCTGCCTAACAAGATCTGAATGGTGACATTAATTGACATGCCAACATGGAAAGGGGAAATTTCATGGGGCCCCACTCCTAGATGGAGAGCTACAGGCAACCAAAGACTGTTGAGGAGAGGGAGATTGTTCTTTCTCAGGGATGAGCCCTGTAATTGTTTATCTTACACTAAGGAATCAGCCCTAAAACCATATACAAACAACTGAATGGACTCAGCAGGTTGCATATGTTCCCCCTCTTGTGTGTGCGCATCGCCCGAGAGTGCATGCATGTGCATGTGTGCATGTGTACATGAGTGTGTGTGTGAATGTGTGTGTGTGTGTATGTGAATGTGTGTGTGTGTGTATGTGTGTGTAGCAATAATAATTAAAGAAAAAGAGACCGTGGATTTGGGCCGGGGGAGGGAGTGATAAGGGTGATGGAGGTGGTGATTTGGGCCGGGGGAGGGAGTGATAAGGGTGATGGAGGTGGTGGGAAACAATGTAGATATAGTACATATAAATTAATTATAAACCGAACCTACAACAGATCAAAACAGGGCCCAAAGAATGATATTTATTAGCAATATAAAAATGTTAGTGGATTTAACATAACTATGAAAATTTATGAAGTTTCAAATTGTAAAAGAAAACAATTGACTGTAAGGGGTTATTCAAAGTACAGACATGAAGCTGTGCTTTCTTCCCTTACTCTTTTCTTTTCTTCTTCCTCTTTTTTAACATTTATTTATTTATTTATTTTATGTATTTATGTATATATGTATTTTATGTATTTATTTATGAAGACACTGCAGCTGTCTTCAGACACTCCAGAAGAGGACATCGGATCCCGTTACAGATGGTTGTGAGCCACCATGTGGGTGCTGAGACTTGAACTCAGGACCTCTGGAAGAGCAGCCAGTGCTCTTAACCGTGGAGCCATCTCTCCAGCCCCCTTTGCATCTTTCTTAATCTCCTCTTTATCCCCCCGTTTCTTTTCTCTGTTCACATCTTCTGTGTACTACTGGAAAGTCAGCCATTTGTACTATATGAATTACTCCTCTTAAGAGATGTTTTATTGCAAAAGCTCATTATTTTTGCTCTGGTGTTGATTATAGTGCAGAGAACTTCTAGGAACATTAGATGCCTGGATTTTATTCTTAGAGCTCATAGTGCCCTTTGGTGTGTCTCGGGTTTTCTTTAGCCTTGGACACTGCATTGCTGTCAGCACCAGATGTACTACAGGAGGCTGGGATTTACTAGTGGTGAGGTTAGTGATCGCTGACTTCATAGGCTTTCAAGTGACCGTAGAGGCGGCCTATCAGCATGCCTGTTTCTCTAGCTAGGAGTGAATCTAACTGGAAAATCACTGTTTAGATGGGGTCAATTTTCACAGTAGCTATCACTTACGTGATCATTCTTGAGTATTGGGAGTACATGAGGAGGTGTGCCCAAACTATCCTTTATGATCATTTGTATTTCTTCTGTAACTTGTGTTTGTAAATAAAGTTTTATTGGCTGACAGCTATACTTATTTGTTTACATATGGTCTGTGTCTGTTTTTATGATGCAATAAATTGAAGCAGTTGCTGCAAAAGATGGGCCCGCAAAATCGAAAACGTTTGCTGTCTGGCCTCTAAGTCTGTGTGTTGCCCCTGAGGTCAGGTGGTACAGGGCTACCCCATATATCTATGTGGGACGAGCACTGTGCGTGAAGGTGATCCTGGAGCTGTACAGTGCTGGTCGTGTCACTGAACCTGAATACTGGGCACAGACTGAACTTGTTTACAGGAGAAATGATGGTTGTGTGAGATATGTCTTATATTTCTTTTTCTCTGATGTGTATGCATGTTTACGTGTGCATGTGTGGAGAGGTCAGAGGTTGACTCCGGGTGTTTCCCTGAGTTGCTCTCCACCTTAATATTTGAGACAGGGTCTCTTGCTGAACTTGGATCTCATCAATTTGGCGAGACTAGCTGACCAGCAAGGCTTAGGGATCCTCCTTTCTCTGGCTCTCCAGTGCTGGGATTATATTCATGCACCACCATGTTTGCCTTTTTATGTGGGTATTGGGGATCTGAACCCAGGTTCTTATGCTTGTGTAGCCAAAACTAAACCCACGAACCATCTTCCCAGACCCATTTATTATTAGGTTGGTTTGTTTGTTTGTTGTCATTTTATAGTCCGTACTAGCCTCAGACCTCTGGGCTCGAGCAGTCTTCCTCTCTCAGTCTCTTAAGTAGACTGTGCCACACTGCACTGGGCTCTGGGATTTGATTTAAAACACTCAATCAAAAGAAAGCACAGAGACTGTTGGGAGACATAGGGTAAATACTGATGGAAGGGTGCTGTTGGCTGTTGAGTGTGGTAGCATGTACTTGGGGTTTATGTAATGGCTATCTTTACATGTCTTTGAAGATGTTTTACAATAAAAAGGTAAAACCAAGCAACAAAAAAAGAGGCACAAGTCAATTATAAAGAGTTAAGTTCCAAGGTCAGACAAAGTGGCAAATGTCTCTAATCCCAACACTCAGAGCTAGGTGGATCGATGTGAATTCAGGGACAGCCAGAGCTACACAGAGAAACCCTGTCTCAAAAGAAAAAAAAAATCTAAGATGCAATTGTGGGGTGCAACCTATGGCAGAACTGGGGGAGATCAGTGGCAGCCGGTAGTTAGGGAACTCTAAGTGTGGGGTGCGTCTGCACTGATGAGCTCTAGCACACCCAGCTATGTGTGTGAATACTGAGCCTAGTGAGCTTCCTGGTCTCCAGACCCCTGTGTTCTTCAAAGGCTTGTTTAACTAATGGTCTGTGCGGTGTTGCTGAAAGACAGAGAAGTTGTGAGTTGTGAAGTCGGACATGATTTCCTAGCAGTCTGGGGGTGACTCAGAGGTATGAGTTTCTACCTGGACCTCAGAACAAAAACAGTGTGTCTGTTTTATTTGGATCTCACCCTCATCAACCTGACTACTGGGAACCTACACTGGAGAAGAGGCAGAGCAGGATTGGATTGCCACCGTAGTCCTGAATACAATCGTGTGGACACCCTGGAGTGTGAATTAATGCTTAGATTTGGACAATGTTCTTTGAGTAAAAATGGACTCACTTTTTCCATATCATTCTGTCTCATACACTACTTTTATTTATTTTAATTTTTTTAGTTTTTGAAATTATCAAATAAGGTGCCTCCCTCTGACTCCTCCACATACCCCAGTATTCTCTTTCAAATCCATGGCCTCTTTTTTCTTTAATCATCCACACAATACTTTTAGACTCTTTATGAGCTTCGGTCCTTAGATGGGTACCATTCTAATTCCTCCCATTTGTCATTTCCACTGCTCATGGTCTTAAATCACATTTAAGTTACTTGTGAAGGTGATGGTGCTTTGATATTTCCAAGTTTTGTATGACTTTACATCCTTACTGAAAATGGATTTGTTCTCTTTAATGTTAGAGTCTAGTTTGCAATCATAGAAAAAAAAATAAGATCCCAGTGAGCCCTGAGGTTCACAATAGCAACGCTTCAAGCAGATGTTTCTTTCTGGTTCCAGATGTTCACCTTCTATTACGCTATGCTTACTGTTCTAGGAGATATGTACAGGTGCTCATTAGTGTTTAAAGTCCCTTCTTCTTACCACTATTCTTTTTGTTCTGGAATCGTGTTCAGTGAAAGCTTATTATGAATACTAAGGGCACTAGGTATTGAAAAACTTAAATAAAGCCAATTCTGCTTTTAGAGAAAACGATGAACAAAGCGAGTAGGCCCATGCAGACTAGGGCGATCCAGGAGCGCAGAGAGTTATGTAAACAGTCATGAAGCAAGTGGCAATCAGTAAGAACACAGACTTCTCAGGCACCGTGATAAACACTCTGCAGCACGGCCTCGTAAACACACCACAAGCTTGCAAGGTATACATCTCTATTTTGTAGGAGCTTGTGAGTTACACAGCTGATGACTGGCAGACTGAGGATTCAGATCAGGTCAAAGTCTTCCTATCCAATGTATTGTGGGCATTCAGAGCAGAGGGAACATAAAGACAAAGGCTGAGAGATATGATCATGGGATGGCAATTAGCTCTTTATTCTCATGCAGGATGGATTCCTCTGGAGAACTGAGAGCCATTCTTCTCAGTTCCAAGGGGGTAAGAGAACATTTCCAGGCACACAGTGCTAGTGATACAACAGCCATTTTGTTCTTTTAGAGCCATAATCTAGGGATGCCAGACAAGGCTAAAGAAAAATAGATTACACAATTTGAGTATGTTTTGTTCTGCTCAGGCTTCCAGCCTATGGGAAAGCATTGTCTACAATCTGGGTGAGACTTTCCCCATCAGTTAATACTCTCTGAAATGCCTTCACGAACACATCTGGAGTGAGCCACACCAGTCTCCTAGGTGATTCTAAGCCCAGTCAAGCTGACAACCAACTTGTCATTAACCATTACAGTGTTCTGGACTCAGTAGACTTACATGACTCCATTGAGGTGAAAGTAAAACTCAGACACAGAATCTATTTATTGTCTGCCAGTAGAAAAAAAAAAATATTTGAAAGACAATTTGGTCATGAACACTTAGAAAGTGAAAGAGATACATTAGTTTATTTTGTTCAAATATTTAAGAAGTTCAGAAAAAGAACAGATGCTGTTAGCAGAGGAGGCATTTAGGAGTGAGAACAACCTCTCGGCTGCCTGGAGCTGAGATCTGGTGAAGGAAGTGAGAGGAAGACTTCCCAGACTGGTTGCTAGGCATCCCTTGACTGATCCGATGACAAGTCTCAGAGCACTGGGTATCAGTGAAATGACCCAAACAAACAAATGAACACAAGTATTTTCAAAAACACCGTTGCTGCTCTATGATTCCACTCACATAAAGAAAATGGCCGGTCAAGCTGCCCTGGGTTGTCGGGAGTCAGGACGGTTCCCTTGGCTGTGGAGCAATGGTGAGTGACAAGAAGAGAGCTACGTGGGTGGCGATGTTTGTTCAAACCTGGTGCTGGTGTTGCAAATAGGTTCAGTCTACAAAAAGTCACCAGGATGTATACTTATTCTTTTCACATTTTAAAATAAAACATTGAAATATCAAAATGATGCCAGTGTGAAGCTGGCCAGGAGAAAAGAATAAGATTAGCTCTTAAATGGATCAAAGTAGATACAATAATACAATATATTATTCTCTTATTTAAAGAGAAGACAATTATCTAACCATTTGGCATAAGTAAGGTCAGGTTTTTACAGTACATCCTTAGCTAAAATTAACGTGGGACAGTTTTAAATTTGAATATAAAAATGAAACTGTAAAAATACTAAAAAGAGACATACACACATAAGATTTCATAATACCACCATGAAAACTGACAGGCAAATGAGTATCTGAGGGAAATTATTGCTAAAATTTCTTACAAAATATAAATAATAAATTTTTTAGGTTGGTTTTCATAATTTGTGGATATTATCAATGTAAATGCAATAACAAATAACTTGTAGCCTGTAATTATAAACAAGTCTTTGAATGTTTGAATTCATTTTGCAATGTCTCTCTCTCACACACACACACACATGCACACACGCATGCACGCACGCACCCACACAAAACAAAAACGAAAACAAAAACAAAATCAACCAGTCAAGCAAACAAACAGAAAAACAAAAGCAGATTTACTTGGAAGAACTAGTGACCTCCCTTTCTTTCTGGTTATTTATGACCCTGCGGAGTTCACTACAGTAGAGCTGGGCTTTCCTGGAATGTTGCCACAGTCTCTGTAAAAAGTGATTCTACTGTCTTAGAGGAAGAGAAGACGTGTGAAATTTTAATTTGTAGGTGAGAGATATCATGTCAGAATGTACATCATTTTGGTAAGGAATCATCGTTCTGTTGGGGGTTGCTACCTGAAGTGACCCAGCATCACTAAGACTTCACTGAACACATTATCAAGTGAATCAGAGAGTGTTTCTCTGCTGCTCAGTGAGCGGCATGCCCTGCCCTAGCCAGAGAGACATATTGTGGCTGTTTTGCTTGTGTATGTTTAAGAGATAATAATAGAGATAGCATATTAGCAAGTGTAACTGTGTGACAGTGGGCAGACATTACTTGTAGTTTCATCAGCAGTGGAGAGAATGTCACCAGGCTGTCTCTCTCTGGCATCGGTTTTTAGCTGCTTCTGCTTCCAGCTGTCCACAGACACTACCTCTGAGGTTCTCACAGGATCCATGAGTAGATGTGTTTGCTTCCTTGACTTAGCTCTGCTGTTTAGAGTGGGCTTCTAGTTTGAGCTGATGAACCTTTGAAGTATCCCTAAACATTAAACTGCCACCATAGACAAGAAGGAGGAGCTCCAGAAGTGGTGCAAGAACCAGCTAAGATATGTTAGTGATTTAGAGGTTTTTCCAAAGACAAGGATAGGGCTCTTTTGTGTACAGATGTCACATTCAGACACTGGTATTTTTCTTTTCCTTTTTCTTTTCTTTTTTTCCTTTCCCCCTTCTCTCTCTCTCTCTCTCTCTCTCTCTCTCTCTCTCTCTCTCTCTTTCTCTCTTTCTTTCTATCTTTCATCCTTCCATGGGCTGAAATTTCTGATGTGTGCCACCTCACGTGGCTCTGACATTAGTTTTGAGGGAGAAGGAATAGCTAGATATATATACATATATATTTGGAATAGTGTACACTTCTGGCTTGAATAAACACTGAACAAAAATCCCATACTGCAAAGTCACCTGGGTATGGGCATAAATCCCTCCCCTCAAATCTGAACATATTTCAGTGAGAGAGATAACAGGACTAAAAATACTCGGGCAGCAGCTGGAACATGGAAATCCTTTGGGATTTGCTTCATTTGCCTAGATTCCAGTCATAATCATGTCGAGCGTAGATTTAGTTCCCCAGATGTGAGTCCTCAAATACATCACCTCAGGTTTTGTTTATTTAGGAAACTTCCTTCCAGGTTTATGAATCCCAATAGGTCACATAAGTTATGCCATTTTTTTTGTATATATTAAGAACTGTCATGAAGACATAGTGTGTAAGCTACATGGGGGAACACACACACACACACACAAGAGTGCATCATGGTCTTTGAAACTGTTTTCATTTCATTATTCAGCTTGCAAAATTATCAGTGATTGTGTGTATTAACTAGTAGCTTTGTATGCTTCTGAATGCCACAGAACAGATAAATTATGGGATGTGGGCATTTCATTCAGAACAAAGAAATGTTATTAACTGGGTTTGGTGCTTTTAAAATAAACACGTAGAGGAACAGAAGGAGCAATGAAAGAATATAATGAGAAGTCTGCTCAATTTTCAACTTTGAGAAATTAAGACCATTTGACTGTAATAGAGCATCCACTCTGTGCCAGAAGCTACACTACTCAAGTTCGTATTCCATTTTCCCCAATTATCTGGGTCTAACTACTTTTAATCTATGTTTATGTAAATTGCTTCTCAACAGCACCTTGCCATTTAAGTATGCTCCCTGAGCCACTGAAGACAAAGTCAAGAAAAACTCTACCAACACTTCCGAAAATAGGCTCACCATGTCTTCCATAATGTCATCTGTATCTGACAAGTACATTCGAGCAAGAACACTTCTGTCTGGCACAGAAGTCATGTGTGGAGTTAGTCCATGCCAGGGACATGGTGGTTGATATCTCTCTGTCCTTCATGGGAAGGGCAGTACATGTGTGGGAAGAGAGCAGAAGGCTGGGGTGGGGTGGGGTGGTGGAGAGTGTAAGAGGCAGCTCAGTATTGTGAGTCCATCCAGTTTTACCAGGGTGCAGTGGCAATGACTAGATGCCCAGAAGAGGCCTTTGGAAGACATTCTTATTTGCCAACTTGAGAAAGTCACTTGGTCAGAAAGGAGCAATGTCAGCTTTTAAACGGTGTAAAGAAGAGTGTCGGGTTTGGAGGACTGTCTTAATCACTGTTCTACTGCTATGAAGAGACATGGTGATGAAGGCAACTCTTATAAAGGAAGAATTTAATTGGGGCTTGCCTACAGTTCCAGGAGGTTTTAGGATTTCCATATCTGTAAAGAACACCATGATCAAGGCAAGTCTTATAAAGTCAAACATTTAATTGGGATGGCTTACAGGTTCAGAGGTTCAGTTCATTATCATCATGGTGGGAAGGATGCCAGCATCCAGGCAGGCATGGTACAGGAGGAGCTGAGAGTTCTATATCTTGTTCTGAAGGAAAACAGGAGAAGACTGGCTTTCAGACAGCTAGAAGGAGGGTCTCTCAAAGCCCACCCCCATAGTGACATACCTACTCCAACAAAACCACACCTCCTAATAGTGCCACTCCCTGGGCCAAGCATATTTAAACCACCACAGAGGTTAATCCATGATCATCATGGCAGAAAGCATACAGACATGGAGCAGTAGCTGGGAGCTTTATATTCTGATACACAGGCCATAGACAGAGATGTACAGGGCCATGAGTTTTTGAAACTTTGAAGCCCACCCTAGAGACACACCTCCTTCCACAAGGCCACACCTCTTTTTTCTCCTGAGACTTGAGGTTTTATTTCCCTTGTGAAATGAAAAGGTACAAGATGTTCTCCTCCTTCCCTCCTTCCTTTCCTTCCTTGTAGTCTGATTCTGTATATAAACAACAATTCATATTAGTGAAATCAACAATAATTCTAAGGTAACCTGTAGTTGAGAGAATACAAATCTGAGCTCTGATAATAACCTTAGCCTTTCCTGGTTCAATTTTTTTCCCAATATAATATTTTTATTGATTATTTGGAAATTTCACACAACGTACCACAATCACACTCACTTCCCATTCCTCCGATGCCCACCCCAACACTTGTGTCCTCCCCACAAAAAGAAGAAAAAAAAACCACCAAGTCCAATTTGTGTTGCCCATATACTCATTTAACACGATCAAACTCCCAGTGGCCAGACCCTTTTATGCTAACTGAGGCCTTCCTCTCCCCTCTGCCAGAAGCATCAGCAGTGACTAGTTACATGTTAGCATCCCTCTGACAATGTTTAAGGACACTCTTTGATGGCTTCTTGTCTAGTCTGTTTCTTTTCCTCTTTCTTACTGTGTGTGTGTGTGTGTGTGTGTGTGTGTGTGTGTGTGTGTGTGTGTGTATTAAGGGAGATTATCACAGAAGCCTTCTATGCTTTTTATTCCCAACCATGAGTCTACAGTCATTGATCCCACCAAAAAAGAAGTTTCCTTACCTATAACAGTCAGCAGCTGCAGGGATCGTGAACTTCCACATGGTTACCAGGAGCAACAAAGACCATGGACATCAACAAGGCCTCCTATGGCAGCATGGGTCACAGACATCGACGTGACCTCCAATGGCAAGGCCACACCTCTTATTCCTTTCTAAATAGGATGTTGACCAGTGACCAAGAATTCAAACATCTGAGCCTATTGAGGGCATTCTCATTCAAACCACCAGAGGGACAGACCTGAATTTTGTTTTCCTTGTGATTATCTAAAGTTGCAGGAGCTGACTCTCTGATTCTGAGTCATAAGTGTTCTTTAACATAAAATAGAATATTTGACAGTCTGTTGTTTTTACCCATCAAGGAGAGAGCCTGGGACTAAATCAACCACCTCAGCTTTTCCAGTCAAATGCATCCAAAGACACTTCAAGCTAGACTTCACATAATTGACTTTTGATTGCATCATTTCATTTTCTGATTAGCTACTGAGAACCACAGAGATGAGGAGGTTTTTTTTTTTTCTTTCAAGACTCTAGTTTCACTGACACTCACCTATTGGTTTTATGGAAAGAGAGATTCATCCCTGTGCCTTGTGTTTCTCTTTCTCCATCATTATTTTAAGTTTGGGGTACCTTGGTACCTATGAAGGCAATGCATCAAACCCTTGGTCTGTCAGTTCTTTGATTTCATCTTTGCCCATAGTCTCAGCCTTCACCCTGTCTCAGATACTCATTTCTGTGTCACATCTGATACACTCAATAGTATCATCTGTCAATTGATTCCGTTCACAATGTCGGGTTCAACATTTTAGTCTGTGATTTTTTTTTTTTCAGAAAACCCTCTAGTCTCCCAAGTCCACCACTGCATCAGGGTGAGATGTCTAATTCACTGACCCGACTGTTCCTCCCCCTCTCTCTCCCATGTCATACTTTCCTCACTTGGCTTAGATTCCATGGCTTGCCATCAACATAGACTCATTTACCCACACTCTTGTCTTATCTAATTGACCATCGGTGTATGCTGATGACCATCACCCTCTTCTGGGCTAGAATCCCCCCTCAGGGACCTGTGTTTTGTCTTTTTGCTCCTAGCTGTAGCCCATGTGCTCAGAACATGATTGACCCATGGTAGGCACTAGGAGATATAAGTTGAATGAGTGAATAAATTAGTCAGTGAAGTTTCACTAATTTTTGGAGGAATTAACTTATGTATTTGCAGTGGGGAAGTGAGGCATATGTCTCTGTTCTCATTATTTTTAAATAATTGTTTCCATGTTTCCTCATTTGTCCCTTCCCTCCTATGGAAAGATGGACCTCATTCTGAGGAGACTTCCTGTGTTTCCCTCTTGAGGAACAGCTTATAGGGCAGCCTGTCATCATGTTCTGAGCATCCTCCAAATTATATAGAGGCAATAGCATGTGGAAGAAAGTGGGTACATGATAGGTGTCACCTCTGAAGCCATCATACTGGCTTTGGATCCCATCTCAGGTGGAAATGAGTCCATAGACGTTGGGATGTGCACCAGGAGCTTGGGAAAGAGGCTCAAAGGTAGGAATTAGTGGGGGGACATTTCTTTAGTTCTGTGATATACCTGTAGATGGGACTAAAACAGAAGAAAATACAGAAAAGAGCAGAGAGGGGGCAGGGAGAAGCATGGGATATGAATCCAGCATTACTAGAGAGTTCTGGTCTTGTGAGAACACAACATCAAAGTGGTTCCCTTTGACTACAGGACAAACTGAGCATGCTCACATGCACATGCCCACCTGCAGATATGGCCATTCTACCATTACATTTAGAGTTTTAGGTGGGCATGTAGGCTTTCAGTGGTTTGTTAGATTTGGTGTACTAAAGTAAAAATGAAGATTGTGACAGTGCTAGCTTGTTTTCTATTGCTGTGATAAACACCTTGACCAAAAGCAGCTAGGGAAGAAAAGTGTTTATTTGGTTTATTCCTCCGAGTTCTAGTATATCACTGGGGAAAGCCAAAGTAAGAACTCAAGGCAGGAAATTTAGAGGGAGGAACTAAAGCAGAGAGACCATGGAAGAATGTAGCTTACAGACATGTTCCTCAAGACTTGCTTGCTCAGCTTGCTTTCTTTGACGCTCCAGAGGCACCTGCCCAGTGGGGCACCACCCACAGTGAGCTGGGGCCTCCCATGGCAACCATTAATCAGTTTAAGTTGCCCTAAAGATTTGCCTGCAGGCAATGTGATGGAGACATTTTTCTCTGTTGAGATGCTCTCATTCCAGGTGACCCTAGCTTGTACAAGTTGACAAAAACCTAGGTATCACAGTTAGGGACCTAGGAAGGGTGAAGAATAGTTGATGGGAGAGAAGAGCAGCTGGTCCCATGACACAACGACCTTTCGATTTTTCTCCAGGTGTGCACTAATTGCTCTGTCAATCTTGCATCCCCATGCCTCTGACATCCTTAACACTTGCTCCACCTTCTCCTTGTCTTTAAAATAAAGAGGGTCCTGTGAGTCTAAGAGGCAGATACAGTCAGCACACTCACTCAGCCTTTATATGATCTCATCACACTGGATCTTACTATCAAACTTTGTAATGTGAACAGAAACCACACATTGGTTTGATATATCACACTGAAGGAAGTGACACCCATAAACTCTTCCTGTTGGTGAGGAAAGGGTTAAGAAGCAAAGCCTGGAATGGGGTTGTTTTCAAGCCATTCAGTTTGGCATTTGTATTGAGAATAATCAGTGGTGATTGTTACTTTTAATTGGTGTGGTTGAGTAGGAGCTGCTGGCAGAAGCAGCCATCTTAAAGACCTGCCTTTGAACAAGTAAAGCTTCTTTTATTTGAGATGAATCTCTACAAAATTAGACCGGTGGTTGTGATGATCCTTTGGTAAGCTTGGGTGACTTCCCAGTCCTTGATAACTGCACTCATTTAGGTATGGATTTTTGGGAACATTCAGGGGCAGACTCAGAGGTGCACTCATCATGAGGAATACATGATTGGCTCATTACTGGATCCCTACGGAATAGTATCATAATGACAAATCCAGGAACCTGTGAGGCTGCCCTGTGGGCTAGGAGCTTTCAAAGAACCTTCGATTAGTACCCAGAGAGCAAGTGGTCTGTGTGAAATGGTCTCTCTTTGTGGTGAAGTCTGAGGTACACGGCAAGCACCTGGAGGTACTTGTGACAGAAAGGAGCAAAGACATAATGAATGCAAATAAGACCTAACACATGCTAGTTCCCTTTCCCCCTGTCCTGGGTAGTTTTTATGTCAGCTTGGCACAGGCTATAGTTATCAGAGGGGAGGGACTCTCAAAACAAAAACAAACACAAAAAACAAAAAACCCTCCATAAGATCTGCAGGCAAGCATGTTGAGCATCTTCTTAGTGATTCATGTGGAGAGGACAAGACTACTAGTGGGCTTATCAAACTCAATAGCATACAGATTTCCTGACTTCAGCCATGGCCCTGAGTTGTTTAGATAAGCAGGTTGAGCAAGCCAGAATGAACAGCCAGTAAGTAGCACCCATTGTACCCACTCCCACCTCCGTGCCCATGGCCTGAGTATCAGCTCCAGCCTCTAGGTTCCTGCCATGGCTCCTCTCAGAGGTATGTAAAGATTTATGATATCAAATAAGCATCTTCCTCCTCAGTTTGCTTTTGACCATGGTGCTTCATCATAGCAGTAATCACCCTCACTAAGACACTCCCAACCTCCCATCAGCGCTGGGTACTAAACTCAGAGCTATGTACTTATTAGGCAAGAATTCTACCATTGAGTTGGATTTTCAACTGCTAAATTTTCTTTTGTGTTATTTTATTTTAGAGCACTGGAGGTGTTGGTGTGCTAGTCAAGCACAACCAATCGACCACTTGCTCTATAGTAATTAATACCACACTGAAATAAGGAACCAGACATCAAGGCTGATTTGGGACACAAGGCATTGTTCAACTTGTTTCTCTGTTATGTTCTCTTTTGGAGAGTTCATTGCTGAAGCCAGGAAATTGTATGTCATTGGTTTAAAAACCCTGTGTTCTGTGTGCCTGGATGCTCACAGGCCAGTTATCACGTGTGCTAGGCATTTGGTAGGTCAGCCCTCTTTAACACAAGTCCCTGTGTACAGAGGGCAGAAGAAGAACTCGTACCTGTAATGCCAAGGGGAGGGATGGAACGTTAGCACTATCTCCTGGGCAGCTGAACTTGAACTTTGAGGAAGTGCCCAGACTGGGAAGGTGCAACCAGAAGAGGACTCTCACTCTCCGGACTTCGGACTGCAGAAGGCTCCTCCCTTGGACAGTTGACTGGATGAGGTTTAGTATAGACATGGCTCAGAGCTGGGGTTCTGGAGTGAGCTAGAACTGGGTCAGGGGTCAGCACTGCTTTTTCCAGCATCAGCACCTGCAGACAAGTAGCTTTATGAACTCTTTATCCCCTGAAATAGGAATAAAAGCTGTGCCTACTTCACAGGAACATATTCTTATTACACCAAAACTGTGGTGACTCTGGTAAGCGCCTGATATAAAGGAAGAATTCAATCAATACCACTTTTTTAAAAAAAACAAGTGACTAGGACTAGGTCTCTGTTTTTAATGATTTCTCAAGCCAAGGTCACAGTAGGCAAATGACATTTGGCAGAGAAAATGGTTGTCTCACCCCCAGGCTTGGGCGCCTAGGCCAGGTACCCCAGCCACATGTTCCCTCAGTCTCCTGGATCACAGTTTTCTGCCCTCTGTCCTGGTTCACAATCCTGCTGCATGGGCTAGGGTTGCCCAGTATGTGTCAGACATGGAGGCTTCCCATGTGGTTCTTGTAGAAAGTTCCAGCTTCCCCAGAACCTCTCAATCTTGGCCGTGTATTATCAGAACCTCTTGGGGCTTCCATGGTGAACTAATGCCTGGGTCCTACCTCCTACACACCCTGCTCTCATTATCCATGGAGAATATCCAAGCATTGGTATTTAAAAAGACTCACTGGTGGATTCTAATGTTCAGCTTGGGAAACTCTGATCTGAAATTTAACAAGTGAACACAACATTGTTTTCATGGCACAGAATCGGTAAACACTCGGTAGTGCACTTCTTGCCCAAACCATTGTTCTTTTATAGGCAGTTGATATTATTGTTTCTTCTCCCGTCTGAACCTTTTCCCGTATCTGGCACTGTGGCCACCACCTCTTCTAAGTGCTCATCTTTCATCTCTCTGCTTTCTCTCGCTTGGCTCATCTACTGCTCAGCTGGTCCCCTCTCGGTCTTCTTAATGCTTCGCATCTTTCATAGCTGGTTTGGGTATTAACCATTCCCTAGAGTATATCTTCACTTATACTTTTTATTGATTCTTTTTAAAAATATTTTTTATCAATTTATCACTGTAACATTTTCACATACCCACATAACCCACTCGTTTCCAATCTCCATCACCACCTATAAGCCTGTGTTTACCAAACCTGGGATGTAAGGCCACCATCTAACTTGGGATCCAGATGTGTAGGCCCGTCCAGAGACATGTGTGATTCTGAGCCACATCAATTGAAAATCTTTCCTATTTTCCCTTTTCACTCTCATGGTCATTTCCAGTCTTTTCTGTTTTATTCACAGCTGTCTTCGTCTCACTTCTCTAAGTTCTTGGTGCTATAACACACTCCTCCACTACTCCTTCCCAATTACTGCTTCTTAATCAATAGAGTTGGCCAGCGTTTCCTGCTCTTAGTTCTCATGAAATTTTCCAACTAAGGCTCCTCTCTATTTCATTCTAAAGGAAGAGCTGTGCCTGCCAGTTTTGAGGCCAGTTACGTTACTTGAATCCCATACGCTGGTCCCCTTTCGTTTAGGCACCAGGCAGAGAACGCGGCATGTCCATATTCTTGTGACATTCATAATCTCATGGAAGAAGACAGGAACTACAGACTAAAGATAAATGTATATCAGGTGGTAGTGAAATGCTAGGAGGAAAACAGAGACATGTAAGCAGAGAGGCCAGAGACAATGCTTTCTATGACGTGGTCAAAACACAAGATGAAGTGATAGACACTAGGAATATGAGAGACAGGAGGTGTGCAGGCAGGAAATATGAGTGACAGCTGAGGTGACACTGAGGAGAAGGACTAGATGATAAAGTGTAGATAGTAGAAAAGGCAGCCTTGGTCATGCCTTTGGATGCCTGGGTGCCTGGATAAGGACTGAGGTTTTCTTCTGAGTGACGTGAAGGGCACCGGGAGGGTTGACCAAAAACAAACAAGCAAACCAATATGATCTGACTGTGATGTTCTTTTTACTGCAGTAGAAGTCTATAGAAGAGGTGAATATAAAGGCAGAATGACCAAAAGAGGTCAAGTCCAGGGCTGGGCATGTAGCTCAGTGGTAGAGTGCTTGCCTACAGTGTATTAGGTGTGAAGCCCTGAGTTTGGTGTCTTGAAACACACAGGCACACACACACACACACACACACTCACATACATACACAGACAGACAGACATACACACACACAGATACACACTCATAGACACACAGACACACAGACACACAGACATACACACACAGTCATATACATAGAGACATAATCAGACAGATAGACACATACAGATGTACACAGACAGACAGAAGACATAAACAGGCACATACACAGACATACACAGACAGACAGACACATGCACACACCATACAGACATACGCCACAGACAGACAGACAGACACACACACACACACACATTACCCAAGTCCATGTGAAGGTGATAGAGCTTTCAAGTAGGAATTAAATAATGAATTAGTGAGAAGTTGTCACACAAATGATTCTGGCAAATTGTCATGTACTGTTTGCACCTGTTGAGAGTAGACTCTGGGAATGAGGAGAGCTCCCTTGTCCCATACTCAAGCAAGTGTTTTTCAAGTGTCCTTCAAAACCTCCTTTCTTGGGTCAGGCTGGCCTCCTGGTTCTGTAACAGAGACAAAGGAGAGCAACAAAAAGCTAAGGATATTTAAAACAAAAACAAAAATCAAGAAAAGCAACAAAAACCACATCGCATCCCTGAGAACAGCTGGAAGGGAAACATTCCCAACAAGAGTGGTTACTTCTGTTTATCCATGGCCTAAAAATGCCTGCAGTGGGAATCTTAAGGCCGATGCCTATCATGGAGAGAAAGCTCTGTGCTTGCACTGTCAATCAGGAACTTCAATTGGATGGTCTCAGCAAGGTTTCTCCAACCTATTTCTGCTGGATATTGTAATCACCTGATCTGATGATGTTTCAACCTAAGAAGTTAGTTCTCTTACTTTGGCTGCTAAGCACTTAGCATGGTAACCCATCCCAAACCGAACAGCTATTGCAAATCAACTTCCAGACATACCAGAGGTGATTGGATAAAGTACTTTATTTTGAAAGTGTTCTTTTCTTTGGGAGGTAATGCATGTTGCTGCAAAATTATTTTTAAAAGTAGTATGCACCGTTAAGTTAAGTCTAGCTAATAAATGTTTTCCTTCACACAATTAGCATTTTTTGTGATGCAAAATCACATCATCCACTCTCTTTGGAATTTTCAAGTGTCATCAACCATAGTGACTTTTTTGTCCGACAGGCCTCCCAGGACTGATTGCTCTGATCTGCTGGTTAGATTTGTTTTAGAGTCAGAGCTTACAGGATTTGATACAGGATTAGCTCTTAGATGTGAGATCCAAATGAAAGAAAGGAATCTAAGATGCCTTGTAGATTTTTGACCTGAGCCATTGTAAGAATGAAGATGCTGTTGATTAAGAAAGTTTTGGTCAGAAATAACTTTTGGGAGAAAAACTAAGATGACTAAGGCACAGTATTTTATTTGTTTGTTTGTTTGTTTACATCCCAAACACTGCTTCCTATCCTGGTCTTTCCCTCACAATGTCTCTTACCCTCCCTTCCCTTGGGTATTCCTCCATCCTGGCACATCAAGTCTCTGCCAGGTTAGGTGGATCCTCTCCCACTGAGGCCAGACAGGGCCATCATGAAGACTGCACTGCCTACATATGTGCCAAGGGGCCTTGTTCCAGTCTATTTGTGTTCTTTGGTTGGTGATTCAGACTCTGAGAGCTTCCAGGGGTCCAGGTTAGTTGACTCTGTTGGTCTTCCTGTGGCGTTCTCATCTACTTCTGGGCCTTCAGTCCTTCCCTCAAGTTTTTCATAAGTGTCCCCGACCTCCATCTAATGTTTGGCTGTGGTTATCTGTATCTGTTTTAGTTTGCTACTGGGTAGAGTCTCTCAGAGGACAGTTACGCTAGGCTCCTGTCTGCAAGCATAACAGAGTATCATTAATAATGTTGGAGATTGGTCCTCGTCCATGGGATGGATTTCAAGTTGGGTCAGTTATTGATTGGCCTGTTTTTTTTTTCTCTTCTCTTTCTCTGCATTTCTTTTAGACAGGACAAATTTTGGGTGAAAAGTTTTGTGGGTTGGTTGGTGTCCCTATCCCTCCACCTACCTGGCTACAGAAGGTGGCCTCTTCAGGTTCCATGTCCCAGTATTAGGCATTTCAGCTAAGGTCACTAGTATTGATTCCTGGGAGCTTCTCCTATCCCAGGTCTCTGGGACTTCCTAGAGGTTCTCCCTCCCTTATTCCCCACCCAGCAGCTGCAGATTACCATTCATTCTCCTGGCCCTCTGGGCCCTTCTCCTGTCTTTGCACTTGATCCTGCATCCCCATCCCCCTACCTCTCTCCTCTGCTCCCCCAATCCCTCTCTCCCTCTGCCTCCTATGACTGTTTTGTTTTCCCTTCTAAGTGTAATTCAAGCATCATTGCCTGGACCTTCCTTTTTGTCTAACTTTTTGGTCTGTGGGGTGTATCATGGGTGTTCTTTATTTTATGGCTAATAGCCATTTATCAGTGAGTACATACCATGCCTGTCCTTTTGGGTCTGGGTTACCTCACTCAGGAGAATATTTTCTAGTTCTATCTATATGCCTGCAAAATTCCTTGTTTTTAATAGCTGAGTAGTATTCCATTGTGTAAATGAACCATGTTTTCTTTATCCATTCTTTTTTTGAGGGACCTCTGGATTGTTTGCATTTCTTGCTATTAAAGTAAAGCTGCTATAAACATAGTGGAACATGTATCTTTGGGGCATGCTGGAGGATCTTTTGGGTATATGTCCAAGAGTGGTATAGCTGTGTCTTCAGATAGAACTATTTTCAATTTTCTAAGAAACTGCGAGATTGATTTCCAGAGTGGTTGTATGAGTTGCACTCCCACCAGCAATGGAGGGATGTTCCTCTTGCTCCACATCCTAGCCAGCATGTGCTATATTCCTTGAGTTTTTAATCTTGGTCATTGTGATTGGTGTAAGGTAGACTCTCACGGTCATTTTGATTCGCATTTCCCTGATGACTAAGGATGTTGAGCTTTTCTTTAAGTGTTTTTCAGTCATTCCAGATTCTTCTGTTGATAATTCTCTGTTTAGTTCTATGTCCCAGTTTTAATTGGGTTACTTGGTTTGTTGGAGTTTAACTTCTCCAGTTCTTTATATATTTTGGATATTAGTCCTCTGTCAGATGTAGGGATAATTGACAGGGATGTGGGAATTGGGAGGAGGGGGAAATCTTTAGGAAATTCCCAGTCTGTAGCCTGTCATTTTGTTCTGTTTACAGTGTCCTTTGCTTTACAGAGGTTTTCAGTTTCACAAGGTCCCATTTATAAATTGTTGATCTTAGAGCCTGAGCCATTGGTGTTCTGATCAGGCAATTGTCTATAGTATCAATGAATTTGAGACTCTTTCCCACTTTCTTGTCTATTAGGTTTAGTGTAGTGTATCTAGTTTTATGTTGAGGCCCTTGATCTACTTGCACTTGAGTTTTGTGCAAGGTGATAAGTATGAATCTACTTGCATTATTCTACATGCAGACATCCAGTTAGACAACACAATTAGTTGAAGATGCTTTTTTTTTCCCATTGTATGGTTTTGGATTCTTTGTTGCCAGAAGCCAGGACCCTCGCCCTTACCCTCACCCCCTACCTTTCCCCACCTGCACAATGTCCCCTGCAGCTTGGCAACCGCAAGATCCTGCTTGGCAGCTGCAGATAGACTCAAAGCAGTGTACCATATCTTCTGAAGAATAGCAGGGAGACCATAACTCAAAGCAGTGTACCATATCTTCTGAAGAATAGCAGGTAGATCATAATTCAAGGCAGTGTACTGTATAGACCATGAAATGTTTCAGGGCACAGGCCAAGAAGATTCTGTACTTTTCTACCACCTGGCCCCTCTTACCCCCTCCCCTTGTAAAGCATACTATAAAAAGCATTTCACGTTCAAGTACATGACTCTTGACAAGCAATTGCTTCCTTGAGTCCATTCTCTCTCCCGCCCATTCTTTTTTCAGGTTGCGGTCCTCCTCGCCCTCACGAATAACTAGGACCTGCAGGTCGGGTCACTTTGTCAAAACTCAAGTGTCCATAGGTATGAGGGTTCATTTCAGGGTCTTCAATTCTATTCCATTGATCAACCTGTCTGTTTCTGTACCAATACCATGAGTTTTTTTTTTTTTTTAAATCATTATTGCTCTATAATACCTCTTGAGGTCTGAGATAGTGATTCCTCCAGAGGTTCTTTTATTGTTCAGGATTGTTTTGGCTATCCTGGGTTTTTTTTTTTTTCCATATGAAGTTGAAAATTGCTCTTTCAAGGTCTGTAAAAAGTTGGGTTGGATTTTTCTTTTTGTTTGTTCGATGTTATATCCATCTCTTTGAGCCCAGGAAAAATAACCCTGACAAAGATGGGTCAAAATAGAGATAATGGATAAAGGATTTTTCTTTGTTTCTGGTTGATCTAGAAACTCGTCATGGTATCAGAACTCAATACTTGGTGAGCTACACCCTCAGCCATAGTGCCTTGCTTTTGTTAGGGGGGCTGTCTTGTCACATCTGATTTGCAATTTTATCAGACAGTGGTGCCCTGGAAGGGCAGCCCTCACAATCTTCCTGAATTGTGACAATGCTACTTTCTTTCAATGGTTCTTCTTTGTTAACCCTCCTTAAAGCCCTTTTACTCCTAAATAATGATGTTTACTTTAAAGTCATTTCTAGCTCTTTTGTCAGATTATCTAACTCTGGTGCTCAATACAGTCCATGGATTTCATGTGGTCCATGATGAATTCTGGGAATCATTTGTAAGATAGGATAGATGCATGCATTCCTCGAGTCAGGAGAAAGCATGTTTTCATTCACATTCTTAAAAGCTGGTCAAGAATAAGGAACAAAGATAATTCAAGAGGCTCAATTTCATAGACCTTTGGAGCTCTTTTCTGTCCCACTGTTACATGATAGCTTTGACCAAGGTTCTGTTGAAGCCTCTTAGGGAAATTATTTTCTTCCAGTCAGGAGAATGGCATTTACCTCTGGTTTTGGGTAGAGACAATGTAAGAATTAATCAAGTTGGGCCTATTGATCCCCTGGTTAAGAGACCACTTCTTAGAAAAGCAGATTTACCTAACATTATAGAGGTGAGAAGGATAATTATTCCCTTAATGAGGAGATATATTTTCCCTTCCCAGAATCTCTGTTGTCTATACAGTTGCTATGGAGCTGCTGTGAGGTTCTGTTAGTTCGACTTACTTTTCTAAATTCTGACTCAGAAAGGTGCAACATTTCCTTTTCTTTCTTCTTTTTTTTTTTTTTTGGATGATGGCCAGAGCCCAAGTGTGCTTTCTCTGTCTCTTAGTCTCTCTGTCTGTTGGTCTGTCTCTCTCTCCTTCCCTTCCCTTCCTCCCTTCCCACCCCAAAATGTGTGTGTGTGTGTGTGTTGGGCACATGCATGTGAGAACAGGTGCCCTTGGAGGCCAGAAGAAGGCATTGGATCCCCTAGAGCTGAAGTTACAGGTAGTCATGAGCCTCCTGACAGTTCTGCTGGGAGTTAGAGCAGTATGCATTCCATGCCAAAGCCACCTCTTCAGCCCCTTCACTCTTCCATTTGACACTATGTCCTTTTCCGCCATGTGGCTGCTTGGTGAACCTCCCTCCATACATAACCCACGAGGCATGCTTTTCTCTCTTCCTCTTTTCTTCCAACTCTAGTTAGCTGATACAGCTGACCTGCCCCATGGGTTTTCTTTTAAACTCCAGTAAAATTGCCCTTGAGTTTCTTTCTGATACTGTTTTTAAATTTTTATTAGGAAGGCTAAGAATCCTTAGAGGGCACCCCCAAACATCCACCCTATAACACGGCAGAGTGACATGTAGCGCCACTCTGGAACAGGGCAGAGCTATGCTTCTTCTGTCTTGGTGGAATGAATAGTTTCCCTAATCTAAGATGGAAGTGTTGCCTCTAGGACAGAAACATGTCAACATTTTCTGTGCTCCTTTGTCTTTTTTGGACCGTAGCAATCCAAGCATTTCTGTTTGACCAGCACAAACACACAAGTGATTCTACACACAAATGCTTATCTGGAAGTACTCTGATTCTTGTGTGGGACAACTGAATTTTACTTGTATCCCCCAGTGCCTAGCTTGGTGCCTAGGACATGGTGGGTACTCCAGAAATATTGCTGGATGTCTGACTGCGTTTCTTTTATTTCTCAACTAACAATGCATAGAAAAAGCAGTGATATAGCAGACCATTGCTGCATTTATAAGTATTTAGCATACTACCAGGGTAGATTATGACTATGTATATCAAAAGTAGCTATTGAGATAAAAATTCCTGAGAGAACCATAAAAATATCACCCAATTTCTCTTACAAAAAAAAATTTACAAAATCTGACTTTCCCACTATTATTAGACTCCAATAAATATTCATTCTTTTATCCCCCCCGGGGAGTCCCAAGCACCCTGCCAGCACAAGGAGCACTAACTGTGCCCGGTGAATCACTTGATAGTTTCTGCCCTGTAGACAGAATGAAGATCTTAGCTGATTTGCTTCCTCCAAGAGCCTAGAGATTCAAATAGATTCTTAGTCTGCAAAGCCAGAGGGAGGCATACAAAACTGTCCATGTACCACCTGTGAAGGAAATTAGTGGCCATTTTTGGGGAAAAAGAGGCTCTTAAGCTCCCTCCCCTCAATGTGGAGGCCAGGTGGTCAGCACCAACCCACCAAGCTCTGCTCTGATACTGCTCACACCAGCTAAATTTCAAATCCCTGCAGGGTAGGAACTGGGCCTGCTTAATTCACCCTGAGAGGCCCAGGTTCCCATAAGTATCTCATGTTAGAAGGCCCATCAATCTTACCTACCAAAGTGCTGGGTCAGGAAAGCTGGCACCTGTGGGGTCCGCAGAGCATGTGTCCTTCCAATTAGCTCCCCTTGTCTTTCCACTCCAGACCTCATCTCAATGGCAGCCCCAGGAGAACAGGGTCAGGGAAATGCACTTCAGCTTCTACAAATCCCTAATGGCCTGCAAACAAACAATATCTCACTGACTGAGTAGCAGGAATCACAGAATAGCAGGAAGCACCAGTGGTGACATCCCGAGGGGTGGGCACCGTGATCTTTTTTCCTTGGACGTAACTAGCTATTCTCCTTGCTGAAGATCTGAGACAAGAGCAGCCTTGCTAAGCTCCCAGTTACAAAAGTGTGTCCATATTTTCCAGGCTGAGTGGAGTTAGAATTTAAAATCAAAACGTAGAGAGATTGAGCAATTACAGTCTGTGAACAACTCTCCAATGGAGGGTCAAGAGTAGGAGAATATGCAGGTGTCAAGTCTACCTCTCAGATGCCTGCTAATTATGTCATGTGAGGTAAGTCCCTTTACCCTGGTAGAAGCAAGGGATAGGCTCAGTGTCCCACAAAGGAACACACAAAGTGAAACCGGCATGGCAAGGTAATTTCTTTTTGCAGAAAGAGTGTGCCAATACTCAAATTGGGTTAGCCAGCACACTGGGGCGGGGAGGTCACTTGGTTTTTATTCTAAACCAGGTGGTGACTGTGTCTTTGCTCCACTGTCTGAGGTCTGACCTCATCAGATTTCAAGACTGGCTTACTTCAACTGGAAAAAAGGAAATGAAGGAAAAGGAGAATGAGTTAGCTTGCTTTAGGCCATCAAGTTCTAGGAGTGTAGTGTGTGTGTGTGTGTGTCTAAATTTTACCAGAAGGAGATTAAAAGATTTGCATTAAAATTTTATAAGGTGGAGGGATTTAGAGAGTACTGGCCATTGATGGACTTGGCACCTTTGAGAGAAAGCACACTGAAACTGTCTCACACGTCCCGGGCTTTCATACTTGTTCTTAAAACTTAAACCAGCATTTTAGCATTAAAAGGCATTTGGTTTGGCAAAAGCAGCAGGAAATTTTTTTCAAAATGTGTGCTTCATTTTAGGAAACTGAAGCAAAAAGACCATGTATACCCTTCCCTAATAGAAGAGGTGAGGACTCCATCTGTGTTGAGGCAGAAACAAGGTTGCCTTGCCTGTGGGCAAGTTTTTAAAGTTCAGAGAAAAATCTATAAATTGAAGTTTTAAACCGTAAGGTTACAACAACAGGGATTTGCTGCCGGTGGTCCCTAGCTGGGGATCAAGAGTTCTTTGCTGTAAAGACAGAGAAACTGTGGCTCAGAGTTCAAAGACCAGGTCAGAGCCTTGTCACATCAACGTGAAGATCCTCTTCAAGGTGGGTGTGGGATAGATGTGCTTCATCTGAAGAAAGAAAAACATTCTTTCCACAAGACTCAGGAAACCAGGTAAGCAAATTAACCCGCTCCTTGTAGACCTTGCAAAATGAGCTTTGCACAGCTGCCTCCCACTCTGCAAATCTCTCGTTACATAAACCCGTTTGATGGACAGAAGCAGTGAAAGTCCAGATGTTAGGAGTTGGAGTTTCCCTTAAACAAGCAGTTCCAACTTCGACTATATCAACAGAATCTAAAACGGTGCTAAGACACAAACAAAAACAACATTAGAGTCTGTCCCTCCCAGGTCCCCCGACCCGAACACACAGATCCCAAACAAACCAGACTAGAACAACCAAAACAAAGTCCAACTAATCCTTAAACATCTGAGAATACATTCTAGGACAATTACCTAGCCTGTCATTGCCTGGCATCCCTGGATTAAGATTTTAGAGAGTGTAAAAATATAAGTGCTGAACAAGGAGGTTCCATTGCTTAATTAGGTCTTACTAATTGTTTTGCCTGATTTAACTTTTTTCTACCTCATTTCTTTCCCAGTGACATTGTGAGCATCAACTCAGCTCTCCGGAGCCCAGCTCGGTATGTTAGGGAGGGAACCTCTGAACAGGTCTACACCACCTTGGATGAAACTACAGATCATTATGAAGCCTAGCGAATGAAGACTTGAGAAGAGTGACCACAGGGGTTCCCAATTCCTTACTTAGTAAAATGACTCATTCTAGGGAGAACAAGATTAGGAGTTAATGGGAGCTAATCATTAATATAAAAATTCTAATTGTTTTAATTTTTTAAACTTCTAAAAAGCAAATTAGCAAAACCCTCAGTTACACAACTGGGTTTTCTCAGCTTTGGTGCCTAAAGAATATCATCTACTGGTTTACCTTTAGCACTACGCAGTAATTACTTTTCTAAAACACGAGATAAAACACTGTGTCTACTGGTTCAGCACACTATCCAGTAGTTACTTTTCTAATAATGAGGTAAAACACTGTGCTAGCTAGTTTTATGTCAACTTGACACAAGCTAGAGTCATCTGAAAGGCAGGAACCTCAATTGAGAAAATGCCTAGGTAAGATCTGGCTATAGGGCACTTTTTTAACATTAGTGATTGATGGGGTTGAGCCAGCTAATTGTGGGTGGTGCCATCCACCCCATGGATAGTGGCTTGGTGGTCCTGGGTTCTGTAAGAAAGCAGGCTGATCAAGCCGTGATGAGCAAGCCAGTAAGCAGCACCCCTTTCAGACAGGTTCCTGCCATGTTTGAGTTCTTGTCCTGACTTCCTTCCATGATGGATTGTCATGTGGAAATATAATTCAAATAAACCCTTTCCTCTCCAACTGCTTTTGGTATGGTGTTGCATCACAGTATGGAAACCCTAATTGAGACAAACATAATTGTTTAGTTTCAGACCTGGGGACAAAGGACTGAGGTGCATATTTTACATAACAAAGCAGACCTGGCCTCCAGGTTCTCCCAACATCCCTCAGTCCCTACCTGGCACACCCTGTCCCTAGCCTTGAACTTTCCAGCCCAGGGGCTGGGCAGCCCTCCCACTATCCTTGTATGATCCCTATATATCAGCTTTTGATAGCTCTCCTCCTCACCTCATTCTCTTCCTCCTCTTTTTCCTCCTTCTCCTCTCCCTTCCCCTCTTCCTCCTTCTCTTATCTCTCCCTCCCCCTCCTCCTCTTATCTCTCCCTCCCCTCCCCTTCCCCCTTTCAATGAGCTTACCCACCTGAGAGCAGTTTACCAATAAACCTGCCTTTAATATAATCTAATCTGGCTTGAATTGGCTCATTTCTCTGACAGTGGAGAAATAGCCTATCAACAATAACCAAGGCAATTTATAGAAGAAAAGGTATATTGGTCTTATGGTTGTAGAAGGTCAGGGTCTGTGATGGTGGAGAAACAGCATAGCAGCAGGGACAGGAGGAAGTTGAAGGCTCATATCTTGACCATTGTTTGGTTTCAGACCTGGGGACAAAAAAGACTGAGGTTCGTATTTTACCTACAAGAAGCAGAGAGAAAGAGAACTGGGAATGGCAAGGGCTTTGAACCATCAAAGCCTGCTCCCACTGATACACTTCCTCCAGCAAGGCCACACCTCCTAAACCTACCCAAACAGTGCCACCAACTGGGGACCAAGTATTCAAATATCGGAGCTTATGGGGGGACATTCTCATCCAAACCATTGCAGACTGTTTCTTCATTCCTGTCCTTGTTCACCCCTTTCCTTTTTTTTCTAGATATATTTCCCAAGGGTGTGTCTCTAGTGATTCTCTTGCTCCAGCTCTACTCCTAGCTAGGTTTACAGGCATGCTAGGAGTAAGGAAAACAAGCTCATTTTCTATTTCTATTCTCATGTTCAGGTACCTCGGTACTTAGCTCATGACCTTTAACATTCTCACGTATTCATTTAAATACCATGAGCTAGTTGTGCAGTTGGAATGCCCCGTTTATCCACATTATTTTCTCTTTCTGCACAGCCATCGAGGGAAGTGCTAACTCTCGAAAGGCAAACTATCAAATATGGAATAATAATTACATAAGATTTTCATATCAATACTGATTATAAGTTCTACAATTTATCTGTATATGTGTGTTATTGTGTTTCTATGTGTGCATCGGCCACAAGTTGACACTGGGTATCTTCCTTAGCCTCTCTTCATATTATTATTGTTATTTTTTGAGACACTGTCTCATTATGTAGTCCTGACACTTGCTATTTAAACCTAGCTAAATAGATATCTGCCTGCCTCTTCCACTCTACCATTTTAAAAATTTTAGTTAAAATGATGACATCATTTTCTTCCTTCCTTTCCTTCCCTCCAGCCTTCCTGTCCCCCCCTTTCTAGAATCTCCCCTCCCCTTACCCATATAATCATATCAATTTTCTGGCCTCTTTTTTTCTACGATTATTGATGTTACACATACAACGATTTCCCCCTTTCATGTTACCATGACTATTTGTATGGTCATTGTTCTGGTCTTGATAGGCAAGCCATGTTGTTTCGTCCACCTTACTGTTTGAAATAGGTGTTCTCACTGAACCTAGAGCTTGCCAATTCATCTAGAAAAGTGACCCACTGTGTGATGGTTTGTATATGCTCGGCCCAGAGAGTTGCACTATTAGAGGGTATGGACCTGTTGGAGTAGGTGTGGCCTTATTGGTGTAGGTGTGTCACTGATGGTGTGGGTTTTGTCCTAGCTGCCTGGAAGTCAGTATTCTGCTAGCAGCCTTCAGATGAAGATGTAGAACTCTCAGCTCTGCCTGCTCCCTTCCTGCCTGGATGCTGCCATGTTCCCACTTTGATGATTATGGACTGAACCGCTGAACCTGTAAGCCAGCCACAATTAAATATTGTCTTTATAAAAGTTGCCTTGGTCATTGTATCTGTTCACAGCAAGGAAACCCTAACTAAGACACACTTTCACTGCCTTCTTAAATGCTAGGACTACAGGTGTATGCCTTGGGTCAAACTCTTGTCCTCAAGCTTTCGTGTGGCAAGCAAGCCTTTCCCAACTGAGCCATCTCCCCACCACCTCCTCACTTTTTAAGTTGTGTAAATTGAGAAGGGAATGTTGAAATGCTTTGTTGGCCTTCGGAACAACTGAAGATAGATTTAGAAAATACAGTTTCGCTTTCCAATGCATATGCATGGAAAGCTCCATATGTGGCAGGCACCGTGGTAGCCTAAGTGCTGGAGCTTATGAGGCTGAGCATGCCAGACTGAGCCTTCCTGCCAGGAATAAATAGAGACATTGAGGCCAGTAAGTGCACCTAGTAGAGACGCCTCTCCCATTTCACCTCCATTGCCAAACTGGCTGCTAACATAGTTCATCACATGCATCTCTGTAACTCACAGGATTTCTTTCTTTCTATTTATTAACAAAATATGCTGCCTGGAGAACCCAGTACTGAGCCTGTGTGCTCACATATGCTTTGTGCTTCCCTGGAAAACACTGCATCAGGAAATGCAGGTCTCCATCACACGTGCGGATACAATTAAACGGTTTCCCTGGCAGCCTTCATCTCTCTTTGGGCTTCCTTCCCTATGCCTCTAATTCAGAACCATCGAACAGATGTTTAGATCCAAATGTTCTCCCAGCATAAGATAACTGTGAACAGATCTCACAGTTAATGAATAAGGACCACACTAAACACATACTGAGCAGGGATTCTGATCTTTAGTAATCCTTAGATTTAAAGGAATTTTCTGTATTCAAGGGCAGGCTGTTTGGGCAGAGCTGTGGGTAAGGGCCATGAAGCTGTCTCTGATGGCCACCGATAGGGGATTGGAAAGGGGGAGCTGCAATAATCCTTTGGCTAAATTTGAAGTAGATTTTGCTTGGAGATGATAAAAAGTAGATTAAATGCTTAAGCACTCAAGACTAGATTGTCACCAAGGCTCTGCTGTGCCATGCTTTATGATGGTGGGGGATTAGCTTGTGTTCGGATCCATATCTGAGGTGATGCTGGGTCCCCACCCTTAGCAGGGTCAGTTTGATTGCTGTAACACAATCTGGCTGAATGCTAGTGTGAACCGTCGAGTTTACTTTCTGTATCACCTCTAGATAACAATGGTCTCACCCAGTGACACACGCACACGGACATGCCTATAACAAGGGTAGCTAAGACACCAGTCTCTCTTGTATTCTTAATAAGAATTAGAAATTAGCCACAGCCCACTGAGCATGGACTCTGAGTATGCATGGGTGTGGAGAAGGAGTTTCAGAACAAGCAGAGCTTAATTCTAGAGCTGTGCTTCTCAACTTTCCTAGTGCTGCGACCCTGATACAGTTCCTCACCTTGTGGTGACCCAGACCACAAAATCATTTTGTTGCTACTTCATAACTGTGCTTTTGCTACTTTTATGAATCATAATGTAAATATATGTGTTTTCTGATGGTCTTAGGGTGACCCCTGAGAAAGGGTTGTTAGACCCCTGTTAGGGGCATGACCCACAGGTTCTAGAGCCAGAGAGGGAGCCCTAAAGCCTTTGCTTAGTCACATGCCAGGCATTGTGCTGAGGGTTTGACACAGACTCTTGCTTACAGTAAATGTTCTTTCAACATTCCAATGACCTAGATAATATCATAACCCCTATTTCTAAGGCAAGACTGCCAAGGCTCAGTTACTTGCCCATATCACCCAGAGCCAGGCCCCAAAGCTTCAGACTCACAAGCTCATGCTTCCGCAGCTGTGTTGTGTGTGTGTGTGTATAGTTTTTTTATTTTTATTAGTGTATATTAATTATACATAGTCAATATAATATTGTCTTATTACAACATTTTCACCCATATGCAGAATACATTTGGTTTACAGTCACCATTTCTCTCTCATCCCTGCTGCCTTGTTTCTTCTCCTCACCTAGTCCATCTTCTACAGCTCTTTACTTTGTTGGGTGTGATCCTGCTTCCACCAGGCTTGCTTACAGAAGCATGGGCAGTTCACCAGAGGTTATCCACTGAAGAAAATCTGACTATGGCAGCAACAACTGACTGCCAATTCTGTTGTTTCTTGGGGGCTTCTCAGGAAGTTTAGAGATTTATTTAGCTGAAGTGGGGCCCAAGGACTAGGAATGTTATGATAGATTTGAGCCTGTGACCCAGAGCTCTTGGGCTCACAGAACTGGGCTTATGTGACATCTCTACCTTTTAGTTTACTGATACCCCAAACCTTCCAATTGTTCTCAACTCCTTCTGGCTTTTTCTCACTTAAATCCAGATGGTCAGTTGCTATCCCCGTCACACGTGGTTGAGCTCATGTGGTAGCACAGTTATGAGTTAGACTCTGCCATCAGATTCCAGCTGGGTTCAAATTTCAGTTCTGCCACTTTCCTGCTGGGTGATTTGGGGCAAATTAATCAATCTCTCTGTGCTTCAGTTCTTTTTATCTGTAAAACAGGGATGGTAATATTGGCCATCATTTAACACTATCCTTGGATTGAAGCATAAGGACTACTCACAATGCGTGCCAAATGTTCTCTATTAATGATGTCATACCATTTTTTTTCTTTTTTTAAGATAAAACCTCCCTCTTCCTAAATCTGGACCAAACGCAGCCCCCTGCCCAGTCTCCTGGCCTCCCCTGTCTTGCTGTGTTAGGAGATGAAGGCATCCTCATCTTGCTCATCTTGTTGTTTATCAGGAACTTAACTGTCTATAGCAGCAATGCCTAACCTTCCTAATGCTGCAGCCCTATGATACAATCCCTCATGTTGTAGTGATCCCCAACCATAAGATTATTTTGTTTTGCTGCTCCATAACTGTAATTTTGCTACTGTTATGAATTGTAGTGTTTTATGATGGTCTTAGGAGACCCTTGTGAGAGGGTGGTTCACCACCACCCTGCACACACCCCCAAGTGCTTGTGACCCACAGGTTGAGAAACTCTGATCTACAGAATGGTGCCACTTCAGGCTGTTGTTCGTGTCCTCTAGAACTGACCCTTTGTAGGGTCTAGCTAAATATACCATGCGAGGGAGCAATTCTCAAAGAGACCTTTACTTTGGGGTCAGTTGCATGTTTGGTGAGCTCTACAGTCATTTTTGCTTCAGGCCAGCTGGGTTCTTCCAACTCTCCCTAGGTCAAATCATTCACTAAAATTGCTCACAGAACTCAAGAAAGTACTATCCTATTATAAAAGCTTTGTTACAGAAAAAGGACACTAGGGCAAGGGGAGAGATGGTTAGGACAGAGTGTGGGAGTGGTCCCCATGTGCAGATCCCAGACGCACTCTTCTTTCAGAGTCTTGGCCAGATGACCTCATTCCTATCACCATGAGTGACAAGAATCAACCGCTGATGTCCAGTCAAGCTTGTAGTTTCTAGCTACTCCTGGAAGGCAAGCCGATACTTTCAGTCACCAGTCTCCTTGGAGACCATAACTGATATCATGGGACTCCAAGGCTCCTATCATGTCTTGTTAGGTTGTCACTAGCCAAAGGCTCTTACTAGACAAGACGGAAACCCAGGAGCCTGGAGCAAAGGTCAGGCCTCTCTCTGGGGAAGGTTACTTCCTCATGGCTCAGCCTCCTTTTCCTTGCTTGGTCTCTTCTGTAAGACAGCTCCTGCTGGAGGTCAGTGGTGAGCATCTTTCTTAATTGATCTCACATCATTATCGTGATGTGAGACAGGGCCTCTTGCTGAACCCGAAGCTCACTGATTCTGTTTGGTCACTGAGCTCCAGGGATTTATCACCCACCCCCCATCTCCCCAGTTCTGTTACAGGCATCAGGAATGTACTACTGTACTAGTCTTTTCCACTGGGATTGAGGATCTGAATTCAGATCCTTTACTGATCATCTTCCCAGACCCTCCTCTGGCCTTTTGAAATATGTAGCACATTACCGTTATCCATAGTCACTCCATTATGATGGGAGAACACACCACCTACCTTCAAAATGTAATGAAAAGCTAGAGTAACCAGAACAGTATTGGTATGAAAATGGGCACATAGGCTGGTGGAACAGAGAAGAGAGGCAGAAGTAGACCCATGGAGTTTTGACAAAGTGCTAAGAGTACATGTTGGAGAAAGGACAGTCTTCAATATGCCTCAAGGGAAAAGTAGACATAGTACTTGTAGAAGAACACAATCAGGCTTCTATTTCTTCTTGCCAGTTGCAAAACTCAACTCCACATACGTTACTTACATGTAGGACCCAGACTGTGAAACTACCAGAAGCAAGAAGGTGTGTGGGTCAGGACCTTACAGTAGCCAAGTATTATTTTAGACAAAGACATAAAAACAGGAAACAAAACCAAATGTAGATAATGGAAGGACAGCACAGGAGTCCCGTGAGGCGACCAACTACAGAATCAGAGGAGATACTTAGAAACTGTTTATCTGACAAGGGAATAACATTTAGAATATTTAAGCAATGCAACTCAACAGCAGAAATCCAAATACAATAACTCATAAAAATTAAAAAATGAGTGATTGACACTTGCATAGCTAGTACTGTGCCCACTGAGGGATCTCCTCACCCCTGAAAATGAATGTTCCTAAAACAAAAAGTGAACAGAGCTGAGCTGAGCATCATGTCATTTAGAATCCACACTCTGGAACTGGACTGTCCTAGCTCAAAGTCTGCTCTGTTACATTGTAGCTGTGTGGCATGGAGCAGAGTTACTAGATCTCAGAGCCCTTCTAATTCCCTGTCTATGTACTGAATGCTAGCATTATTTCCAAAGTAGGAAAAGTGGGTGATTGACTTACATGGTAATTTCTCCATGTAGACTTCCAAGGCTGGAGATGTAGCTAAGGGGTGGAGCACTTGGCTCTAGCATGCACTGGGCTGAGTTCAATCCCCAGTACCACAAACAAACCCATGCAAATGGCTATTGGTGTAGGAAAGATTACTTTGAAAGAAAATCAAGTGCTCTTAAGGCCACAGGGAAGCATGTGACGTTACCATAGAGATTTGATTCATCTTGTCTTATGGGGAAATCAACTAGAAGTATTACTTAGAGCAAGCCAAATAATTCTGAATTTGCATATATAATACTCGAAAAGATACTAAGTGTTGAATGCAGAAAGGAGTTATATAAGTCTTAGCTGGTCGAGCTGTAATTATATTCATTTATTCTAGGCTGGCTATTCAGAGGAGTGATCTTCCTACACTGGAACTTTTAAGTGGGAATACATGTCTTAAAGCAAAATGGAGCATGTATTCATAATGAATTTTGTGGCAATGTTAGCAACAGCATTGCTCATAACAGACCGGACACAACCCAGCCATTGCCCATCAGCTTCTGAATAGTCAACCAAAGAGTGATCTAGCCATAATAGGAAATATTACTTCGCAATGAAATGGAGCAGGCTATCACAGTGTACACTATATGGATGATATTTAAAAACTATCTTAAGGAAAAATTCCAAGCACTGCATATTACATAGTGTTGTTTGTATGGCATTCTAGAAAAATCCAACAGAGATCACAGAGCAGATGTTTGGTTGCCTGGGGTCTGGGTTTACAAAGGAACATAATTGGATATTTATTATGCTCAAACTAGTCAAAACTTTCACTGAGTGGTTACAGATGACATGACTAGACATACTACCCAAATTTGTTAAGCTGCACAGTCAAAATGAGTGAGTCTCATTATATGTAACTTTGATCTAAGTAAACCTGGAAGTTTGTTCTAGTGGAGACAAAAGGGATAGGCACTGATCACTCCCCTCCTCACGCCTATATTTTTGCCCCCATATCTCCAGTGTCTTTTGTCCCCTACACTGGCTCTAATAAGGGTTCTTTAGACTTACTTTTAGGGTACTCGAATATCTCAAAAAACAGTTAAGTTATATATTCATAGGTCAGATTTTTGTTTGTTTTTGAGACAAGGTCTCTCTGTTATGTAGACCTAACCATCCTGGAACTCACTATGTAGATCAATCTGGCCTTGAATTCATAGAAATCTGCCTGCCTCTGTCTTCCAAGTGCTAGGATTAAAGGAGTACATCACCATACCTGGCCAAAAGTCATATTTTGATAGCTAATATCTTTAAAAATTCCCCTTCTGGAATACTCCCCCATTGCTTGTGGGAGCACAAACTTGTACAACTTTGGAAATCAATTTGGGAGTTTCTCAGAAAATGGAGAAGAGGTCTACCTCAAGACCCAGCTATACCACTCCTGGGCAAATACCCAAAAGAAGTTCCACTGTACCACAAGGGCACGTGCTCAACTATGTTCATAGCAGGTTTATTTGCAATAGCCAGAAACTGGAAATAACCTAGATGTCCTTCAACAGAAGAATGAATAAAGGTAATGTGTACATTTACATGATAGAATATTACTCTGCTATTAAAAACAAGGACATCATGAAATTTGCAGGCAAATCAATGGAACTAGAAAATATCCTGAGTGAGGTAACCCAGACCCAGAAAGACAGACATGGTATGTACTCACTTATAAGTGGATATTAGTCATAAACTACAGAATGATCATGCTACAAACCACAGACACAAAGTTGCTAAGTAACAGAGAGAGCCCAAGGGGGCACACTTGAATCTCACTGGGAAGAAGATATATAGATCTCAGGGGTGGATGGAAGGAGGGGAGGGGGGGGATGGGAATAGGCAGGATGAGGTGGAGGGGAGGACAGAGGGAGAGAGTACTGGGAGAGACAACTGGAATAGGGGCAGGGACATATCTGAGATGAGATAGAAATCAAGGACAATGGTAACTCCCAGAAATCTATGAGGGTGACCCTAGCTGAGACTCCTACCAATGGGGGATATGGAGCCTGAAACCAGCTGTCTCCTGTAACCAGTTAAGATTTCCAGTGGAGGGATGAGGAAACCAACCCAATCACAAAACCTTAGACCCACAATTTGTCCTACGTACAGCATGTTCAGGATCAGAAATGGAACAGAATTTGAGGGAAGAGCCAACCAATGACTGGCCCAGCTTGAGACTCATGCCATGAGATGGAGCCCACCCCTGAGATTGATGATATTCTGCCATACTTGTAGACAGGACTCTAGCATAAATGTCATCAGAGAGGCGTCACCCAGCAACTGTTGGAAGCTGATGCAGAAACCCACAGCCAAACACTGAGTGGAGTTTGGGGAATCCTGTGGAAGAGGGGTTGGGAAGGATCAACGGAGCCAGAAGGGTCAAAGACATCACAAGAAAACATAGAGTCAACTGAACTGGACCCATGCCGGCTCATGGAGGCTGAACTGCCAACCAGAGAGTATGAATGGGACGGACTAGGCCCTCTGCACATGAATAGCAGGTGTGCAGCTAGAACTCCTAAAGTGGGAGCAGGGGCTGCCTCTGACTACATTGCCTGCTTAGGATGCACCCAGTCTTGCAGCGCCTTGATATGCCTGGGTCTGGTGGATATCTATGGAGGACTCCCTTTTCTGGGAAGAAGAGGAGGAGGTGTGGATGTGGGAAGGTGAGGTGAGAGGGAAGCTGCTGATCAGGATATGAAGTGAATAAATATCTTAGTCAGTTAAAAAAAATTCCTCTTCTGGGTCTGGAGAGAAGGCTGACGGTTACAAGCACTCTCCTAGAGGACCCGTGTATGATTCCTAACCGTTGCATGGAAGATCACAATTTCCTGTAACTCCAGCTTCACAGGAACTGGTGCAATTCTCTACACACACACACACACACACACACACACACACACACACACACACACACACACACACACACACACACACACAATCTGTCTGATCAAACAAATTCTTCTCCTGCTTACGTGTCTGCCTGCCCAGAGGAACTGCCTTTGTGTCTTAGCCTCCTCCTCCCTGTCCTGTCCCTCCCCCTGCCCCCACCCCCATCCACCACGCAGTCTCGTCCTCCTCCCCCTGACTGTCCGCTGTACCAGCTACTTTGTTAAGTTGCTCTTCCGTTTCAGCTCGGCTCTCCGCAGTGTTAAGGACCCTGTTGGATATAGGAAGAAAATGGAGCTGAGAGAGGTTGAAAAAGCAGGTTTCTCCATTAGCAAAGAGGCTTTCAAGGATAACCAGATAGCAAGGAGCAGAGTTAGAGGTCACACACAGGCCATTACTCTGAACGCTATCATCTCTGTAAGGGAAACAAGAGGGTCACCAGGTCCTCAGGGCCCCACCTGCCTAGTACTCAGAAAGCTCAGATTTGGCATTTGATCCACAGCCCTACAAAAACCAAAAAGAAAATCTGCAACTGTCTTAGGCAGAAATTTAGAACATCACCTCAACCCCCTCCCAAGTCTCAAAACAGAAATATCTTAACCTAATCTTATGTATGAAATGGTTTGAGGCCTTGATGTTTCCTTTGTGTCTTAGTCAATAAAAATTAATTCTGTTGCAAAAAATAAAAGACCTTCCTTCAGGGGAGAATTTTTTTCAGTCTCCATTAAAACTTTATCCAATTCATTTCTCCTGTCAGTGGAAAGAATAGGGGGATCGATAGCGGAGACGCCCTTTCTGACGCAGCAGCGCCTTCTCCTTAGAGTAGTGCCCTCCAGGGACTCGTGCAGGCAGGCGCTTGAAGGGCTGAAGCATCAACAAAACAAATTAATCTTCTGAGTCCCCTTGCTTATACCTGAGCTATGGTTTTAATCCATCTTGAGCCCTGCAAAGAGCAGGTCAGATGCTGGTCTGAATCTGATTTGCAAAGAAAAAGGAAGGATTACACAGGAAGCGAGGACGGCTGGTCCCCCCCCCCCGCCCCCTCGCAGCCCAGGATCTCTTTGTAGTTTCTCTTGTTTTATCCTGAGCATCCGCCCTCTTCACAGAGCGGCTCTGTCCTGACTGCTGAAGCGCGTGCGGCAGAGCAATGTCCAACTCCGGGAAACTCAGGTCAAAATTTCTATAGTGAATTGAGCATCCATTCTAATGCGCTTTTGTTCACGAGTGGGCGTGTGGGATGAGCGGACAGCTGGAATATTTCCTAAGTGCAAAGTTAAATCTGTGCTGTCATAGAGTGCCAGCTGCGACACCCTGCTGAGATGAAGGCCCTGCCAGCCTGCGCTTCCTGAGCAGGGCAGAGTCACAGTGCCCTGTGCTCAGGGACTTAGCTCTCTGCCAGGCAGATAGTCGACGCTCAGTTATAAATATGCTGGAACAGATGACAATCCATTTTTCTACCATTTAACTAAAGTCAGAAGAGGCTGCCTCTGAGCCTCGAGGGTCAAGGGAGAGGCTGGGGGGGAGGCAAAACCAAGCTGGAGGAGCAATGCATCCTTCTGATGCACAGGCGTTCGTGTGGATCATCCGATGGTTATCAGGCAATGTTCGAGAGGATTCAGAAGCCTACATTTTCAGTGGGGGATTTTCGGAAATGTATAACACCATTTAGGCAGCGTTTTGGGGGGAGGTTCTGGTAGCTGAACTGGGTTGATAGGCCACCCTTTCCCCTTTAGAACATTGAAGCATATTAAGACATATTTTCATTAAAAAAAATCACAAACTTGGTTTCATGAGATAACTTTTTTAAAAATCCAAATTTACCGTGTTTTCCAAAATAGTGGTGCACTAACTTTCCCTGGGGCCTGATGATGTTGGTCTGTCCCCAGTTGTGCGGTTTAGAGAACTTCAAGTCCTCTTTCCTGGGACAGCAGGCTCTGACATGCCCTGAGGCTGGTCAGCTTAGTTTTTCCTTGGCAAGGTAGCCAGAAACATAGGGTCCATCACAGGTCCGGCTTGTCCCATATCACATGGTTCCTACCCCTTCAGCCTCCTCTCCCCTCCTAACTCCTGCCAGTCAGCTTTTGAAGAGCTTGGGTTTTTCTAAGTGTATCTCCACGTTCCCACCCACTTCCTGCATTCTACCTGTATCTTTTACCAAGAACAGCATCTACACCTACAGTCCCCATATCTGTATTTAGGTACCCACTGTACTCCAACACTAACTGTAGCGGAGTCGGTAGCAGGGACCTCTGCTACTTTCCCACCCTCCTTGGGGTGCTGATTGCAGTAGCCAACTTTGCCAATCCATTCTGTCTTCTTTAAACAGTTTTCTCTCTTGCACGATATCTGTGGTTTACTTATAAGCCCATCTGGCTCCGTGCTGGTCCTCACAGGTCAAGTGAGACTGGCCTCTTTGGCTTGGGCCCACCTGGGCTGTGTGCCAGCACTAACCTCTTAGCCTCTGCCCACTGACATGTCAGGCCCCAGCTGTATCATCTTTGTTCCACCCAGATCTCACTTTATCCACAAGCTGCTCATCCCTGAACCCCAAGATAAGTGAGGTGTCCCTCCAGGAACTCCCTGGTCATGTCATCTTCCCCATGGGTGCAACCTCACCTTGTAATGGTTGAACACAGGACCTAGGAAAGAAAGATCAGGTCTTGTTTAGTTTTTAGCATCCTCCTTGCTCTGTAGAACCGTGGCTCACAGTAGAGTACATACAGACAGGTCACATGCATGTTAACCAAATATATGGATGAATTTCCAAGGATTCTTGGGAGGAACTATGGACCTTCCATTTAATATATAGCTCATACAACTCCCAAGAGCCAGCTATCCGCTCAGAAATATGTTGACAGCTTAAAATTGGTAATGGCTGCTGATCAGGGTTCCTCACCCCTGCTTTCCACATGCTGCTCTGCAGTCAGTTTGGAGAGCATGCACTTATGTGCCAAGCCCTGTGGTTACTGCTTCACATATCCAATCTGATTTAACCTTCAGAGCAAGCAGGCAGAATGAGTAGAACGCCCACCAAGCAGCACAGGACACAGACAGGCAATGGTGCTTCAGTTCCTGTGTCTCGTCCTCGAGTCTCTAAAACAGTCCCCAAGTTTTCAGCTGTCTCTCACTGTCTCCAGCCAAACAGAAATGAAACAAACAGAAACTACACAACCTTTACCCCCCAAAAGCTATCGGTGATCATTTAGCAAAAGGCCAACCAATCTTGACAGGCTTTTGGTCCAGCACTGAGAAACAACCAGGCATTTGTAAGAACTGAGTGTGTCGGCGAGAGTGACATTTTAAATTGAGGCAGTGATTTGATGATATAATGACAGAAATCATTCTTCAACAGAACCTCCTCACTTGCTGGGGTAATATGGGTCAATAATTGTATTCAGAGAAGGTGCCAGAACACTATCAAGCAAATGACTAGAGGCCTTCTTCCCAGTATCTCTTAACAGTACAGCTAACACTTGGTGATTTTAGGGGAGCTTTAAGAATCCAGAATCAAAGTAATGGTCTGTCAAGGAAGAATAAAAGCTTTCTCTTCGACCTTCTCAGTTGCAGTGGCTGTCTCAGGACCATGTTAATTGAACTGGTAAAAGGCAGATTAATGAGAACAGGGTTTATTGAGATGCATATGGGCCTCACAGAAATGAAATGAACCCCCAGGGAGCTACTTGGACGTTGAGACTTACAAGTCATTTTAACAAGGGGGAACGATTTTATGGGTATATGACAAGGCAGAGAAAACGGTTTCCTGGCATCCAAGGGCAGTAGCTGGTGGGAAGCTAAATATATGGGGGAAGGTACTGGAGGAGAAGGTTGTTTCCTTCGTGTTCGTGGTGCTGTGCCTTGCAGTGCCACCTCTGGACAAACAGCCTAGAGTGGCCTTTCATTCTGCCTTCACTGGCACTAAAGAGGCAGAGGGAATAACTCCTCACAAAATGAAATTAGCCTCTACTTTTTGGCAAACAGGCACAGCACAGGGAGCTTTTGTTGGTATCAGTTGCTTCCAGCTCAAAGCAGTTTTTATTCGAAGGTGACATGGCCATGGCCCAGTGGTGGCACATTCTGATCCCTTCAGCTCATTTGCATGGCATTGACACTGTTTCAGTGGCTCCTGTGCTTACAGCCCGGGCGGCTTCGTTACTGAAGCTGCTACTTTGAAGGGCTCCCCACCTAGTGTCCATATCTTTGGGCCTCCCTCTCATTTTTTTATTCCTCTTGCCAAATCAGGTCTTTATCTTCATCAAACCTCAGGCACTCTAGTCTACATCTCACCCCCTTGAGTTGCTAACTTGCAGTTTGGAATCCATGATCTGTGTCTACCGTGGAGTCTTACTGAGGTCTCTGGATTCTGTTTCCCATTCTTCCTCTGCACTCAGCTACAGTTCATGTCTGTGTTCTGGAGATGCTCACATAACCTCTCCTGGTGACCCTGGAGATGCACATGCCTCTCCTCTTGCTTACTTCTTAGAGAAAAATATGCCTACTCCCCAAGAAAGCTATTTCTTATACCCTCCTCTGTACTTAGTCCTTTTGTTTAAACACGGTTAGGTTATTTCACATCTGTGTTTGAAACCTCCCAGATGTTTCTGAATGATCACTCTCCTCTTAGGGTGCTCAGGGGAGCATCAAAACAGAACCTTGCCCAGCTGCCGTCACCAGTTGTTCTTCATTGGGGGTGGGGGGGAGTCTGGCATGCTACCATTCTCTGAGGGTTTGACCACGCCTTCCTCCTGTGGTACCTTGTACACTGATTTTTTCCCCTTTCCACAGTCTCAAGACTTTGCCTAGTGATCCTTTTCTTTTAGTCTCTAAAATCATACTCAAAACACTCCCATCCAAAATCAAACACATAAATCTTCTCTTGGTGTCTTTCTTAAATTTAATCCTGTTTTCTTTGAGAAACAGTTTAGCCTAAGGATGAGAAAGTCGGGGTCTGAAGCCAAATTACCTAGATTCAAATTCAATTAACTAGAGATCTTGAGTAAATGACTCCAAAATTTGTGTCTTGATTTGCTCATCCTTTGAGTAGAGACAGAAAGAGTGTCTTCCTTAAGGAGTCAGCATGAGGGTTCAGTGAGGTGCTGGATGTCTACAGCAGACTGAATTTTCTAAAAACTTGGTAAGTAGTAGCCATTACTACAACCTTGGAGTCTTAATGTCATCTCTGATGGCTTCTGCTGTGCCCAACTTTTAGAGCCCCATTGTAAATCACTGTACGCCCTCAAGTTCCCTCAGACATGAGATCACACTTGCTCATGCTGAGATGTTGGTCCACTGACCACCTTTCCACCATTCTGGCTTCTGTCATCACCTGTCCTCAGTCCTCACCTCTGGTTGCCCTACTTTTGTCTCCTTGCCTATTTCTGTCTCCACTGGCTCCAGCTGCCTTGTCCTCAGCCCCCCTATTTCTCAGCCTTTCACTCAACCTTTCCACACTGATGGTTTACAGACAATCCTTTGAAGATGGGAACTTCCAGATCACCATTACCCAGACCCATCTCCTGAGCTATAGCCAATAATGACAGACATCCCCAAGACCCCTCTGTCTGTGCCGTATGTGGAGACCAGCTTAAACATGTCTAAAGCAGACTGTTAACTTTCCAACAAAAGCCTCTCTTGTCTCTGTCTCTGTCAATTTCACACCTCTAGTAGAGAGCTTTCTTCTGAACCACAGAACAGCTCTCTGAGTGCTAAACAGATGGCTCGGGGAGTGATGAACAAAAGTTAAATAAAGTGGGCTAGCTACCTGCCAAAATGAAGTGTGGAAGAGAACAGACTTACAAAGGTAGTTTGAGTCTAGCCTGGACTACGTGGAAACCATTCCAACAAACGGTTTAAAAAGTTTCATTTCATTTAAAAAGTCCCATCTCCCCTCTCTTCCCCCCCCCCAACCCCTCTCTCTGTGCCACAGTGTTCATGTGAGTGGAGGTCAGAGGCTAACTTGCTAGAGTGAGTTTTCTCTTTACACCACATAGGTCCCAGAGATCAAACTCATACCCTCAGGCCGGGAGACGAGGACTTTTCTTTACCTATCAAGCCATCTTCCCGTCTCTGTTTTCATTCATTTGTCAAATGATTTCAGTTCAGGGAACCGACGTCACAGAGGCTTATTGAGAACTGGTGAGGTCTGATGGGGTATGAGAGCATCTACTGGGTCTCTCACAGAGAAGCCGAGGGTGGGGTGGAAATTTTGTGTAATGTAAGGTACAGTTTTAGTCAGGTGACTGTGATCTGCATTCTACAAGCATAGTCGTTGGCAACTGAAAGAGGGTGGGTTGACATAGGTTATAATGACTCAGAACCATCAGAAAGTTCACAGGATGGATTAGTGCACTGAAGAAGGCTCTTCAAGTCCATTATAGCGGAGGGAAGAGACTAAACACATCCCCACTGAAAGAGAAGCGTGTGTGTGTTTCTAAGCCCCACGCAAGCTACAGGAGTAGTGGTGCCCTGCTCCTTGGTTGGGCTGGGGGATTAGGCCCCGAGTGCCTGCTGGTAGGCTGAGCTCCTACCCTCCCGCGTACGGTCTTATCGTGCCAATAAATAATGATCATTATTATGATAGTGTAATAGGACCCATAAGCACAGGTCCCAGATTCTGGAGAAGGACATTTCTGGGTTCTAGAATCGGCAAGTGACGGGAGGCTTTATACCTTCAGAGGGTCAGGAGAAATAATCATGATCGAAATTTCTCTTAACCGAATGCTACAAGAAAAGAAGACTAAGAAAGTTGTCTAAGGTTTAGCCAAGAGGAGGATGCAGGCACGTCTCAGCCAAAAGCCACTTTCCCACGGGGAAATGTGAAGTTACAATGGTTCCTTCAGTGCCACTGTAGAGAAACTGTGGACATTAAGGGTTTCACCTTTTTCTCTATCACTTTTTTTTTTTCATTAATAGAAGCTCTTTAACCAAAGACCCACAGAGTGAAATACCAGGTCCACAAAAAGCCCGTTCTCAGGTCCTCTACCTGATTGATTTCTTTTAGAAGAAATCGTTCTCTGCTCAACAGAGACAGGGAGTTTAAGCTCACCATTATCTGCTTTCCACAACTTATCTTTTTATTTATTTATTTTTCTTTAGCCAGGGTTTCACTGGGTAGTCCTGGCTGGCTTAGAACTTGCTGTGTGGACCAGGATGACCTCAAACTCACAGAGATCTGTCGGGCTGCATGTCTGCCTGGGCACTGGGGTGCCCAAGAGTTATCAGCAAATTGCTCAGAGAAGTCCATGTTTCCCCAGTTGAGAAACAGAGGAATACGGGATGGATGCTGTGATTCTCAGTCTCCTGTGCACCCAGGCTATGAGCCAGGCAGGTAGGGGAAGGCTGAGCCGGGAAATCTGGTTTGATTCCGGGTGATGCTGAAAGTGTGGAGAGGCAGGAAGAGAGAAGGCCTCCTCAGGGATTACCATGAAGGCCGCCCTCAGAGGCGATCCTTGATGAAGACAGTGCTTGCTTGTCCAAACTGCTCAATTTGATGGCAGGTGTGAATGCCTATGCCTTATTCAGGGTGAACCAGGTATTAAATACCTTTTTCGGTAAGGAATACCAGGAAGGGAAGCTCACTGGCTGAACACTCGAGACCTATCTATATACCCCACTAGCATGGAGATCTCCGGGTATTTATGCTATGTCATGGTCCTCTCGATGGAGTGTCATGTTTCTGTTCTCCAATTCAGGTAGTTTGGCAGGGAGCTGGCTCCACACCTGCCATTCTCAATTCTGAAATTCCCTGAGGTTTGAGCCTGTTCAGCCTTACCAGTTCTGTCTGGTGGCATGGCCCACTTGTCCCACAGAGATCCATCCACCTGCCTCTGTTTCCTGAGTGCTAGGATTAAGGCATGTACCACCATGCCTTGATTTGTTTTTATGAGTATACAGTATAAGGTTTAGATGGCTAACACTGAAATGTTTAGGGCGCCAGCTTTGTAACCCTGGCTCCACCATTATAAGCTCTGTTCTCTTGAGTACACGTTTAACCTCCTTTAGTCTCAGTTATTTCACACATTAAAATGGAGTGAATTTAAATGCCTCAGGGATGCCGTGAGGATTAAATGACACAGTGCATATTAAAATCTTAGCATAGTCCCTTGCTCATAGTGCCAATAAATAGTGATCATTATTAGTATGGTGTAAAGTCTTAGAGAACTTCAAAAGAGAATCTGATCATAAAAATAGCATGTTTTGTTTATTATATGCTTTATGGGAAGCAATGTAATTTTTAATTATTTTGTACAGTCATGATTGGCATGTTCAATTAGAACAACTATTCAGAGCACACATGCTCTGATTGGAATCATTCAGTGCTGCTTCTGTGGCAAGATGCTGGAAATGCAGGGCTTGGGTGCTAGGCATTGCTACTTGATTACAAGGTTTATGGCTGACCAGTAATGTACTGACTGCCAGAGCTTGCCACCTGAATAGAACCACTCTGGCCCAGGGGCTTCCGCTGTTCAAGTCTCAGAGAAGGTAGAGGCTCAGCTAGGCCTCTTCCACTCCTTCTGCCCTAGAAACCTAAGGCTCAGGGTACAAGACAATACAAATGAATCCTGGGGAGATCAGAATAATTTTCTACAAAAAGAGAGTTTTCTTTCAGAAAGATATATTTCTAGAAAAGGTAATGGAACCAATGCATTAACTGTCATCAGCTGCCTCCTGGTGTTGTTTGTTTATAAGGGTGAGGGGTTATTATTGGAGCAAGGCACCCTGAAAAGTGGGAGGCAGCCTCTGGCCTTTTTGACTACACAGTGGGTAGGGGAGCCCTGAGGGAGAGGGGCTGGCATGATTTAGGAAAGGAACCCCTTCTTGTGTAGACGTTAGCCTAGCTCTGGGTATTTGTTGATGGAGCAAATCCTTCCCACAGTGGCAGGTGTGGGCGAGGAATGCTATGGCTCTGTAGAGGTAAGAGGCTGGCTGCTTGGGCTTCTCAGAGCCACTCCATCTCAAGTGTGAGGTCACACAGTAAGTGATTGTAGGTGGTCAAGAGTCAAGGATGTGAGAATCATTGGATTGCTATCATGAGAAATCTACTTATCCTTCCGTTGCCTTTCAGTCTTTCCAGTACATCAAGAAAAAGAGTCATATTTTGACACTAGGATAATTTGCCTCCCTGAGCTTTATGACTTTTCCCTAAAAGATCAAGCTGGAACATTTAAAGAATACTGTAGCCGGGCGGTGGTGGCACATGCCTTTAATCCCAGCACTTGGGAGGCAGAGACAGGTGGATTTCTGAGTTCGAGAGTTCAAGGCTAGCCTGGTCTACAGAGTGAGTTCCAGGACAGCCAGGGCTACACAGAGAAACCCTGTCTTGAAAAACCAAAACAAACAAACAAACAAACAAACAAAAGAATACTGTACACTAACAGTACAGGAGGGTGTATGGTTGGGGGAAGATGCATGATGTGGGTGCGCCTGACATGGAGGGCCTGCCATCTTGGATATGAGAAACAGCTGGAACGAGGCTACAAGGTTGTGAGGATTTTTTTAAGAAATAGATTTAGTCTCTGAAGAGATGGCTAGTGTTGAAGAGAGCATACGGCTCTTGCAGAAGACCTATGGTTAGTTCCCAGCACTCACATAGGGTAGCTTGCTACTGCCTGCAACTCGATCACCAAAGCATCTGACTCCCTCTTCTGGCCTCCTCATATGCCTGCATTCATGTGCACATACATGCACACAGGCACATAGGTCAAAAATGAAAAGAAAATATTTAAAAAGTAAATTTATTCTCACCCTGACTGCTTGTATACCAGTCAGCCAAAAGCTAGCTGCTTGGGGGTGAGGCATGTGATGAAAGGAAAGATATTCCTGAAGGAATTGTCCTTAAAGAGGAGACATCAACTTTTCTCTAGAATGTGCAAGATTTTCTCAGGTCAGCTTGCCCTGCCATACAGTGACTATGGGAAAAGCTCACCAGCTCAGGATAATAAAAGAGACCCTGGAGGATGCTTCGGGCTCAGGATAATACTTTCAGTGATGTGCAAGGAGTGTTCTTCATTGAAATTCTTGGAGCTGAATTTCTTGCTTCACACTTGCTCTCTTTTTTTCAGTGCAAGGTAAATGAAGTAATTCGAAAGCTACATAAATGCCTGGATTTACATAAGCATGTCCTCTAGCTCTGAAAGCCCAGTGTAGTAAATGCTGATCAAATCCTGGAGCAAATTGGAGACTACATAATGGTGTGTTGTGGGAATGGAGAAGTCAGAGTGGATTCCACCTTCTGTATCTGTGGAGGTAGGCAAGGGAGAGGAGCACTACGAGGGAATGCTAGCGATCTAAGCCTTGTGTGCCAGCGCATTCTGGCGATGCACAGCTGGATGCTGTAGTTTATAGTGATGCTGATGTTTATAGTGTTCCTTCTGTGGGGAAATGCCTTTAGTGAAGTCTGACTTTTGGTTAGGATCCTAGCACGTGCGGGGTTCTGGATTGCACTAGAGAGCTACACATGCTTGCCTGGACTTGAAACCCTCATTCTGGGACTGGGTGGAGGAGGGAGAGGCAGGATCAGAAACCCCTGAGAGAATTATGAATTGGCGAACATGTCCTTTTTTTTTCCCCATTCCCTTTCCCAACCATTCTTCCTCTGGCAGGTTTTAGCATCCTTTCCTTTCCCAGCCACTGGGATCCAATTCCCTACCATTTCTTGTGGGTCCTCCTGTGAAGGGAAATCTATTCTGCTCATTGAATTCATTCCCAATGAGGTAACCTTACAGAATTCCCATCTGACCCCGTCTGACCTTACTGTGTCGGGGTCTAAACCCAAGGTCTTGAGCATACTAGGCAAATGCTCTCCCTACCAGCAAGCCTCATTTCCAGTCTAGCATGGGCTTTCTCAAAACCTTCTCTTTCCTCTTGCCCCCTTTCTTCTCCCCCCTCCGTTTCCTCTTTATCTCCCTCCTCTTCCTCTTCCACCCCCTCCTCCTCCCTCCCTTCTCTATTTACTAAGCAGCCCAAGATGGCCTGTAACTTGTGTAGTCCAGGCTGACTTCCCACTCAAGATTTTCCTGTTTCGGCTTCTGGAGTACTGAGATTAAAGGAACATACCTTTAGGATCAATCTGTAGAAAAGGTAATAAAATAATAGCATCAAAGTAACTGACATAAACTTGAAAGTAATAGTACTTAGGGCTAAAGGTGGAGTTTCCTTTTCCCCAAGATCTTAGCTCCCTCCATCTGTGAACAAGACAAGGGGCAAAGGGCAGCATCGTTCTTCTACCAGAACTAGTAGCTCATGAGACCAGGACACTTCATCTTTTTTCCGACTCCGTCAGTGTGTGAGCCTTAGTGAAAGACTAAGTAAGTCAGCTCCATCTGAAGCCAAGATAGCCAGCTCTAGAGCAATGTGAGGTACATGCGCATTACTTGTGGGTGGTTCTCTCCAGACAGCGCCTGAATAGTTTCTGTGGTATTTTTGTATATTTAAAATCTGAAATATGTTCAGAGAGAGTGTCATGGTAACCCACATAGAGGATGGGCACACGCATGCAGGTGATGTTTCTCTTGCAAGTGCATCCCTGTGAGCATTAATCCATACATTAATGCATATGTCCGTGTAAAGAGAGGCTGTGGTTCTGAACTCTGGGTGAGAAGGCTGGTATTGACTCACATATGACAGAGAAACACTGCTTTCACTTGGGGACAGTACCTGCCTACTAACTGTCCCCAAAAGATGTCAGCTTCCAGACTTCAGGGTCACCATCTGCTTTGTTTGTCAGAACTGCCTAGTAGCACCAGAGTCTGGGTTTCTCTTTCCTCCTGGCTCGTTAACCATGTCAGCATTAGCTTGTGTGTGACATGGGTGGGTGACCATGACTCATTAATCTGCCAGTGTGTGCCCACTGTGTCTTACTGTGCCCAGGAAGACTTCAACTCTGCCTTGAGTGTGGTGCATGTCTTCAGAAGGAATTGGGGAAGCCAATTAAAGAGCTGTCTCTTGAGGATGCCATTCTCAGGGGAGCCCAAGACCCCCTGGGTGAATTCAAAGGATGTGTGCTGTCGTGTGAAATGAGTTGGCCTGTCTGCTGATGGATGGCTTGCTTTCTGCTTGAGTTGGCTGGTTTTTACCCTAATTAAGCACTTGGCAATTTTCCTTCCCAAGAGAAAAGGGAAATGGTCACCCATTTGCTGGGAGAAAACAAGTTTGCTGCAGATCCCAAAGAGGCCATTGCAGTCCTCATTCAAGGGTCAGAGAGACCCTCAGAGTGCTCAACTACTGAGGCCTCTTGAATGCAGCTAAATCTCTGGTTGGCTCTGCACTTAGCTTTTGACTCTTTCCAACCATGGGGCTAGCCTGCCACACTCCTGATGTGTGCTGGAGGGTGAAGAGTCTGGAATTTTAGTGACATCTCTGGGCCATATGGGAAGATTCCCTCAGGGTAATCTAAAACCACTGTGGATTAAAATGAAGTCTATCTCTCCTCTTTCCATTTCTCCTCCTCTCTACTTTCTGTCTCCTCTCTTCCCCCTTGCTCCTCTCTCCCTTTGTTGCCTTCCTCTCTTCCTTACCCCTCCCCCCTTCTCACCTCCTTTTCCTAGCAATTGAGCAGTGGCCTCTTGCAGAGTAGACAGAGAGCCTAAGGAGAATGTGCTCTCAGCTGCAGTGAAGAACAAGCTTATATAACTTTGATTGCAAATGTAACTTTCATTAAACGTGTCAGGGCAAGGCTGGTCTGAACACATTTTTGATGTTTAAAATAATCCTGAAGTAATATACATACACACAAACTTATACTAGCCTATAGATGGAAAACCAAGTAGTTCAAGAAGAGATGGACATAGGTGTAACCATGTTGGTGGTAAGTGTTGGTTATATACTGTCTTAGTTAGGGTTTTACTGCTGAGAACAGACACCATGACCAAGGCAACTCTTATAAGGACAACATTCAATCGGGGCTGGCTTGCAGGTTCAGAGGTTCAGTCCATCATCATAAAGGCTGAACACGGCAGCATCTGTGAGAGTAAAAATCAAAACAACTCAGCAGTGACCACTAACAACTTGCTGAGAATAGCCATAATAAAAATATCAAGCCCCTGTAGGGACAAGGTGACCAAAAATGTAGAAACAACCAAAGACATATCTTGATCAGTCTAAACATGCCCAAGTGAGTAATGGGCCACCTGGTGTTTATCCTAGAAGGTCTGAGGCTTCATGGTCAAAAATAGTGGGTCATCCAGCCTGTCAAAATGATTGCTTACGCAAATTGCTGATGTTTGAAATATCCAATTATATGTAACCGCACCAGAATTTCCCGCTTTCCCCTTCCCCCTTGCTCTGTTCCCTATAAAAGCTCTGACCCCTCGGGGGTCTGGATCGACTCTCTCTCCTGCGTGGGATAAGTTTCGATCTGAGGGTCCTCGTTAGTAAACTGCCTTTTGCCATTTGCATCAAGTCAGTCTCTCGTGTCTCCTTGGTTGTGCGCTGATTGGGACTTGAGTCGGGGGTCCTCTTCGGGGGTCCTTACACATCAAGGCTGGAGAAGCTGAGAATTCTACGTCTTCATCTGAAGGCTGCTAGCAGAATACTGACTTTCAGGCAGCTAGGATTAGGGTTTTAAAACCCACACCCTCTCGAAAACAACAACAACAATAAAACAAACAAACAAACAAAAAAACACCCACAGTGACACACCTACTCCAACAGGGCCACACCTTCTTATAGTGCCACTCCCTGGGTTAAGCATATGCAAACCATCACATATAGCAACCATGTTGGTTATGAGTGTATGCTGTGCAATTTCTTCTGCCCCCTCCTCTTTTTTGGGGGGTGGGGGGGCAGATCATGCCCTTCAATTGGCTATGCTTGTGGGTGTGAAAAAGCTATTCTGGGTTTGTTTACAGACAAGTACACGACGGGCGGTGGTGGCGCACGCCTTTAATCCCAGCACTTGGGAGGCAGAGGCAGGCGGATCTCTGAGTTCGAGAGTTCGAGGCTAGCCTGGTCTACAGAGTGAGTTCCAGGACAGCCAGGGCTACACAGAGAAACCCTGTCTCTAAAAAACAAAACAAACAAACAAACAAACAAAAAATACAGACAAGTACACAGACTACATCTCCTGCGATGAGCTAGAGTCCATAGTTAGTCAGAGATACTCAGCTGGAATCCAAGAGATGCTTTTTTGCTGTGGTCTCAAGACTCTTGCAACTGTGCCTTGAACCACAAGAGAAACTCTTGTGGTTAAAGAAGTGTTAAAAGCAGTTAAATAGAGCTGGTTTCTGCATTTTGGAAATGGGATGAGATGAGGCAGTAGGAATCCTTTGTTTTGTAGCTTATTTTTATCTGATGCAAGATCTCTCTAATTACTTCTCTAATGGAGCTTGCTATGCAACCTGGGCTGGTCTTGAACTTGGGATCCTCCCATCTCTGCTTCCTAAGTGCTGGGATTACAAGTGTGGGCTACCATACTTGAGTATATTAAGAATCATTTAAACTTTTTAAAATTACATTTTATTTACTTATTGTGCATGTGTGTGTGTGTGTGTGTGTGTGCGTGCTCATGAACAAGTGCCACAATGAGTGTCCTTCCACCACATGGGTTCCAGGAAGAACTCGGGTCATCAGGCTCGGTAGTAAGAACTCATACACTTGAACCGTCTCTTCAGCTCTGCATTAAGAGTCTTGATAAAAGCTTGTGAATTATTCTCAGGGGAAAATAGGCATGTTTGAAATCATGCATACACACACATAGACACACAGAGATACACAGAGACACACATAGACAGATAGATGGGTGCAGACAGACAGTTTTTATGAACTTTGTTCATGGATTGCACTTAAGAACTCAGCAGGTAGGTTAGCTCTTCTTAACTTATGTGGAGTCTCCTTAGCTTTCAGAGGACAGAAATGCTTTGCAATAATCTCTAGTCATGTGAAATCAATGATACTTTCTTTCCTCCTTTTTCTTTTAAGTAGACTTTAACTTTTAGAGTAGCTCATAAAAAAACTGAGCAAAAAGCAGCAATAATTCCAAAGATTTCCTTCTCTCCTTCCACAGGCACAGCCTACCCTACTGCCAACATTGAACATGGGGGCCGCATCTTTATTACAGGCGATGAACCAGGCAGAGCTCATGGTTGACCTTAGGGTTTGCCCTTGTCTAGTACACTGTGTGATTCTGACAAGTGGGTGCTGTGTACTGACCATCAGGATGTCAAGGAGATGAGGGTGACAGCTCTAAACACTCCCAGTTCCGCCTACTGGGCCCCTCCTCTCCTTGAGCTCTTGCCAATCACCCACTTTTAAAATTGTCTCCACAGTTTCGGCTTCTATAAAATGTCATATTTGGGGACAAAGAGATGGCTCAGCTGTTAAGAGTACATAATGCTGAAGACCAGGGATCGGTTCCTGGCTCACAACTTTTACCCTCTGTTACTCCAGTTCCAGAGGCTCCAACACCCCGTCAGGTTTCTGAGGTTTTGCAAGGAGAGAGGTATGTGGTAGTCTCACATTGTTCTAGTTTGCAATTCTGCAGTGACACACAAAGGTAGAACCCTTTTCTTGAGCTTATTTGTAGTAGGTTGTTTGCTTTGGGAGTGTAGGTTTCAGATCTAAACATCTAACATGTTTGTTTTCTTTTTGTTGAGGCATGACGTGTGTGTGTGTGTGTGTGTGTGTGACAATTTTTAGGACTGTTTTCTTCTCCCATCATGTAGGTCCTGAGACATGAAGTCAGGCTATCAGGCTTAGCAGCAAGTGCCTTTAACTGCAGAGCCATTTGGTAGCTGGCTTTTTAACTTTTAGTTTAACTATTTTTAATATTTTTTAATTGAAACAGAATTATATTTCTCTCCTTGTCCCTATCCTCCTTGTAGCATCTCCTAGCTGCCCTTCCTTAGACCCCTCCAATACTTTTTCTTTTTCTTTACATTGACACATACATATTTTGATGCTCATAGAATCTGTGTCAATTTCTCATATTTCCTCCTTTCTTTTAAAATCGAGACAAGGTCTTGCTCTGTAGCCTGGGCTGACCTTGAACATGTGTACTTCCTGACTTAGTCCCTGGTGCTGGAATTTCGAATGTCTATTGTAAGTCCTGGCTTTCATACTTTATTTTTGACACCAGTGATCTCTGTCCTTCTTCTTTTAGTAGTCTGACTAGAATCTTGCCAGTTTTATCAATCTTATTGATCAAAGCAGCTTTTGATTTCCTCTTGAGTTTGTCTTCTCCATCGTTAGCTTGTGTATTTATTTATTTATTTATTTATTTATTTATTTATTTATGATTTCTCCTCTTCTGCTTTGCTGGGATTTAACTTGTTTCCTCTTTTCTAATTTGTTCAGACAGTGATTCTCAATCTTTGCATCATGATTCCCAAAAGACCACTGGAAAACACACATATTTATACCATGATTCATAGCACTAACAAAATTACAGTTATGAAGCAGCAGTGAGATACTTTTATGATTGGGGTCAGCACAACATGAGGGTCTGTATTAAAGGATCGCAGTGTTAGGAAGGTTGAGAACCGCTGGTTTAGAAGGAATGTTGACGCCGAAGCTCCTGACATGCTCTGTTTGAAGCCACATGCGGTTTCCTCAGGGTGAAACCTGACTTTCTTCATTTGTATTCTTTCTATAGAATATCCCCATCAACCATAGAAAAGGTCATTTGACCACTAGACTGTTGTTTTGTGTGATGCAGAGAACTGTGTCCTGAAGACCAGCTCCTCTGATCTCCAGGAAAGGTTAGCTAAGAAACATGTTCTGTACCGCCTCTTAGTGTTCAGCTGTAGCTGCCCACAGCTTTCAGTAACATACCCCAAATGTTTCTTTCCATTTTGGGTTTCTTTGCTGCTCCCCTATTGATCTTTTAAGGATCATGTTGCCACCAAATTACTCACACTAAACTTTTTGTTTCAGTGTCTGCTTCTAGGAGAAAGCAGCTGAAGCTACTTAATTTTAAAAATCCTTCTGAATATATAACTCACCTTCAGCTCACTTTAGGCTGTAATAGAGTTTAAACAGACAATAGTGTTGATTTGGTTTTAGTGAGTTTTTATTTTATAATGTTTATAAATGTTCTTAACTGAAGTAGAATGACATCATCTCTCCAGTTCCTTCCTCCAGCCTCTCCCAACTACCCTCCTCCAACTCCCCATCCCTCTGCAAGTTAATAGCATTTATTATTATTATTATTATTATTATTATTATTATTATTATTATTATTGTGTGTGTGTGTGCATGTGTGTGTGCATAAATACAAAAATGCAACCTGATGACTCTGGTTTTGTTGTTTGTACGTATACGGGTGCAGAGCTGACCACTCTGCACTGGAAAGCCAGTAAACCTCTTTACAGCAAATGGAAACCATTACAGAAAACCACAACTGGACCCAATGCAGAGATGAACAGACAGTGAGGAGCCAAGCCCCGGTGAATACATCTGCATCATATCTCCTGCATCTATGGCTCAGGGAACAACACTGTGGAAGAGAGGTGGAAGATGGTACGAGGTAGAGGACCAGGACATCTACTGTGAACCAGTCTGTCTTAGAAATGGTTATAAAGCAGATTGGAACACAAGGCTCCAACCCTAGACAAAGAAGCATAGGCAACTAATGATTTCACAATAGTTAACTGTTATTTCAAATGTAAAGTCGCAAGGGCAGCAGAATTGCTATGCTACTTCACCCATTTCCCGAGTCACTCTGACTGAGCACCACATTTGTTCTATCATTTGTCTAAGTCCATCTGTCCTGCTATGACAAAATACTTGAGCTTGGATAACTTATAACAAACACATTCACTGGGTCACAGCTCTGGAGCTTGAGAAGCTGCCCACCTCTTGCAAGCTGTGTGTTTCTTACCACATCATCCCGTGATAGGAGGCAGAAGGACAAGTGTCCTGGTTTGCTTCTGATTGCTGTGATAAACACCAAGGCAAAAGCATCTTGGGAGAAAATGATTTATTGGCTTACATGTCCTGGTCAGATTCCATCACTAATGGGAGTCAGGACAGAAACTCAAGCAGAATCAGAGGCAGGAACCATGTAAGAATGCTGCTTACTGGCTTGCTCCCAGTGGCTTGCTCAGCTTGCTTTCTTATACAACCCAAGAAGACCACCAACTCACGATGATGCTACCCACAGTGGGCTGGCCCCACCCCATCAATCATTGATGGGGAAATGCCCACAGACATGCCCACAGGCCAATCTGATGTGGCAACTGCTCAATGAAACTTCATTCCACCCAGGTGACTCTACTTAGTCTCAAGTTGACAAAAACTAACCAATGCACCAAGAGAGAGCAAGTCAGTGACACTGTGGCCCAAAACTCTGCTTGTAACTGACTTCTGTGTGGGCAGGGTCATCTTAACCACAACATCTCACTTGAGACTCCATCTTCTGACACTGACACTTCAGGGATTGAGTTTTCGACACATGTTCTGTGGAGGACACACGCAAACACCTCTCTCTCTCTCTCTCTCTCTCTCTCTCTCTCTCTCTCTCTCTCTCTCTCTCTTTCTGCCTTTCTCCCCTCTTCCTCCTCCTCTTCCTCCCCCTTCCTCTTCCTCCCCCTTCTCCTCCTCCCCCTCCTCCTCCTCTTCCTCTCTCTCCCCCTCCTCTTCCTCCTCCCCCTCTTCGTCCTCCTCTCCTGAGTCTTTTGGGGCGTACATTCAGACACCACACATCTATCCTCCTACATATTTCTGTGCTTCTCTCCTGAGAAGTCAGTGCTAACCACGCATGGATTTTTATACAGTGGTATAGATAGATTTTATAATCTATCACTAATTTTTTTAATTACAAACTTATTCCAGATTTATATTTTTTATATAACAACAGCATCATGGTCAAAATCAGAAAGATCACCATTAAAATGATGCATTGTCTAGTCTCCAATCTTTAAAATAGTTTTCTCATTGTGCCACAGTTTTAGTAACAGACCCTCCCTTCCAGTATCTGATTCTAAATTATGCATTGTTCCCTCCTGCTTCAGTATCTGATCCTGGGTGATGCAACACATTAAGTCATGTCTCTAGGCTTTGATATTCATGATCATTTTTAGTCACAAAGTTTAATAAGTGTTTCTTTCTAAAAGAACAGGCCAAGTGTTTTGTAAAATGTCTCTAAGTGTTAATTTTTTCTGATGTTTTCTTGTGGTTTTTGACAGGTAGTCACCAAAGCAATGAAGCGTTCATGCAGACGCACACCATTGGGAGGCGCCACTGCTGCTGATACTGTGATCACTGGGTGAGAGTACCATCCACCATAACGTGTCCATGTGTGGTTAGCACTGACTATTTTTATTTTTGAGGCTAAAATGTCTTATGGAAACATCATGACAGCAATTAAATGTTTACAGCAAAATGGGGATATGTTAAGACACATGCAAACAAACCAAAAGGACTCATCTCAGCCAGATATAAACCTGGGATAATTTTGTAATTAAAAAAATTAGTGATAGATTATAACCCACTGCATAAAACCTATTATTAAAAATGAGTAACTTGTCAACTATACCTCACAGCAGATGGAAAAGATGATATTAACGGATTATGACACGTTCCACAAGATAGCCCATCCATTGTTTACTTTTTTATAAATAAGGGAGAAAATAGATAGAAGAGAAGGAAAAAGTTCTTCTTGGGATAGAATTATAATTGGTAAATGTAGAACAGATTTAAAAAATAAGTATTTTGTAACCATTATAGAACTAGGCAAGAATCACTAATGGATGCTAAAACGTTCATGGGCTATAATCATATTCACCAATGATTACATGGCTCAATTCACTTGTACCAAGCTTTGGGAGAATGCAGTAAGAAATGCCAAGCAGATGCCTGTATCACCTTTAGATTTTAAACAATCTGATACCTAACAGAAAAGATTTAGAACACAGACCATTACACACACAGAGGAGAAATCCATAGTTTATCTTAGAAAATAAAAGAAAAAAAGTGAAACGAACAGCACATGGAATGCACAATGTATCTCACCGCAGGTAATTATGTTTCATTTAGCCAATGTGAAAGCATCATCCCCCACCCTGCTATCAACTGTTTTCACTGAGGAAGACAACAGGCTGCTAGTCCTTGCTACTGATGAGCGAGGAGGGAGAGAGCTGGCTTTGCAGGCAGCTTCTGCTTTGGTTTCCAAGGGAAACAGCGGTGGATGCTGCAGAGGAACAGGAGTGGGAAGGCAGTGGTTGGCACACATGGGTCAGTCTTCCGTTTGCTCGTAGGTGGCTACCTGAACTTCCTTAGGGGTGTTGGGTTGTGGAAAGCCTTAATGTCCTGGCAGAGTCATCAACAGCAGGCTTTGCATTTCCTTTCTGAATTTCTTGAGAGAAAATTCATGCTTGGAATTTATTTTCCCCACTGGCCATCAAAAGTATGAATATTTTACTACCTTGGGGCCAGAGTACAGTTTTATTTTTCCTTTGTCTAGCTCACAGACACAAGTCAGAGGGAGAGAAGAATTAAATTGGTGATTAGGGCCTATGTATAAAGAGCACAGTTCAGACAGGACAGTAGAGGCCTGAGTGGACCTCTGGGTAAAGAGCTTGCTTGCAGAGACATGAGGACCTGAATTTGGTAACTCTTATTGGGCAAACCCGAGTGAGGACCTGGGAAGCTGACCTCTGAAAGCAAAATACATGCAGCAGACACATTTCTGCCGCAACCTTCAGTGTCCTTTCCTGAGGTTATGGTGACTAATGTCAGGTGGATGGAAAGAGACAGGAAACTTAGGGTAATTCAGGGATTATATAATTCTTCTCCCTTTCCTTTGAAATTTTTTTGAAAAAATTCTTTATGATTTCTGAAAACCTGAAAAAATTGACTCCTTTAAATGAGTGCTTTTAGATTTAGAATTAGGGCATGATTTCACAAAGTACGGTTCTGTGAGTGCCGGTCCTGAGAGAAGACCCGGGGATACTGTACACATTGGTATGGTCAGGGTACACAGTAATAAATGGTCCTAAGGAATTCTGTTTTCTCTTCAATGAGCATTTACTCAGTGCCCACTGTGTACTAAGTGTTATTCAGAGTGCTGGAAATATGGACAAAACATAACTGATTTTTACTTTTCCAATTTAATAAGTTAATTTCATTTTGATTTTTAATTACTTTGATTTTATTCACTTTGGCCTAGATATCCATCCCTTTACCTATTTGCATATTGAACTCTTTTACTATATAACATATATTCACATCTTTTGTTTTGTTTTTATTTGTTTGTTTGTTTTTCGAGACAGGGTTTCTCTGTGTAGCGCTGGCTGTCCTGGAACTCACTCTGTAGACCAGGCTGGCCTCGAACTCAGAAATCCGCCTGCCTCTGCCTCCCAAGTGCTGGGATTAAAGGCGTGCGCCACCACTGCCTGGCCTATTCACATCTTAAGGAACAAAAATAATCCACAGGGCACGATCTTTAAAATGACAGACATGATTACGGATGGGCTGCAAACAGCCAATACTTTTTGAGGCACAGAAAATGTCAATAGAAAAGCAAATTAATTCTATATCCTTAATATCCTGCCTTTTCGTGATCAAAGACATCATCCCATGCTTCAGCTTGTCAGAAATCAGGACCACAGAGCTGGTGATTTCAGAATCTGTGTCTCCATCAGACACTGGCATAAAAAGCCCCAAGTTATCCTAGTCCTTGTGACAGCAAGACAAATGCTTGGAAAGGGGCACTGCCTCATCCAATTAGTTGTTTGTCCCCAAGTGGAAACAAAGCTTGTCCCAGAAATAGAACCAAAACAAACAGTTACTTGCTGATTTAATTCTTTTTTAATTAGAAGAAACTTCTGGTAGTATAAAGCACTGGGTTTCACAATGACCTATCATACCTGTGTAGAACGTTTGCTCTGATCCCTTTCACCCCATAATCCCTTCCCATCTTCCCTTTTGCCTTCCACATTCCTCATAGCCTCACCATTTCTCCATGTCCTTTCTCTACCCCCTAAATTCATATATGAGAGAAAAGATGCCTAATTTGTCTTGTAAGGCTGACTCTGTGAGGTGAGGGTTTTGCTGGCTCTTCTGGAGCCAAGAGTCCTGCACAGTGTTTGCTTGCCTCTCTGGTGGTTAATTTTGATTGTCAACTTGACTGGATTGAAAAACACCTTGGAGTCTTGGGGTCTTTTTAAGCACAGTGTCACATCATCTCACAAGCAAGAACTGTTTGACTTCTTTGAATTCTTCTTAAAGCAGGATGTGGTTAAAGCTTCAAGTCCCCATTAAGATGGGTCTGAGATTCCTCCCTTAGTTGTGCTGGGAATAATAGAAATGCCCAGGGCTTCATTGTCTGTAGACAGTGAGGCCTGACAGATTACTTTTGATCTTTTCTCCTCTGACAGTGGAATTGCCTAGGGATTCTGGGACTGACTAAACTTTACTGTAGAGAAGGAGAGAGCCAGGTAACACCATTGCCTTCCTTTCCAGCCCCCTCCATCTGCTAGCCTCTGTCTAGCAGTCTGGTGATGTCACTAAACGTGCTTCGTGTGCTCTATCTTTTTGGCCTTTACATATACTGTTTTCTAGGCGTGGAGTATCCCCTCTCTTCTGGATTTAGGTCCCACTGCTTTCTCTCAGTCTCCAGGTCTCAGACATTTTCTCTTTTTTACACAATTCCACGGAACCTCCCACCCCCATGCATGCACACACACATACATACACACACATACACCTGCATGTACACACACAGAGAGAGAGAGACAGAGAGAGAGAGAGAGAGAGACAGAGAGAGAGAGACAGAGAGAGAGACAGAGAGAGAGACAGAGAGAGAGACAGAGAGAGAGACAGACAGGACAGAGAGAGAGAGAGAGAGAGACAGAGAGAGAGAGAGAGAGAGAGAGACAGAGAGAGAGACAGAGAGGACAGAGAGAGAGAGAGACAGAAACAGAGAGAGAGAGAGAGCAAAGGTTAGTGTCCCTGCCAGGAGCTGCTATACCATCCTCCTTATCTGGGTCTCCAACAGTTTCTGTCTCTTGCCCACCATAGTCTATGACATCCATGGAGACAGGGCTTGGCCTGACCTTGACCTTGTCTGATTCCTCCTCCTCTCAAGGCTCAGCACAGTGACCAGCTAACCCAAATATCTTCTTGAACTGGTAGATGATGAATGGGGAGTGTATGCTGAGGGCTTGCTGGAAGGAGCGATGAAGAGGGAACAGGCAAGACTGACAAGAGCATGGTTGGTGTTAGAGCGCCTGTGTCAGGATCCTCCGCATGCTACAGTCACCTGTACCCCTAAAAATAGCCTCTGTTCTCACAGTGAGCAAGCGATACGTGAGCTCTGGACTGATCGTGGAATTTAGGAAGAATATTTTTTTGTTTTAATGTAAACTTTTAGTTTTAATTGAAAATTAATATCTGTATATATTTGTGGTATGCACTGGTGCTTCAAGCTATATATACACTGTATATGACATGCCAAGAGAATTAACATTATTCTCCAATTCATATACTTATTTTTTATAATATAAACATTAAACAATCTGTTCTTTTAGCAGTTTTGAAATATGTGATACATAATATGTTACCATTGGTTATGTCACTCCACTCTGTAATAGAGCTTGAAAACATGTCCTTCCTTACTGTACTTGTGTTCCTGATAATCATCTCTCCACGCTTGCCATGCCCCCTCCTTCCACTTCCACACATCAGCTTCTGCAACTACCATTTCATAACAGAGTCTATGTGTAAGTTTGTCTGTCTTGTACAACCTGCACTTAACATAATGCCCTCTAGGTTTATCTGCATGACAGAATTTGCTTCCACTTTAAAACTGAGTAATATTCTAGTCTCTCTCTCTCTCTCTCTCTCTCTCTCTCTCTCTCTGTGTGTGTGTGTGTGTGTGTGTGTGTGTGTGTGTGTGTGTGTGTAACTTTTAAACAGCTGTTCCATCCATCGCTGGACACTGATGTGTCTGCATGTCTTAGGTGTTGAGAATAATGCTGTAGCAAACATGGAAATAAAGACACTTGATTTCAGTTCCTTGGGGTCCTTGTAAATCAGTAGAGGGGTTGCTGGATCATATGCTAATTCCAGCTTATTAGTTTGGAGATATTCCATGTTGATCTACATAACAAATATCAGAATTTATATTCTCATCAACAATATAAAATGCTTCCCCTTCTCCACATCCTTTCCAACATTTGCTATTGTTTGTCAATTTTCAATAGTTATTCTGACGGGCATAATGTAGTAGTATATTACTTAAATTTTAATGTATCTATCTTTGGTGATTAGTAATTTTGAGGATATATATATCTTTAAAAATAAATGTCTAATAAGCTCTTCCTCCAGTTTTAGGCAGTTGTTTTCTGGAACCGAGTAGGTCGAATGCTGTATATCCTTTGGACACCAATTTATCATCTGCCGCATGACTTGAACGTATTTGCTCCCATCATGTAAACGGTCTCTTTACTGTAATGGTTGCTTCCTTTGCTGTGCAGAACCACTTACAAATTTTAACATTTATGTGTGTGTGTGTGTGCGCGTGTGTTGTGTGTGTGTGTGTTTACACGCCATGGCACATGTGGTTGTTAAGAGGATAACTTACAGGAGCTGGTTCTCTTCCTCCCCCACATGGTCTGTTGGGGAGGGAAACGGACTCAGTAGCTCAGAGCTCTCCACACTGAGCTGTCTCCCTGGGAAAGAGCTTGTTAATCTAATGCACTCCCTTCACCTATTTTGACTTTATTGTCTATACTTTGGAAGTCAAATTCATAAAATCAGCCGAGTCCCCCAAAAGTCAGAGCCTGAAAGGCTGAATTCCCTCTTAGAGGGAATCCTGTCTGGGATGAGATGTGAGCGCTCTCCTGTCTGTTTCCCCTCTGCCTCAAACATGCAGCTGTGCCTTAGTGCATTGAACGCCACATTCATCTTCCTGTGGGGAATTCTGGCTGAATTTATGGATTAAAATTCATATGACTATATTCATTTTTACCCTTCTAAAATTTAGCTAGTATTATTCACTTTATATTCTTTTAATTTTCTTGCGTTTATTATACCTTTTCTCTATTCTTTATTGAAGGCAAAACAATATATCATTATGTATGTAGATCATATTTTTTTTCTGCATTCATTTTTAACCCATTTGATCTTATTTATTTGCTAGCTTATGTTTTTTTTTTTAACTACATCTAGCAGGAAGATATTACTAGTCAAAGTTTGTGCTTATTGGGATAGAAAGTTAAATGTACACATATGATTTTTTAGTTATTTAAAATGTATCTATAGCATTTTTCTTCTTGTTGTCATTATTATTGTTGTTGTTGTTATTCACCTTAAAAGCATTTATTCTCTCAGTCCATTTTCTGTCATTTGCTCCCGAGCTAGAGATAAGGAGTGGTGATTTAGGCCACTGAAAGGGCAGACACTGAGACAGCAATCGGCTGTCTGCGGCTGTCTGAGGGCTTTGCTGGCTCTCTCCAAGCTGAGAGGCTTGGACATTCTTTTCTTTGCCTCTCTGGTGCTTAATTTTGATTGTCAACTTCACTGGATTGAGAAACGCCTAGGAGAACAGGAAACCACACTCATGGACGTGTCTGTGAGCACGTTTTTCAGAGATGGTGAAGGGAGAAGACCGGCTCTAAGCGTGGGCAGTACTGTCCCATCTGCTATCCTGAACTGGGCTGGAATTAGAAAGAGGTAGAAGTACGCACGCACGGTACACACGCACGGCAGACATTTTCTCAATGCCCTCTGGCTGCTGGGATGTGTGTTGCCCTCAACACCGTGATGGGTCTAAACCTCTGAAAGCGTGAGCCCAAATAACCAATTCTCTGTCAGATGTTCTGTTCTACATCTAACACAACCTCTTTCCCCATATTCAAAGGATGTCTTTCTTGCTGTTGTTCCAGATTTCAGTGGTCCCTATGGCCCAGAAAAAGTTACTCAAATACATTTTTATCTAGTCAGATGATGGAGCAATTCGGAAGACAAACTATATAGGTTAGAAGTCATTAAGACTGGCTTTATATCGTACCCATAGGAATTGCTGAACAATGCCATCATCTTCTTCCAGAACAATTGGGCTTTTTTGAAAAAAAAAATCTCACTGTGGAGAAAGAACTCCAGTGGGAGTTGAGGGTGGGTGAGGGCTGGCAGCTCAGCTCCCCACTATCACTCTGAGATAGCACCCAGTTTATTTTGATGATGCCTGTTAAATATTGTCAGAGGGAAGCTTAGCAGAGGGGCAAGGCTGGGGATACTGTTTTGTTTACATAATTGCAAAATTAATGTGAATAACATTGATTTACTCTTGTTTCTGGTTATGACTGTAAAAAAGTGGTTTTCACATGCTCCGAGAAAGAATTACCAGTCCTTGTCATGTGTTGGGTGCAATCACTGACGCCTAGAGATCAGGCGTTGACAGATCTATCACGCAGGGAGGGGAGGTGTTCTGCAAAGGTGTGTCTCTTCTCCTTGTTATGTGAGATGTAGTTCCTCCATACACTAACGGTATACTAAATAGAAATTAGGATCTCAACCCACAGAAGCCTACTTTAGCCCACGTTATTGCAGATTACAGTTAATATTAAAAGGGAAATGGGCTTTTAGTGTGACTAAATGGTCCAATTTGGAGTTTTCATTGAGAGCGATGCGTTGTAGAGGAGAAGGGAAGAGAAGAGTCCAATAGTCCTTTCCCCGGGGAGCTTTTAGACAGAGAGAGGCTTTGTAGCCAGCTGCAGGTCACAGACAGGAAGTCAAGAAACTGCTGCAAGAAGACAGGATGGCTCAGTGGGTAAAGGCATTTACTGCCAAGCCTGTTGACATGAGCTGTTGATTCCTGAGACCCACATGATGGAAGGAGAGAGCTGACTCTTATACGCTGTCCTCTGACACCCCTCCCCCTTCCCAGGGCTCCATGGCAGGCATGCACCATTCCCACCCTACCAAATAAATTTTTGTTCTATTGTCTAAGTTTTAAAATAAAATATCTCTTCATACAATATGTTTTGTATATTCTTCCTCCTCCCCCAACTCCTCCCAGATACTCTCCACCCTCCCATACCCACCCAACTTCATGGTTTTTTCCTCTCTCAAAAACAAAACAAAAATAATAAAAAAAAAGAGACAAAAACTGAGCAAGACAGAAGGTGCCGAAATAAATAAAAATTTACGAATGTATTTTTAAAAAGGAAGCTGCTGCAGAGGATGCAAAGAGGGTGTCGGGGCGCAGTACAGAGTGGAGCTTTCGGAATGCTTCCTACAGTCTAACCACTTGTACAGCAGATGATGTCCCACACTTTGAATGTTGGATTATAGGCAGATGAGCTTCAGTGCCCAATCTCCATCCTATGGCCTTGTCTCAGACCAAAGACCAATGTACAGCTGCCCATTTCTATAAAAAAATAAGAAGTGATGGGTTGCAAAAAATTATCGTTTCATTTAGCTTTCAGACTTGATAGATGTGTCAAAGAGCACATGAGACGTTAAGCCATGTGTGCCATGTTCAATAATGGGTCCATTCTGTAACTTTAAAGCATGTAAAGCCTTACATTGTTACCAAGGATACCGAGACTCTAACCTGGAGTCAGAAGGAGGAATGAGGGAAAAGAAAAGACTCCTAGCTGGAGTTGGCCCAGGACCAACTCACCAAAGACCAGGGACCCAGTTGGTGCCTGTCTTGTGAGCATCATGCTCAGATAGAGAAGTCCTAATTCAAAAAGCTGACTCCCAATTGCCCTAAATTGAAAACTTTTCCAGTGCTGACATGGCATTCAAAAAGCTTTAAATTTTGTGTCACTTTTTGGGTTAGGGATGCTCCCCTAGTAAAGTCTTAGCAGTTATCCCCAAATCTAGTAACTCCAAAATCTAAAATACTTATGATCCCCAGACTCCTGGGTCAAGGGAGCCATCCTGGATGCACTGTGGGTTGGAGACTGGAATGAGACCCAGTGATTGCAGCTCAGTGGTGCTCTCTGTAGTTTAGATTTGAAATGCTTCCGACCTCACATTTCTCTCCCCTAAACCTCCACAGGTTAGAGGCTTGCTTACGAAACTTGGTGCTATTGGGAGATGCTGGGAACTTGAAGAGATCATATCTAGTGTGAGGTCTTCCAGTGACTGGGGACATGTCACTGGAGGACTATTGGGAACCCAGCCTCTTCCTCTCACTCTTGTTCATCCCAGACATGAGGGAAGACACTTTACTGTGCTATCTGGTCCCTGTCATAACGGGCACCTTGATACAAGTCCCCAAAGCAATGGGTGCACTGACCTTGGACTGAAACCACCAAGAACATGATTTGTAATTAACCTTTCCCCTTCATAAACAGATTATAAACTCAGGCCATTTGTCAGAGTAACAGAAAACTGACAAACACAGTATTTGTGTGCTTTTATGTCAAGCTGAGAAGAGGCTGCCTGGAACTCAAGCCTTCACTGAGATGTTTGGTTGAGCTTCAAACATTTGTGTCTGTTTCCACCCCCGATCTAGCGTTTTGTTTCGTTTTAGTTAGAAACTGAAACACAGAAAAGCCCTGGTTAGCATTAGTTGTACTCCTAAAATTTTAAGTTCATCTATAAGTTACTAATACACACATATATGAAATATAAAGTATATAGGGGAAGTACTTCAAGCAGAGTGCTTTGGAGTGTTAGAAATTACCATCAGTTAGGTCTATCAATTTGTTATTTTCCTTGTTGGACATTGTGCTTTGAAGATTGGCCTTGCTATAACTTAGTTTTGAAAAGTGGTGTTTTGAAGAATGTCTTACCGTTTTCCATCCTTCGTCTTTGAGCCACATGTATGAAGAGAAGGCTGAGTGGCTATATGAACACTTACACATCTCTGCCCTCTCTGCGAGGAGACAGCTTTTCCATGGTGTGTTTTCATTTCTGTGGGCATATGGTAAAACATCAATCCTACTTTATGTATAGTCAGCAATAAGGAATTGCATGATGAACTATGGAACCATCCAAATGGCAGATTACACAGTTATTAACTGGTGATTGGGAACAGTACACAGAAAGGGGAAGATGCTCATGGATTATTTAAGGGAGAAAAGAAAAAGACAAGCAGGCTGCTGTAATCATTCCGATGTGTAGTGCATGTGGGCGAGGTCTGGAAAATGAGATGGTAGATTAGAAGCAAAGCAGTTCTCTTAGGACACTGGGAATCTGAGTTCTCAAACTAGTTTCTTTTTTTTTCCTCCAGCAAACCAGGCTGTCCTCCAGTTCACTATCTAGCTGAAGATTGAGGATGACTTTGAACTGCTGATACTCCTGAATCTGCCCCTTTCCCATATGCTGGAATTACAGGACCATTACCACCATGCCCAGAAAAAAATACTTTTCTTTAATATGATAAAAAAAAATAATAATGGTAGTAAAGATGGTGAATTCACCAAGTAGTCGATGCTATGGGCACAGAAGGGTGTCACTAATAAGTAGAGATTAGAATTTGCAGAAGAGAAGGAACCCACTCTCCTGTTTGTCAGCTCAGTGGATGTTAAGATCCATAGTACTGAAAACATTTCAGAGGAGTTGATGAGCACAATTGGAGGAGAGCCGGAACCTAACTGTATCTGGACCCCTCCTCCAAGATGATTGCAATAGAGAGAGTAAATGTTGAAACAGTTGTCTAATGTGCTCCAGCTTGGGTGTCTTGGCTGAATTCACATTTAGGAATCAAGAAATAGGCAGATGGGAAAAGAACCTGGGGTCCTAATGAGTAGGAATACAGAGCAAGAGAAACCGAATAGAGAAATTTTCAAAGTAAAATGCCTATTTAACATCAGTAGAAAATGAGTACCTGGATGAATAGCAAAGACGGGAAAACCAGCGCCTGCTTCATTTGATATTAGTTAGGGAATTTTTAAAGGCTTCCAGGAACAATTCTCTTTCTTCTTGTGTTAACATTAGTAATTTCCTAAAGCTATTGGCTTTGCCCCCTTATTTCTGCCTCTATTAAAAAAAAAACCAACAGGCTTACTCTGAATAGTACTCACACAGTTGATTAGGGCATCAGGCTGCCTTGCTGTGTAGAGAAGGGGTGGCTCAGTGGAAGATGCTAACAAAAATCCACACAAGACACAGCTACACATTTTATTCTTTGGGTAAAGAAGGCTAAATTTCTCAGCCCAACATTTGCAAATCATTCTTTCAGCACAAAAGAATATACCCAAGAGTGTGTGCTTAGATAGCTTCAGTATTTTAAATAGGTAAATGGAAGAATTTCTTTTTTCCTGAAATACAATTTGAAAATGTGATTAAAAACAGCTTACACCTCTAAATCAGTACTTGACCCATGATTTGGAAATAAGATTCTGTGCACACATGTACGCATTACATGAAAAATTCTAAACTGTTTCCAGAAGGCAACTTTTCCAAATTCCAAACCTTAGCCGACACTCCAGTCCCCTTCTCTCAGACCCATGTAAGACGTGCTGAGCCCAAACAACACTCTTCTATCTCCTCACGTCTAAAATTGCTTACAGTGGCAAACACACCAGGGGAAACTTTAGTTCTTGCACTCCCAATAATCTTCTTTATATAAATATTATTTTCTGTTTTCAAAACAGAAATGGTGATTTTTAGGAAACTATCCCTCACCACCTCAGGTCCAAAGTCAGTATGGTACAAAACTTCTGCTGGATTACTTTGGGCTACACCAACATTTACATTTTTTTTCTCAAAACAAATTTTAGCCTCAATAAGTTTCAGTTTTATGCCCAGGAATGGATAGGTGTCTAATAAATAATACATAGTACTGAAACACGTCTGCTTTCCTAGTCTATGAAAGTCTTTTGAGTAGCAGCAATTCAATCCATGTTGCATGATTTTGCTCACTGTATAACATGGGCATGCATTTTGCTGTAGCTTATTTCCTGCAACAAACAGTTCCTGTGGTTTAGTATTTTAGACTATCCCACCTGGGAGTGAGTGATGGAAACTGTGTGTAAGTGTGTAAAGTATGTAAAGCAGTCCATCCTCACTCCTCTTCCATAGACTAGGAAACTGAGGTATTGGAAGATGAACTTTGTCCAAGATCACACACCTCATTTTCTGACACTGAGGCCTGACTAGAAAGATGACATCCTTTTGGTCCTAAGCATCATTCAAGAATTATGATTTTTTAAGAGCATGATCCTTAAGAGAGGACAGTTGCCACACTTAAGAATCACAGGGTTGGACTTGAAATATATAAAGATAATCCCCCATTTATTTTGCCCTTGATTTACCTTTGGGAGAAAGTAACGAAAAGTACTTGATATAATGATTAGAATTAAAATTCACTGATGGGTATAAAAGAATCCTAATTCTCAATCCTAAATCTATCACCATTACTATATACACATATAATTCAACTATTCTACAAGAAGGATAAAATGGCATTTCAGCTGATTATTCTTTTTATCTGTTGCAATTTAGCAAGACAAATAGGAAATCCATTTTAGGATAGCATGACAATGTTTCTTCCCTCAGCCACATGGGAAATAATGAGATTTTTGTCATGTAAATTTCTCTGATCCAGTGAAGTTAATGAAATAAGGGCTTCAGATAAATCTTATAAATTAACTCTTGTTTCATTGCATTCTCGGTTAAGGGGAGAGGTGCTGTTGAACACTGGACAAATGACAGCATTTCCGAAGGCTTAACTATAGCATCTCATACAAACTGTTCATAATGCTCAGGACTATTGGATTGACTTGTAGTTTCATACTTTAAAAGGTATATAGTAATTCCTAGTGCATGCCTCCCAGAAATGTTGAAGGTATTTTGTAAAATACAAACTGATAAGAAGAGATCCTAATCTATGAAAACATCACATCAAGTCATCTTGCACCTGGTAAGGAAATACATTGGTGTCAATAAATATGTTAAAAACTTTGGATAAAGTCCCAGCAACTCAACTCAAATGAAGACTTTAAGAAGTAACACGGCCACCTAAAATATAAACGTTTCACATAACATAATCAACACTTTATTTGAAACCATGATCTTGTCAGAGGTCAGGATTCAGTTATACATTCCAACAATTTTTAACTCCCTTCATTCCAAAACTCATCCCATATCAGGAGATTTTATCTATTCTATCTTGATTCTTATGTCTTTCGGCAATTACCATGTATGAAAAGCTATCATCAGACAAAAAAAAAAAAAGAAAAAGAAAAAACATATAAAGGGACATACAGTTTTCCTTCATGTTCTTTAAACAGAAAGCAGCCAGTTTCTGTGTGAATAGCCCCTGCATCTTTTGATACCTGGCAGCTGAGGCTCTGTAGACTCACCTGACGGCCAGCGCTTTTTGGGCCGTTTTACAAAGCATTCAACATTGTTTAATTTGTTCAGAAGCAAATGGAACTTTCTTTCCTGTTTACTGCCTCTTCCCACTGTCCTTAATTCTCCTCACTTTCCTAAACTATGCCTCCAACATGCCTATTTACATGAATGTCAGGCACTAGAGGTCTGCACCCCCATCACATACCATGCCAGTTTCTAACAGTGGGAAGGCTGTTGGAGCAGAGATTCTCTTTTCTTGGGAGCTGAGTATAGCAACGTGTCTGTCAACATGGGACCCTTGTATGAACAGGTCAGACTATTGTCTCGTGGTCCCACCTGCCTTGGCTCTGGTTAATGTAGCAACAGTATCTGTCATAGGGACTGTTTTGCTTGTAGGAGCAAACGATGATACTGTCCTGGGGCACAAAGAAGATGCTGTCCTCGGGCTCAGGGCGGTCAGATCTGTCCCAGGCTGAGCACTTAGCATCCAAGGCACTGTAGGCGAGGGAGCTGGCCGAGGGGCAGTAGCCATCCAGATATCTGGATGTCTCCTCCTGCCGCCCACTCTGGACTAGGCTCTGGCATTCTCCTTCCTCTGTGGGAGTGGGGGTAGTAATGGAGCTTGCCATAGGCACCTCGCCTGGTCCCTGTGGGAGCTGCTTGCCTCTGAGGCCTGCCTTCTTAGCCAGTTCATCCGAGCTCCCCTTGCCTGACTCCAGGTCTGATGGGGTCCTCAGGAGTTCCACCACCTCCTTGTCCTTGGGCTTCCTGAAGCAGGGCAACTTGCGGACCCATAGTAGCTCGTTCTCTGGCCACTTGGTGCAGCCTTCGGTTTTCCTGGCCAGAGCAATGGCTGCAATGCCTGGTAGGCAGATGGCTGGCCCGATGGCCAACAGAGGGATGTTCCCCAGAGTTTCCCCCTTCATGCCAGAGACAGTGAACATGAAACCAAAGACCAGAAAAACACTGACCAGGGCCACCACCAGCCCAGTCCTCGGATTTATGTCATCAGGCCGCATCTTTCACTCCATCCAGGTTGGGGCTTTCTGGTAGCGAGGGAGTACCCCTTCTCTTTTTCTGTAGGAGGTGAAACCACAGGGGTAAAAAAAAAAAAAATCCAATCCAACTTCCCACCCACCAACTCTTTCTTGCTATCACTGACTCTACTCCTCTCTCTCTCTCTCTCTCTCTCTCTCTCTCTCTCTCTCTCTCTCTCTCTCTCTCTGTCTCTCTCTCTCTCTGTCTCTCTCTCTCTCTCTCCTTCCCTCCCTCTGTTCTCCCCCCATCACTATTGCAACCCTGTCTATCTCATACCTACATGTGCCAAGTACGGTAACCGAGTTACCTGAAGGCTCTTGCCGCCGAAAGCTTCGTATGGGCTGTCCCGCGGTTCTCTCCTTTGATTCTGAGAGCCAAGCCTGGTTTTTCCCACCGACACTGCACAGGAGGGGGACGGGGCGGGGAGGAGGGAGGCAGGATACGGGAGGAGGGTCTTCCCCAGCGGCTGCGAGTAGGTCGCCAAAGCTCTGGAAGCTGAGACTGGGCGCAGTAGATCGGAGTGGGCGCGCAGCGCTGCCAGCGGGGAGGGAGGACTCCGTCCAGGCAGTAGGAAAGCGCGCGAGCCTGGCCGCCTTACATCACTTGCACCGCGCTGGGAACTGAGATGGACGCGCGGGGGCGCGAGGGGGTCAGAGCCCAGCGGCTGCGGGAAGCGGGCTGCTGGGGGCTCTGGTAGCGGTGCAGCGGGAGGGTGGCTTGGACCTGTGTCAGTGCCGCTGCTGTAAGCCTGAACCCAGAGCGCTTTGTCCACGGGGAAGCTGGTGCACCGTCCTAGTCTGGGTTCCAAATTCAGGGTCTAAGGGCTCCGGGGACAGCATGAGATGATGTTGGGAACTGGCTCTCTTACCAGTTCCACATTTCATGAGCAAATGCCCCTTCTCCGACAGTAACCAGGTTCCCGAGACTGTCTCTGCCTTTCTCCCAGGCAGCCCCACCAAGCGCAAGGTAACCCTCGAAGCCGGGCTGCTGGCTGCTTCTGCCTAACCAGGGCGTCCCGGGAGAGCACTCAGGCTCCAGGAGCACGAAGGCCCGCAGGAGGCAGGTCTCCTGGTCCTGCCTGTGCCTAGAAGTCACCTGAGTCTCCTCTGTTGGTCTCCCATCTTTGCACTTGGCAGAAAGTAGCCTTGGAAACTCAGTCCCACAGTCGTGGTTCCAACCACATCGACTGGGGCAAGGACTCTTGGTTCTGATCTTCATTCAGGGTCGCCCGGATAGCCTGCAGGACAGACTTTGGTGTGGAGGGTCAGGCTCAACCTGCAACAGGAGACAAGACTCTCCCGGCTTGCTGACAGCCCAAGTGCTAATCTCAGTCCAGGGTCAGCCTGCAGAAGTGTACAGAGTTCTCTTGTCCCAAGGGATGACTGGATGCTGCTGCAATCCTTCACCTGGGTCTGTTTAAGGTAGAGGAAGGGAGTTAGGAAGGCAAAAAGTACTTCTTTCATGCCGAGTCTCTGACTTGGGGTAAAGAATTTTGACATCCAGACCTTCTCCATCTAAGCTGACCCTGTGTACCAGAATGAGTGACATCACCTTTCTGAGAAGCTGTCGTCAGGAGACTATTAACACCAGATGTCTGAGCAAATGCTGCGACTATTACAGAAGTGTAAATTTCTAGCACAAGGCTTTGGTGCATGGTTCCTATTCAAAATACACAGAGAGGTATACTCTTCTCCTACTGTATGATCGTAGTGCTCTCAACATGTAAGGCGGGGTCCAGATCATCAGAGACCTGTCCGTGCAGATGAGGACTCTGGCTTTATCCACTAAGCAGTGAAGAACACTGGGAGGGTTTTAGGCGGAGATTAAGTGTTCACGTTTTTGACAGATGGTGCCAGCAGGTTAGAGGCTGTAAGTTTGTGCATGGAGACTTGTTCATAAAGCAAGGCAAGACAGGTTGTGACCCCAAGAGTGCCAGGCTGAGAGAGGTGTTTGGAAGAAAGTGGGGCTGAAAGATGTTTAAGGATGGGTCTGACCACCCCGGCTTGAGGCAGAGAGGTGGATCCTCTGGTTTCTCACTCCACCCAGGGTCATCAGTGGGCAAGCTTCTTCTCATTTTTATTCTGTTGTTTATTGTGTTTGCCTTTTATATTTGAACTTATTGCATAGCTGGCTGCTCTTCTGGGCACATAACTTAAGAATGAAGAAAGGAGAAAAGGCAGAGGGCTAAAAGTGAGGCCCCCGGTGCGTGGCCATTTGGATCAGGAAAGTGGGAGGGTTTTTAGCATCTTCACCCGAATAGACATCTGCTTTGTTGGACAGATGTGTCTAGACTACAGAGGAGCCTGGGAACCCAAGTCTGTTAGTCTGTTTCCCAGACTCACTACTGCTCTGCAAGTTGGTTTTGTTAAGGAAAAGGGAAACAACCAGTTCCAATTTCTGAACATTTTTCTCTCCCCGAAACCCCTTTTCTCGTCCTTTACTAATTAATACCCACTGTCTTTCTTACACCCATTTGAAGGCGACCTCCTGGATTCCCCTTTGTTTATAGGCTGCATCTTGTTCTGCTGTTGCCATTCTCTCCCTGACCTCCTCTGTTTTACCCTTCTTCCAAGGTAGTTTCAAATAGGAAAGCGGATGGTGCCTCAGCCTCTTTCACTTGTCCTGTTCTCTCAGCTCCAGGGCTACAGTATTCAACTGTTTAGTGTTTTGATTATTATGTGGCAAAAGACTTTCATTTCTGGTCCAATCTATCTGGTGTTCTCTGAGCTTCTTGTGCCCGTAGAGGAATGCACTGTGAATGTGTGTGAGAGGGTGGGGAGGGGGCTGGAGAGGGGGTTAATAGGACTTAGCAGAACTCCTGCTGTTCCAACTTGCTGATGTCTCTGGTAAGTGGGGGTGCAAGTCTTTGTCTAGTGACTCCCATGGACCTCAGCCTGTTCCTGCACTCTGCTTAAACTTCTGTTCCAATGTGTCTGGGGAGAATCCTTTTACAGTTGTTTCTCCTGTGTTTCAAGGTGAACTTGGTTCATCTGAGTGCTGACTACTAGACACGCGTAGTGGCTCCCATCTGTATCCCTTCAGAGGTCTCATTTTGAATAAATTTATTTACAGGGCTGAAAAGATAGTTCTGTTGGTAAAGTGCCTGTTTTACAGACATAATGACCTAAGTTTAGATGCCTAGAAAGCTTGGTGTGGTGGCATGTCCTAAAGAACAGTACTGGGGTGTGTGTGTGTGTGTGTGTGTGTGTGTGTTTGTGTGTGCTTGAAGCCCATTGGCTAGCTGGCGTATCTGAATAAATAAGCATCAGGTTTAGTGAGAAACCATCTCTCAAATCGTAAGGTAGATTGCTAAGAGGAAGACATACAACTTTGATCTCTGACCTTCATACCCAGGTGGCATGCATATGTATACATTCCGTATACATGTACATATGCTACACAGATACACAGACAGATGTGCACTGGTTAGGTGGGTTTTTTTTTTTTTATCAACTTGGCACAAGCTAGAGTCATCTGGAAAGAAGGAACCTCAATGAAAGTGCCCTCCTCAGGTTGCTGGTAGGAAAAATGAAGTGGAAATTTCTGGTTTCTTTAGAGACTCGGTTGTGTCGTGTGATGTTGTTCTGGAGACTGTCTTATGAGATGATATTTTGCTGAAGCAGACATGTGGTGTTTTACTGGAAGCTGTCTGGAAAAGGGCGTGTGATATTTTGCTGGAGTGGAGCTTTAGAGAACTGTGATGTTTGGAAAGGGTACACGCATAGCCCAACAGACAGTGGATGATGCTCTGCCATTGGCTCACTCTGCCTTCTTGGCTAATCACTGATTGTTGTAACTTCATAGAGAGAAGTGCACCAAAGATCTTCTTGTGATATTCTGGTGGCTTCTTGCTGCTTCCTCCAACTCAAGCCAATTGGCAGAGCTTCCCAGTTTCCTCTGGGTTGAACTGTCATTGCTGATTTGTGAATGGTGGTTGAGAGTGGATTGACCTACCACTGAGGATTCATATGAACGGAACTACTGATCTTCTGACAATGAAGGTTGGAATCACCCCCAAAGAACTATATATAAACAGGTCCATATCCCCTTTGCCCTATTAACCTTCCTTTTCACTACTTCTGTTGGGTGGTGGGCTAGAAGCGAGGTAAAGTGTTTAAGAACTCTTATTAAAGTGGGTTTTGAAACTTCTAAGCGTACAGGGAAGTCTATTGGGATATTGTCTTGATTTGTGATTGACACGGGAGGGTCCAGCTCACAGTAAGTGGTGCAACCTCTTGGCAGGTGGTCCTGGGTTGAATAAGAATGAAGGTTGAGTAGTCCACAGAAAGCAAGCCAGTGAGTAGCTCTCCTCTATGGTCTCTGCTTCCTGCCTCCAGGTTCCTGTCTTGAGTTCCTGTAGTGACTTTCTTCAAGGATGGACTGTAACCTCTGAAGTGAAGTAAACAGTTTCCTTCTCAAGTTGCTTTTGGTCAGAATGTTTTATCACAGAACAGAAAAGTAAAGTAGAACACCCATGTTCTCAGACAATGGAAAAACACACCAAAACACACAGGTGTATAGACAACAGAATAACACACCAAAGTACATCTATGTACAGAGAAGAGAAAAGGACACCAGGACACACGGATGCATAGACACAGCTCATTCATAATTTTACTTTCTTGCAAGAAAGGAGATGAGTGTGTGTTATCTTCACTACTTTCTTTCGCCAAGTTTTGCTGGTGAGGCTTCTAATCTGCCACCTGACTTGGACAAAATCTTTGGGTGAGGAACTAGCTGAGCCCCCATTTCATCACTAATCTTCCTAGGTTAGAAACCACTTTCAAGCGTCTGGGCTGATGTCAGTATAGGACAGATATGCGAACAAAATCCAGCTGGGTTCTGACAAAAGCAAAGACCTCTTCTCCTTTGTAGAAACAGTGAATTTCATTCTGCCTTTTAAGTCACATAGTTCATCCCCTTAGGCACTAGGTGAGAAAGACCGAGGGCAGAAAACCACAGGAAACTTCAATTACTATTTAATTATAAGGTTTATTCTCAAAGCAATTATTTCTTGGAAGTAACTTCAGATGGTCTTTGAACAGCAGGTGTTCTTGCCCACATCAGCACCAATAGTGGGTGGAGATGGCAGTCATCACTCAGAGACAGATAAGGCATCTTAATATTTAATTTCTTGCCCATATGGACTAATAGCACCAATATTCTAAAAGCTTAAACAGTTCTTGCAATGCTGTGAAGGTGTATAATTACGAACAAAAGTGTCTCTTGTAGAGAGAAAATTCAGAGGAAAAATGAGCTTTTGCAAGTAGGTGTTTGGGGAGGAAACAAGAAACCCTTTATTTCTGAAATCCTGGCTTACTAGAGTTTGAAGATACCCTGTTGACTACCCTGACTCTATTATATAGATGGAATTTAGAAAGTTTTCCTTGTTTATTAGTTCTTGAGTGTTTATTATGTGCATCGCACTGTGCTAGGGACTGGGAAGACAGGTGGAGCAAGACACAGTCTGCTTAAATAGAACTAAGAGAGTAAGATATGCGTATTGGTTAGAGTGATATAGATTACAGGGTGGTTGTGAAAGACCTCTGGAAATCAAAGGCTGGTGCTCAAAGTGCCGTGTCAACACTGAGCCAGCTTTAGCATATTCTATCTTCATTTTAGACTCCACAAAGTCACCATTTAAGATGTTGCCAGTTTTGTAGCATAGGAACAAAGGCACAGAGCCAACCACATGTTTGACGGTGAAGCACATACCCTAGACTTAACATCTTCTTTCAGATGCCTCCTTACTTCAGACCGTGTCTTTATCTATCTCAGCTATTCTACTGTTGCTGAAAATTTGAGATGAAGATAGGGAGTTTTTATCTAGCTTTTATGAACCTAGCTCTCGTTGGCTGAGCCATCTCTCCAGCTCATTACCTAGCTTTTGTAACAAAAGTAAAGCAGTAAAATGATCTGAAGAATGTTAGAATCCAGCACACATATTTAGAGTATTATATCCAACAGCAGCAGACTACATGTTCTATATAGATATATAGAGAGCATTACATTCAACAGCAGCAGACTATGCATTCTTCCCACATATATAGAATGTTACATTCAACAGCAGTAGGCTACATGTTCTTCCTAAGTGTACGTATTCTCCAGCATAGATCATGTGTTAAGCCATAAGTCTTACTAAGTTTATTTAAGAAGATTGAAATTATATAAATATTCTAATATATTTACAGAAGAATAAAGCCAGAATTCAATAAAGGAGAGAAATTGGAAATTTTCTCAATTACATGAAAATGAAACAGCATGCTTCTGAACAAGTGGTTCAGAGAGGAAATAAAAAAAATATCTTGAGACGAAGAAAATTGGAAACATCATATAAAAACTTATAGACAAAGAAAATTGGAAATATCATATAAAAACTTATGGTATGGAGCAAAGTCAATTCTCAGAGGCAAATTTATGGTGCTAAATAACTATATGAATAAAAAGAAAAACCGAAGATAACCAGCCTAACTTTACACATCTAGCTAGTAGGGAAAAAAAGCAAATTAAATCCAAAGTTATTTAAGACATAAATAATAAAGACAAGTGTAGAAATAGATTCTAAAACCAAGAAAGTTTTACTAAATTAACAGTAAGCCCTTTAAAAGATAAGCAGATCTGATAAACTAATATACTGCATGAAAAAGAGCCCCAAAGAAATGGGATAAATCCCTAAGGATTACTATTTCCCAGGACTGGATTATGGAAAACAGAAAATATAAACAAATCAATAGATATAAACAGACCAATAGCAACAAGCAAGGGGACTGAATCTGTAATCAATATCCCCTAGCAATGTAAATCCCATGCTGTAACGCCTTCTCTGTGGATCCTGTCAAACATTTAAAGGAAAGCTAATGTTAATCTTTCTTAAACTCGTCCTCAGTATTAAACAGAACATTTTCAAGACCGTTATATGAGGCCAGATTTACCCTGAAGTCAAAGCCACACTATAAGAGAAGCCAACATGTTTGATGAGTGTAGATGGAGACAGTCTTAACAACATACTAACAAATTGAATTTAAAAGCACACTAATGCTCAAATAAGATTATCCTAGAGATTTAGTGATGGGTTTCTATATGCAAATCAATAAATGAGCTACAATACATTAACAGAATGAAAGACACAATTTCCATGAATATATTAATATATGCCGAATAGTCTAAGATCAGAAATAAATTGGGCAGCATTTAGTGGTAAATACTCTTCTAAAATTGGGTCTGTAAGGAATACTCCCAACATAACAAAAGACATATGACAAACCCATACTTGGTACCATATCCAATAGTAGAAGGCTGGAAATTCTTCCTCTAAAACAAGAAGTAAGAAAGATGCTCACTCTTAATACTTCTATTCAAAAGGATGTTAGAAGTACTTCCTGGGCAGCTAGACCAGAGGAACAAATAAAGGTCAACCAAACCAGAAAGAAAGAAGGTAAATTTTATGGATTAAAAAAAGACATATTTCTCACAAAACCCAGAGGAAGTGGGCCTCCCAGGAGCTCTAACCTGGGCAGCATCTTAGGGAAGGAGACAGCAAAACCCGCCCCAAACAGGGAGTAACTGGGACCCACTAGGACCCAGGAATTCACTCTTGGCCTGGAGCACTGGTTCCTTCCAGTCTGGGCCCCGAGCACTGAGCAGATCTTGGGACCCAGCTCTAACCCTCGTAGTAACACCCCCCCCCCCCGACACACACACACACAGTTCTGAAACAACCAAGATAATAGGAAAGACAGGCTCCAGTAAGAGACAGGACAGGTAGCGCCAAGGTGATCCAGATGGTGAAAGGCAAGTGCAAGAACATAAGCATCAGCAACCCAGGGTATTTGGCATCATTAGAATCTAGTTCTCCCACATTAGAAAATCCTGAATTCCCCATAGCACCAGAAAAGCAAGATTCAGATTTAAAACCACTTCTAATGATGATGATAGAGGACTTTAAGAAGGACATAAATAACACTCTCAAAGAATTTGAGGAGAACACAGGTAAACAGGTAGAAGCCCTTGAAGAGGAAACACAAAAATCCCTTAAAGAATTACAAGAGAACACAACCAAACAGGTGAAGGAATTGAACAAATCCATCCAGGACATAAAAATGGAAGTAGAAACAATAAAGAAATCACAAAGGGAGACTATCCTGGAGATAGAAAACCTAGGAAAAAAAATCAGGAGTCATAGATGCAAGCATCACCAACAGAATACAAGAGATAGAAGAGAGAATCTCAGGTGCAGACGATACCATAGAAAATATTGACACAGCTGTCAAAGAAAACGCAAAATGCAAAAAGTTCTTAACACAAAACATCCAGGAAATCCAGGACACAATGAGAAGACCAAACCTAAGGATAATAGGTATAGATGAGAGTGAAGATTCCCAACTTAAAGGGCCAATAAATATTTTCAACAAAATTATAGAAGAAAACTAACCTAAAGAACGAGAAGTCCATAAACATAAAACAAGAAGCCTACAGAACGCCAAATAGATTAGACCAGAAAAGAAATTCCTTCTGTCACATAATAATCAAAACACCAAATGTACAAAACAAAGAAAGAATATTAAAAGCAGTAAGGGAAAACGGCCAAGTAACATATAAAGGCAGACCTATAAGAATTACACCAGACTTCTCACCAGAGACTATAAAAGCCAGAAGATCCTGGACTGAAATCATACAGACCCTAAGAGAACACAAATGCCAGCTCAGGCTACTATACACAGCAAAACTATCACTTACCATAGATGGAGAAACCAAGATATTCCATGACAAAACCAAATTTATACAATATCTTTCCACAAACCCGGCATTGCAAAGGATATTAGCAGGAAAACTCCAATACAAGGAGGGAAATTATACCCTAGACAGAGCAAGAAAGTAATCCTCTTCCAACAAATCCAAAAGAAGATAGCCACACAAAGATAATTCCACCTCTAATAACAAAAATAACAGGAAGCAACAATCACTGTTCCTTAATGTCTCTTAACACCAATGGACTCAATTCCCCAATAAAAAGACATAGGCTAACAGACTGGATATGTAAACAGGACCCAGCATTTTGCTGCATATAGGAAACCCACCTCAGTGACAAAGACAGACACTACCTTAGAGTAAAAGGCTGGAAAACAAATTTTCAAGCAAATGGTCCTAAGAAACAAGCTGGAGTAGCCATTCTAAAACCTCCAGCCCAAGAACACAAAGGGAGGGACTCATGGCTCTACCTGTATAGGTAGTTGAGGGTGGCCTTGTCAAGCATCAGTGGAAGTGGAGTGCCTTGGTACCCAATAGTTTGGACTCCCTAGTGTTGGGGAATTTGAGAGCAGGGAGGCAGGAATGGGAGGATGGTGGGAGCACACCCTCATAGAAACTCCCAGAATAATATGGATTAGATATGATAGAGACAGGCCACCAGAAGACTAGATTCCAGAATTCAAACAAAAAATATCTTGATACTAAAATTTGTTTTGAGAATTGTATATTGCAGAATACACAGCCTTGGTGTATCTACTCATCAAGCAAGCTGAGCAGACCTGCTCGAACCTCTGATGTCCTGGAATCTCAGCTGAATGCAGTGAAGACACAGATGTCAGAGGCTTACCAATTTACTCTTTCTCCTGCCCCCCTTCTAATATCGCAATGCCCATAATCAGCTTGAAGAAGTTAATAATGAGTTGGCACCCCTATTCCTTGGGCTTGGGGACTGAGGTGGTTAATATTGGGCTGTCATTCTAGGGAAAATTAGTAATTTTGTTGGAACAGGGAGGAATATCTAGGATTTATTGCATAGCCATAATGTATTGGTAGAAATCTGTATAATCGTCATTAAGCTGAAGTTATAATTTCTTAGGTGGTACAAAATTTACTATGATTTCAAATTTAAGGTTTTCATTGGTATGAGTTTCTTATTGATATAGAAGTGAGATTAACGTTGTTACTCTCATAGGCATTGTGCCTATATAACACATTTAGGAATACAAGGCTTAGGCCCAGTCCTTCTTTAACTTTTTAAAAACTGATTTGAGATGGTTAGCCTGTGAATTAAGGGCCTATAGCAAATTCATGGCTCTGAGTTTATTGTTAGGGTGTTTTCTATATTTTATTTAGAAATAGCTGAGAGGAATTAACAGACAACAGTCCAGATTGCCTTACATGGATAGTTGGTTTTCAAAACGTCAGAAGTCCACAGAATTGATGTCACAAACATTTCTTCATTAAGGTTCATTTTGATTAGAGACCTATCTGCTCCTGACAGCTTCCTGTCTTGGAGTCTAAGAAGAAATTGAGCATCTTTGGAGTTACTCCAGTTGTGGTGAGACAGCCACTAGGCAAGAATGACCTCTTTTCATCTACAGACAAATTATTGTGCTGAAAAGGACACACTTGTGGAATAGTTGACTGACTATATCTGCCAAGACAGAGAAATCAGCCCTTAATAATTCTGCATCACTAGGTCTGTCAGATGATCCTGGGCCAGAAGGCAGAAGATCAGATGCTCCAATGTTTTGTAGTATAGGGACTATCCAGGTGTTCAGCAGTCTCTATAAATTGGATAAGTTTTAGAAGCTATGCTTTGTGCTTCCCATAATTTCAGTTAATTCAGTCATCTGGATTTCTGACAGGGTTGAAGACTTATAGTCTCATAGCCAATCCCGGCTATTTACTTTGAGAGAAAAGACTTGAGAGGATGGTTTTCAGCTGACATTCATTCTTAAAAAAAAAAAAAAAGCCAGGTTCAGAACTAAGTCTTTTAGTTAGTTCTGGTTAGTCAACAAAATGATGGACTGGATATGGGTATTAGGTCTTTCTTGTACCTTGCTGTTACAAATTGGTATAATTATGCTCTAATTGTATTTTGAGAGAAAGTTTTTTTTTTTAAATTTTAACAGGAAGGGTGATATGTAGGAGGATCAATGGTGGGAGGAGTAAGGAGAGGAAAAAGAGGAGTAAGGAGAGGCGGAGGAGAAGGAGAGAGGAGCTAGGAGATGGGAGGGGGGAACATGGAGGCAGATGTTCGAGTGTCTCTGCCAGTCAAAGATAGTTGGTATATCTAGGTTGGGTATTGGGTTACACTTCTGATTGTATGGGCATCTTGTTATTGAGCATTATCAAACTTATAAAGCCTTTGATTAACTTTTTTTAAAAAGTTACTAATAAAAAAAAAGGATGAGGAGGGAGGGTGATAGAATACATGTGACATGAAATCAGATGAGGAAACTAGCTGGAGGAAGAAAGGGAAGGGGCAGAGGGAAACACATCAGAACTCTAATGACACATGTATGAGGATGCTGTAATAAAACCCAGTCCTTTGTATGTGAACTTAAAATACTAATAAAGAAAAAAAACAAGAAGGAGGAGGGAGGATAGGATAGAGGGTTTCTGGGGTAGGGATGGGGAAAGGAAATGACATCTGAAATGTAAATAAATAAAATATCCAATAAAATACTTGACTAGCAAAAAAAAAAAAAGATGACTACTTTGAGATAGAATCTCTACTTTTCTCTCCCTGTCTGTGGTTTTTATTCATGTATTTAATAATATTCATTGAGAGCCTCCTAAGTACCTGGTTAGGTTCTCACCTCTCCTAACCCAGTTCCACTTGACTAAGATCTCCATGCTCACTTCTGCCCTTCCCTCCTTTGCTTGGGGCCTGCAGGGGTGTGGCAGCTTCAGTTGTCTCTTCAGTGCTGAATTCACAGTTTCCAAAACCTTGCCACTCACTAAGATTTATGAAATTGTGCTAAGCATACCACAGAGTGCATAAGAAACAAGCAGTTTGCTAAGATATTAAGTTAAACTACAACTGGTGCAAGCTTAAAGAGTCAGTTCAATGGTTCCACAGATGACAACCTTTCAGGTGTCTGAGTGGTTCTGACCGAACATCCATTTACTCTCCATGCCTGAGCTTACTTAACTACCAACCTTTCCTCACTTTGCTTCTCTTTTGATTCCATAAAAGGTCTTTGGAATAGGAAGAAAGAAAGGGCAATTAAAATAACTTCAGGAATCACAAAGAGTTGGAAATAGAGAATTCTCATGGGATTCCATTGATCTAAAAAAAATTATTTAAAAAAATGTTTTTTTAATTGACAAATAAAATCCTTTGTGTTTATGACCTGATGTTTCGATGTATATGTATGTTGTAGAATGGCTCAGTTCAGCTGTTAGATACGTGAGTATTCTGTCCCTTTTACAGAGGGACCACTCAGACTTGTTGCTTTATCAGTACATTGTACATTTCAGGGTACGACACATTGCTACTAACTGTACATATGACGTGCAATAGATCAGTCAATGTTATCCTTTTACTAACTGAAATTGTGTCTTCTGAGCAACATCTCACAATCTTTTAAAAAATATTTTTTCCTATCAAACATATTGATACGATGTCATATTGAAAATTTTGATACTAGATCTGTCTACAATAACACATACTGAGAACTCAATTTACTATTTATTAGACATCAATTAAGAGAATTTATTTAGAATGGTCATAGTCTAAGACAATTTTATCAGTTATTTACTTACTTTACAACCTGATCCCAGCTTCCCCTCCCTCCTCTCCTCTCAGCCCCTCCCTTTCACCTCCCTTTCCTCTCCATCTATGCCTCCTCCTATTCTCCTCAGAAAAGAGGAGGCCTCCCACAAATATCAACCTGCCTCAGCATATCAAGTTGCAGTACGACTAGGCACATCTTCTATTGAGGTTAGACAAGGCAGTCCAGTTAGGGGAAAAGGGATCCAAAGGCAGGCTATAGTCAGAGACAGCCCTTGCTCCTACTTTAAAAGTCCCACGTGAAGACCCAGCTGCACAATTGTAACATATGTGCAGAGGGCCTAATTCTGTCCCATGCATGCTTTCTGGTTGTATGCCAAGATTTTCATATCAAAATATTATTTATGGTGTTAAATTTACTATGAAAAATATAAGCTAGCTATATGAATTTTGCAATGTCAACACTCTGAGATAGTACACAATCATGAACCGGGAAGCTGCCTGACAGATTGAGATGTCAGACCATGAATTTTTGCCCCCTTTCCTCAAGCTAATGGCATTGAAAGGTAGGATTAGAGATTTCTGTGAGTGTCTCAGAATCAAGAAGAAATGTTGCAAAATCTGTGATGAAGACGTAAGACAGATGAACAGGTAAGAATTAATAATCATGCTTAGGCCAGTAGGCAGCCATATTGTCCAGCATACTGGCTGTTCTGGTTAGCTTTACCTATCATCTTGACACAGTCTGAACTCATCCGAGATGAGAGACTCAGTTGGGGAATTACCCGGATCAGATTGGCCTGTGTGCATATCTGTTGGAGATTGTCTTGACTGCTAAGTGACGTAGGATTGTTCACCTAGCTGAGTCTAAGTTAGTGTGATTCAGCTAGAAACTAGAGCCCACCACAGTTCCTGCCATGATTGTTGGGTGAGAACTGAGTGGAGGTAAAGTGAGTGGAAGGGCAAACTTACCTTCAAGTCACTCTCTTGAGTTCCTGCCTTGCCTTCCCTTATGATGGACTGCGGCCTGGAGTTATACACTAAATAAAGCCTCTCCTCCCTAAGTTGCTTTGGTGAGAGTATTTTATCACAGCAAGAGAAACAGAACTAGAACAGTGTCCATTAGTAATAAGGTCTGGGCTCAGCTTCTGCGGGCTACTTCCTTGATTTATTTTTCAATTTTGTAAGCACCATGTGGAGAAAGTACCATTTACTGAGAGCCTCACAAAGATGTTAATATCCAGATTCCCACAAAGTCAAGAAGTACACTCTGCCCTAAAGGCTAGAGATTTTCCAGTTTGACGATAGTGCCCCTTTATTTAGAGTTACCTTGACTTGTCCTTCCTCCTTGAAAGAATCTTAGTTAGAATAAAATATAAAATATTTTAAAAATGTTATCCCCCAAAAGATAATGTAAAAATTGTCTTATTTAAAATTTTTATCACCATAGCTTTGTGTGAGATGTCTAAGTAAGACAGGAGGCCAATGGCTACTTCTGTAAGAGCTGGTGAGAGGGAGTCAGAAGAAGAGTGAACTTTATCTCAAAGGTAGCAACAGAGGAAAGAATCAGAAGTGTATTAAATCAAGTCAATTAAGATGGATGAAAGACTGACATAAGACCTGAAACTGGTCAAGAAAAGGACTCCAAGACAGAAGCTTTGGAGAAGACTTCCTGAAAAGCTCTTCAGCAGCAAGAAATAGTTCTAAGAACTGACACATGAGACTACATAAAATCAAGAAGCAACTAAGAATCAAGCAGAAGAAAGTCACCAAAGGGAAGAGCCGAAAGAATGGGGATAAGTCTTTGTGGTCTACTCCCTAGACAAGACATTAACACACACACACACACACACACACACACACACACACACACACACACACATACACACCATATATCAACAAGTGGAGTAAGAGAGGAATAGACCCTTCTTAGATGAAGAAATACAAATGGCCCCTAAATATTTGAAACACCGTCTGATCTCTTCATTTTCCAGAGAAATGCAACTTAGAACTGCTGTGAGCATCTGTGTCACCCCAGTCAGGATGGCGGTCATCAAGGACACAAGCGACAGCATATGTCATTGAGGCTGTGGGGAAAGAGGAGCCTTGGGCCAGCATGATGGGGCAGCTAGTAAAAGAGCTTTTCACGGAGCCTGATGACCAGAGTTCAGTCCCCAAGACCCAAGTGGTAGGAGATAACTGATGATCAGTTTGTCTGATCTCCACAACTGTGCAGGGCTGCTCCATAAATAAATAAATAAATAAATAAATAAATAAATAAATAAATGTAATTAAAACAATTGTTTTTCAGACCATGGACTTTGTACTTGTTAGGCAAACACTCTACCACTAGACTAAAATCTCTAAACGCTGAAAACAAATTTTTAAAGGAATTTTTATTCACTGCTGGTGAAAATGTAAAATTGTTCACCCATGTGGAGGTTTCTCTGAAAATAGAAGGACCATATGACCAGCTATACCACTCAAGTACACACCCGGAAGACTGAGTCAACATGTCCCAAAGACACACACCCATGATCATTGATGTGCTGCTCACCCAGGAAATGGAACCAGCCTAGATGTCTATCATGAAGTGTGGGTAAGAGAGGAATTTTGTGCAGCATGAAGAAAAACAAACTCATGAAAGGAGAATGAACGCAGTTGGAGGTTATTATGTTCAAGCCAATAAACTGGACTCTAAGAGTACCACATAGTGTCTCTCCTATGTAAAGCCTAGATTTAAAGTATTGTATGTGTGTATACAGTTAAATACAGATGTATGTTTATATGTCATGTAATTAGAAAGGGAACCATGAAAGAGAGGAAAGGATCTTGAGGGAGGTGGAAAACAGAGCAATGGAATACTTATAATAGGAAAGCTGAAGGAGGGACTTAAAAGAGAAAGGAAAAGAACAGTCAGAGGGGGGAGGAGGGCCAGAGGAGGGTAAACACAGCGTATAATGGTGCACATGTGTACACTGGTGCGGATGTGCAAAGATGCCATGATGAAACCCACAGCTTTGTATACTAATCTAAAAGAATGAATTCAGCAAATGTTTTTAAGGATATTATAAATAGCCGGGCGGTGGTGGCGCACGCCTTTAATCCCAGCACTTGGGAGGCAGAGGCAGGTGGATTTCTGAGTTTGAGGCCAGCCTGGTCTACCGAGTGAGTTCCAGGACAGCCAGAACTACACAGAGAAACCCTGTCTTGAAAAACCAAACCAAACCAAAACAAAAAGGATATTATAAATAATGGGGTTTTTTCACTTAGGATGGAACTATATAAGGCACATAGGACTGTGTTGAGAATGATATATTAAAATAGTGACACAACTACTGAGGAGAAAAGGAGGGAGGACGGAGAAAGAGAGTGTGTGAGGGTGAGACTGGAAGGAGAGGAGGGAAGGGGATGTAAACTGAATAAATTAATGAATAAATTAATTAAAAAACAAACAAGCAAACAAAAAACCCAAACAAGCAAAAACTGAAACCAACAAAGACTATATTAACAGAAAGCCAGATGTAGTTAAGTACACTTTTAAACCCAGCACTTGAGACACAGATACAGGTGGATCTTTGAGTTCAAGGCCAACTTGATTTACCTAGTGAGTTCTAGGCCTGTCAAGACCAAACAACAACAGCAACGAAGACAACAACAACAATAACAAACCTGTATTAATATCCAACTCAGATTTTAACATTTTGTTATATCGAGTTTAGACATTTAAAAATTAGGTTATAAAGTATCTTTTGTGTCTGAGGTTTCCCTTATCACAAGCAGAGTGTGACTGTTTTGCATGTTCTGTGTTCTTACCAACTTAGTATTACCAGTATTCCAAACTGTGACGATTCAGGTTACTGGACAGGCTTTGTGGAAACTGCAGGAGAGATCTCAGTTGAGATCTTTGGTGTAGTGGTTTGAATATGTTTGGCCCATGGAGTGGCACTATTAGGAGGTGTGGCCTTGTTGGAGTGGGTGTGTCCCTGTGGGTGTGGGCTGTAAGATCCTTTTCCTAGCTGCCTGGAAGCCAGTCTTCTGACTTCAGAATAAGAGGAGGAACTCTCAGCTTCTCCTGCACTGCGCCTGCTTGGATGCTGTCATGTTCCTGCCTTGATGATAATGGACTGAACCTCTGAACCTGTAAGCCAGCCCAATTAAATGTTGTCCTTATAAGAGTTGCCTTGGTCATCGTATCTGTTCACAACAATGAAGCCCTAACTAAGATACTTGGCATCAATGTGCCAGTTGCTTCACTCTGTGTTGGCATCTGCCTATCAACTTAGTGTCCTGCTTCAGTGAACCCCATTCCTGACTTACATGTCTCTATTACGTGTGGTTGTCACCTGATGGATTAGTGATTAATATAATGCTTATCCATCAACCCCCACCATGCCACTATCAGAAATAAAGCCTGAGAAACAAGGCTCCATGCAACTGCTCAGCAACAAAGACAAGAGCTTTCCACTTTTCCATTGCCTTTCCTACCCTAAAAATAGACACACCATGGAAAAGCCAAAAGAGAAGACAAAGTATTGAAGAAAATGTGTTAAAATTCTCTGCTATTGTACTACCCCAATACAGAGTATTCACTTAGAGTGAATTCCAGTATCTATAATAACAACAGTAAGTTTAGATTTCAGACAGAGTTAATGATTTCATCAATTTTAAGCTGACCCACTGGCAGACATGATGAGCTTATCATTGCTTTAATGTGGCTGACCATGCGTTTGTCCCTGGCTGGGAGTGGGAGCTTCCTCATACATTTGTGCTTGCAGGGTTGGTATTATCCTCATGTGAGATTGTATTGCAGGAATCCTTCTGTTCGTGTTGTGGGGCTAGTTTAATTAAGACTATGCAATAATCCATATATCCTGTCACTGAGGCATACATAAACTGCTTTGTCATAGAATAAGAGAAAATGACAAAATGCAGAACTTCCTCTTGCTCCTCAGGCTCCCTCAACAGACATGGCACACAACCTATGTGGGTATTCCAGGGCCAGTCCATGTTTTTCATTTAGGAAAGCCCCAGCTCTAATCCTTAAAGATGAATACAACACTCACAGTGTGTGTGTGTGTGTGCGTGTGTGTGTGTGTGTATGTGTGCGTGTGTGTACAGTAGTTATTGATTTGTGTTTTCCCTGGGATGTGTGACGCCTGTTGTGGAGACCACTGGTATTAAGTACCAGGTCAGCCTCTTTCTATTTCTTTCATCTTGTGAGCATCACCAAACAGCAGAGAAAAAAAAATAACAGATCATATAAAAACAAACAAATCCAGATTGTTTGCTTTTCTACCAGCAAAAGATATTCACAATTTTTAAGGCATTTTCCCTTAAGAAAAAGTCCCTCGCTCTCTTATGATGGATAATGCTATGTGATTGGCGTCAGGTGCAAACTGCTCACTTGATGATCCAGGAAACAAAGCCAGAGGAGGACCCTTGAGTACCACCATTCGCTTCGGAAGTATATCACTGATGTAGACTTCAGTGGTCCTGCATCCTCAGAGCTGCACCACTAGCAGTAACACCACTCTGGCAGCCAAGTCTTTAACACAGGTAATAGTTAATGCCTCGCCTCCAGCAGGGGAGCGTAGCAGTAACTGATGTCCTGGCCAGCTCTCTGGGCTTTCAGTCCTTACTTAGGCTATGGCTAGAGCTCCCCTTCAAGGAGCTCTGGCCTTGAGAGCTGGAGGAGGTAGTGGCTGAGGGCATTAATGGCTGCCCCAAAGCTATTTCATTTGAGGATGAATGAGGAGCTAATGGGTAAAAGCCCAGCCTTTTCAACCTGAGGGATGTCCTATTTCTAAGTCTCTGGGTTCCAGCTACCATGGGGTAAATGGCTAACTTCATACCCTTGGTTGACTTCATTCTCCTATCTCAACCCCTGCCTGTATTTTCTAGAATCACTCCTCCAATTGAATTGTTCTTTTGTTTCCTTCAGGAATGCTCAACCCTACCTATGTGGAAGGGATATTGTGATAAGCAAACAAAAACACACTTAAAGAAAAGGCTCTGAGGTCTCAAAGGGACAGTGCTGATTCTCTGAGAAGGGTTTTTTTTTTCTCTCTAGAGGATTGAGAGATCTTGAATGATGCCTCATCTTAAGACACCTGGATCCTAAGAACAGACCTGTGAATGTTAATTTACATGACAACAGGATGTTGTCATGAGAGAAGACGAGATAGTGGGATTAGCAGAACATAGATGTTACCAGCAAAGTCCTCATAAAATGAGGAAGATACATCCTGAATTCAATCTGTAGGATTGATTTGTAGGCTGTCCTCTGACCTGCAAAAACACACACACACGCACACACACACACACAGAGAGACAGAGAGAGACAGAGAGGGAGACAGAGAGAGAGAGAGAGACAGAGAGACAGAGAGAGACAGAGAGAGAGAGAGAGAGAGAGAGAGAGAGAGAGAGAGAGAGAGAGA